>NC_135648.1:4265878-4621711 GCF_053574225.1 Canis aureus
TATTCATGAGAGACAGAGAGAGAGAGAGAGAGGCAAACACACAGGCAGAGGGAGAAGCAGGCTCCATGCAGGGAGCCCGATGCGGAACTCAATCCCAGGACTCCAGGATCACACCCTGGACCAAAGGCAGGCGCTAAACCACTGAGCCACCCAGGGATCCCCCTGCCCCAAATCTTCTGATAAATGACAGTGGTAGGAGTCAAACTCAATCTCATTTCAGTCCCTGGGCTCTTACTTACTGTAATAAGCCTGTCTCATGCTGTTCAGTTATTCTAACTGGAAGCTCTATGCATCTGGTAAACAGAAATGGAGGAAAATTTTTTTTCTTAGAGACTACAGTTTATTTGGTAGCCCAAACCTTCTGAAAGATAGTGTCTATGGAAGAATAAGTATTTTACAAGTGAAGACACAATATTCATAAATTAAAGTCCATCAGACAAAATAAAATAAAGGTGAAAGCTCAGTCTGCAGACGACCTTGATTTAGCTTCAACTTTCACCAGGTAGGAGATCTTGGACAAGTCACCAAACTAGGTCTGGGCCTATTTTCTTATCTATGAAAGAAGGCATTTGTCTGTGACCCTAATACTATTCACAGACTATGATTCTGAGTTGGTGGTATGAGAGAGGAGAGAAGAAAAAATCATACCCCCTCTCAAGAAGCAGAATCCATCAATTCCAGGCATTTGACTTTACTGCTTGCATCTGGGCGACCAAGGTTGTGCAAGGAACTCATTTCTAGACTATCATGATCAACAGTTGTCTTAGCTATTCTTGCCTTTTTCTTGTTTGGAAGCCAGGGTCCATTTAATAAAATGTTCCATGAGTGGCCAATGAAAGTCCCATATTCCTCCCCTCGCTGCAGTCCAGACTCTGCCACTCATCTTGGCTTAATTACCGACCTTGGGGCTCTGTGTGGATCAGGAAGGGAGACAAAGTTTAAGCTATTCTTACTAAATCTGGAAGATAAAAGTTAGAGGGCAGTTAAAAATAAATAAATAAATAAAAACTAAACTAAAGGCTTTTGATACCTCAGCTGAGAATTTTGAAAAAAAAAAAAAATCCCAACTTACAGAGGGGGTTTCCCCTAATGTTACCAACTCACAGAGAAAGTGTAAATGCTACCCCATGAGCACAGGAGACATATTTGTCCAAGAAGGAAAAAAAATCCCCGTCGATCTACATTCATCTCTGTGAACAGCTTTGCTTTCAGTTTGCCTTCACGGGTATCTGATTTCAGCAATTGATCTTTTGTCCCACCAAGTTATAAAAATATCAGGGGTGTCCATGTTCAAGTGACATAGGTGTTTTTAGATTTGGGGGATTCAGAAACAGAGTCTAAGATTCTGGAAGCTTGTCATTCAGAAGGCACCAGCACCAGACCTCAGACAGTGGGCTTCTCTGAGAGAGTCTTTAGTGTGACCTGCTCTGTTGACCTTGTCCCAAAGAGCACACGTCATTTGGTCCACGGTCTTGAACTCAGGTATCTCTTGTAAGCTATCACTTAAAATATGCTGCCAAACACAACAAATGACTCTGTCAACGGAACGTCTTGACCCCTTCAAAGCTTCCTGAATCCCCACAGACAAGTGCCTCATCCAGAAAGAGATGTTCTACAAGAAAAAGTCAAAAAGTAGTAGCTTGACCCAAAACAGCTCCACATGCTTCACTACCTTACAGAGTAGACCACTTCACGTTCTTCAAGTGTCTTACCTCACACTGTATGCCCTTCTCTGACGTTATTAGGATAGTTTTAACATCTTTCTGGAATGTAGAGTTGTGAGGATCTGAGTGAGAGTCTGTCCAGAAGAGCTAGGTATTGCTGGACAAGTGTCTGGGGAAGCAGTCAGATAGCAGAAAGAAGAACATGTAGAACAGAGACGAGTGACCTTAGCCTTGTTTACTACTCATGGAGCCCTTGTGATCATCAGCTACCTACTGCCCAAAGCATTCAAAGACTGTCTGGTTGAGTCCTTTCAACCCTACCAAATTTCCTTTTTAAAGGAGAAACAATGTCAAGCCAAGTTATTTTATCTTGACATGGCAACTAAATGGAATGCTCTGCAAAGAAATGCCCTGTATGAACTTTCCAGGAACGTGCTGGTCAGAGAGAATAAAACCAGTCATGTGTGTATTACCTGTGTTAATGACACATGCATCCTATGATTAGATTGGCTACATCTTCAGATTTTCCAGGAAAGATCCAATTTCTTTTTTTTTTTTTTAATATTTTATTTATTTGTTCATGAGAGACACAGAGAGAGAGGCAGAGACACAGACAGAGGGAGAAGCAGGCTCCATGCAAGGAGCCCAACGTGGGACTCCATCCCGGGTCTCCAGGATCATGCCCTGGGCTGAAGGCGGCGCTAAACCTCTGGGCCACTGGGGTGGAAGGGGGGGGGGTGCCCCAAGATCCAATTTCTAATGCCGGGGGTAAAGGCAAGCTCTATGGGTGGAAATTGCAGTCACTGTGCACTACACGCCTGGCATGGATTCATGTAGTCCAAAGCAGTCCCCACATCATTTCAAGAATTGCTGGGACTCCAGGATCTGTGCAGCTGGTAGATGAAGACTGTTTAAATATAAAAAAGGCCTAGAAATCCTGATTCAACTTTCTCATTCCAGCCTCAGAGATGGAAACTCTTTTGCTGTTAATGCAAAGTGTGAGTCTCATTCTGGGCAGCACTAGGAAGGGCATGGGTGGGCCACTCCCACTCTTTCCATTGACTGGAGAAAAACATGACCTGGTATGAGAGCAGTCAATGGAACCACACCCCCAAGGCCAGGCATGTCTGTGTCCTTATATCGCATTTCCTTCCCTGCCCTCCAGGAGCTTACACTCTTGAGATTAACTGTCAACAAAGTACACAAATCATAGACTGTTAGAATCCATGATCTCTGAACCTAAATTATCCTCGAATTTTACAAGAAACTGAAACCATCTTTTCCCTTCCTGGAATTCACCAAAATAAAAGAGTCACATTCCACTGCACATAAATATATATTTTTCACAAACTCAAAGTTTATTCTGAATGTGTCACAAGTATTTTCAAGAAATATGGGGTTCTTAATTTAGTCCTTTGAGATCCAAAGTGGCTGGAAGAAAATTGCACATTTTTAAGTGATTGCTGCTTTCAAGCTACATCCAGAAGTTAGCTCCCTGGCCTTCCTGTGGGATTGGGATGAGATGTAAAATTAGAATAAAAGTACAATCTTTCTTCAAAATATATAATGTCCAAATTAAGGACAATAAAGCAGTGAAGCTGGAAGGAGGGTAGAGGATCACAGAGTTGACTCATCACCATTACAAGTATGGTGATGAGACTGGGAGAGGCACTGACTCAGGGCTCATCCTGCTGCTGCTTAGCAGAGGCCAAGGTTACAGCTCAGGACACCTGTATTCCCCACCCACTACCTTTTCCATGTGTTATATAACCTTTTACACTTGCATCTAAATATTCTGTGATCTACGGGGGCACCAGGGTGGCTCAGTAGGTTAAGCATCTGACTCTTGATTTCAGCTCAAGTCATGATCGCAGGGTGGTAAGATCAAGCCCTGTGTCGACTTCCTAAGATTCTCTCTCTCCCTCTGCCCTTCCCTGCTCCTATCCTCCCCACCCCCCTCATGCATGCACGCATGCTGTGGGCGGGGGGGTAAATAAATAAATGAATAAAAATTCTGTGTTCTACAAATAATTGCAAGAAAAAGAAATAAAAGACAGGAAGCCTATTGACTATAGAGAGATTTAAAGGTCCCTCAAGCAATCCTGGGGTTTATTTATTTATTTATTTATTAATAATAAATTTATTTTTCATTGGTGTTCAATTTACCAACATACAGAATAACACCCAGTGCTCATCCCATCAAGTGCCCCCCTCAGTGCCCGTTTATGTGTTATCTGCTCGTTGGGGGAGATTTGGGGATATCCTTCAGTCCTGGCTGGAAGGGTGACTGGCTGCATGTGAGCTAGTTCAGCAGTTAAGTTAGGGAAGGGGACTAGTTCCCACACCAAGAGAAGTAAGAACAGAAAAAGGATCTGCACCCCAAGAGACTTCCAGCTCCTGGCAAGGTGTGTTGTAAGCAGTTGGAGACTAAGATAATGTGATTTGATGTAGAGAAGCCAGGCGGGCTCTGTGAGAGGCTTTTTGCACTCAGTGAAGGACAGGAAGAGGGGGAGAAAGGGCACTGGAGACAAACCTCTCAGGTCAGTGTTGTTTATGAACAGTGCTCCCTGCCTCACCACACCTGCTCTGTCGAATTGCTTCTAATAAGATTGCTAATGTCTCCCCACTAGATAAAAGCACTGGCCTCTCAGTCTCAAGGCGTCCTTAAGTGCATTTGTAAGAAGTACTTCTACACAATCAATGCTAGATCAATGGCTGGTGCTTATCTATCTAATAATAATAAAAATCAGTAATAACAATAAAAAAAAGTGTGACCTTTGTTTGATCCTGGTTCAAACAATCCAGCTGCAAGAAAGTCATTGAGGATATTTGGATGCTTACAGAATATTTTCTAATATTAAAGAATTGTTCAATTTTAAGTATGATCATGGCTTTTAATGTTTTGTAAAAAGTTGGTATATTTTTAAAGGAGATATCCGCTGAAAGAATTATGGATGAAATGGTAAAAATTCTGTACTATCCGACACACTCATCTTTATTATTTAAAAAGATGAAGTTATGATGAGGAAGGTTGGAAATAAATAAGCTCTATCAAAGGCCTTGGCACATAATTGAGGTTTAAATGATTTCCTGACTACCCGCAAAGAGGGAAAGAAGGATGGAAGGAAATTAATTCTTTGATAGGGGTTATAGCATTTCTCCCCAATAAGAAAAATATCCTCATTTACAGATGAGGAAATGAAGCTCAGAGAGGTTTAGTGACTTTCTCCAGTTGGCACAGCTAAGAAGTAATAGAGGTAGAGTTACGAGCACCATGTTCTTTCCACTCCACCTCCTTGCTGATGTTAAGGCAGAGGGTAGACTGTGAACTTGCCTCCTTCTTTACTCTGGGCTTTCTCCAATATTCCTAAAATGTGTAATCTTAGGAGTTACCTCCTCAGGCCATCAAAAACAAGCTTTCACTGCCTTATCCTCTGGATGACTCAGCTTTGGAAATACAGTGCAGGCTCAGTGTTATCTGAGAACTGATTGGGACTTTAGAGGAAGAAAGAGATAGGAACCTGCTATCTTCTGGTCTCCAGCCAGAGCCTGGTTCCTGTTACTAAGGATTGATCCTGACTGAACTAATTAAAGTTCAGTTCCTTTGCTTTCTGGCCAGGAGGACAGACAAAAGCCATGACCATGAAGCATTAACCCCGTCCCTAGATAGCAGCTGTCCCATAACAGTGGAGAGTCTTTGCTCAAGAAGGAAAAATTAGATAACCTTTCAAGGATCATCCCAAACTTCAGGTTCTGGGACCCAAACGTGTTTTGAATTGAGATTTGGTGTTTCAACCTAGCCCAGACTGAATGAAAGACTAGGAAGAGGCGCCCCTTTAGAATCGGGGATGTGATCCAACGGGAAAGCTCGGACAGCAGCTGCAGGAGACAGAGCCAGGGTGATAGGCTCAGAAGCTTCCCCAGGCAGCCCCAGGCCTACCCTCACCAGAGACAGAAAGACCTGCCTCTTTTCCTAAGGAAGTTGCAGGAATGCTGCAGGCTCCTCTCCACCTGCCTCCCTCTCCTAACCCTCCCCTGCCCCCCAGCTCCTCTTTATTTTGGAGCACTCTCCGTATCATGGTCTCTAACACCACTGCTACTCTACTGTTCTTCTCATCCCTTTCTTTGCAAGCAGATGAAGCACCAGGCCAAACTGGGAGCAGCCCTGTCTCCACTTATAAATGTATTTGTGCATTTTCTTGACAAAATATTTATTGAGTGCCTACCATGTGCCTGCTTGTCTGATTATTTAGTAAATAAACTCCTTAGGCGAAGGGGAAGGGGTGAATATCTTTCCCCTGAACAAATCTCTTCGATCTTCACAGACAGGAGTGGAAGGGAATTCGACAAATTCCAAGGCAACAGTACACAGGATGTGCTGCATGGGAGGTTAACTGATTAGAAATTCAAATTCCCTTCTTGCTTGCTTCAGAGAGATAATACAGGGATAGTACAAAGTCCAAAGATGTCCTAACAGCAGCCAAGCTCCTTGGGCCCTCTCCCTTCCTCGACTCTGCCCAGGCAGACCAGAGATTTGGCCTTGGGATGCCTTCTTTCTCTCGACTCTTCTCAGCTAGACCTGAACAACTCTTCCTTCCCAAGGCTTCATTCATGAGCCTGGGTTAAGTATCATTTCTTATAACTTCTTGCCAAGTTTCCCTGACCCAAAAGCTCTCTGAGCTCCCCACCACCTCCTCCCAGTCTTGTACTTCTTTGCACTCCATCATTTATTCCTTCATAGAGGATCTCAACACCATAGACTCATTTCTTATTATTTGTCTCCCTGACTGGACTGCAGTTTCCTTGAGAGCAGGGTCTGTGTCGTTCATCCTCATGCCTAAGGCAAGTATGGAGTTTGAAAAGCAATCCAGAGAAATAATCAATATTGTGTCAGCAATAAAAACCAAAACAAAAGTGACTCACCACATCTCATCTTTATTAAACAGTTCCTTTACTTTCTTAACATTATAACGTTTCACTGAAATACTGGTGATTATATCTCAAGACTTTCTACGAGCTACAGCAAGCTTCAGATTCATACTTATTCCCAGAAAGCATGATCCTAAAGTCAACTAGAGGCACTGTCACTATCTCTGTAGGCTTCTTTGATGGTGTTTTATCTACTCTGACTGAGCTATGACTTGTTCAAGTTCATTGGCAAATTACCCTCCATAGTTTGCCCAAGGATATGTTCATATCCTTGAAAAAGCAGTATTTATTTAATCCTCAGACCCAGGAGACTTAGCCTACTCAGCAAGGTGCTTCCATGTGGCTTACTGCCCTTAAAGAATTAGTTGACTAGTGGCCTTGCTTATTAGGCGACTTTCTACTCTAAATTTCCCACACTTAGACCCATCTATAAATCAGGAGAGGAGAAAAAAATGGAATCTATTCAGTAAAAATAAAAATAAACTTAAAGAACCAGAAAGTCACTTTCCTCATTAACTTTCTACAGGTCCTGAAATTCCCAACATTGTCACAAACTTGAGATGACCAGAAGCTCCCGTGTGAACTGTGGATTGAAAACATTTCACCACCAGCAGCCTTTATAATCATAAACAGAAAAGTCAGAGCTACGGCAGATGCTGAAAGAGGTATAAGGTTTGTGACACTTTATAAATATCCCAGGGAAAACTCTCTGTCAGAAGCTAAGTTTTCATTACTTCCCTACTCTCCTTTTCAGGTTAGTAGAGACTGAAATTGGCGACAGGACTGGTCAGTACTGAAAGAGAACAATCTTAATAATCACGCTGGCTTCCTTATATTTGCTAACAACTTTTTTGGAAATCATCACAAAAACACTTTAATTTTACAGTATTTTTGTCATTTTCCAAAGAGCAGTGTTTACTTTAAAACTTAAACTCGGGATCCCTGGGTGGCGCAGCGGTTTGGCGCCTGCCTTTGGCCCAGGGCGCGATCCTGGAGACCCGGGATCGAATCCCACATCGGGCTCCCGGTGCATGGAGCCTGCTTCTCGCTCTGCCTGTGTCTCTGCCTCATTCTCTCTCTCTCTGACTATCACAAATAAATAAAAATTAAAAAAAAAATTAAAAAAAAAAAATAAAACTTAAACTCTTTCAGAGAAATTCAAGAGACTCTAGAAATAAAATGGATTTTCAAAAGAAGCCTAAAACCCAAGTTGAAAATCATGGGTGAAAAAATAAGAACTTGAACTGACTCAACTTTTTTTTTTTTTTTTAAATTGACTCAACTTTTTCATTTTTCCACCAACTGTCATATTGCTACCCACACGGCACTGGTTTCAATATGCCACAAGGCAGAAGTTTGGGGTGGTGGCCATTTGTTGCCCATATATTTGGATTACTGGTCTCTCTAAATATATAAAAATATGTGAGGTCAACTTTGGGTTTTAATAAGCAATAGTCTTAAAGATCTAAAGAAAGAAAAATAGTTTCTACGAATATATCATAGATGACTCTGGCATAACGCTTCCCTACACATTAAACAAGGAATATTTTCTAGGATTAAATCTCCTGGAACATGGAGTAAATCTTACTTTCTTGTAAATCAGAATTAGAATCTCTGAGTAGGTGCTTCTGCCGCTGCCATGATTTCAGCACAGCGTTAGGTTCTGGATGATTTTTCATTAATTGACTCTTTTCTGCTCCCAAACTTTTAGAGAGAAATTAATTAGGATAAATTTCCCTTTAATTGCATCTCTGGTTGGCCACAGACATAAATTGTGGTTTAAAAATATTTAAACTATGTCAGCATGGAAAAAGATGTTAGAGGACAGTAACTCCAACTCTCACTGGTTAAATGAGAATATAGAATCCTGGGGGAGTGAAAGAACTTGCTCATGGGTGCAAATTTAGATAATGACAAAACTGAGTTTTGTGAGCTTTTCACTCTTTTGCAAGTCCTCTTTCCCTTGTGATCAATCACATGTTAATCTGGTTTCTGTAAACTGAATTTTATTCCTATGCAACCAGAGGTGCAATGTAACTCTTCAGTAGGGCTTTCCATTATAACCAGATTCATTTTGTAAGCATCTATGTTGTCCTGATTTATTTTATAGGAGTCTTCAAACATCTTATCTAAGCATTGAGGCCCATCCACGTTCCTCTTGCAGCATGGAGAGAAGTGGAAAGGGGGAGCTTCTGAGGACGAGGGAAATGAAACAAACAGAAGAGCAGGGATGGTGGTTTTGGATGCATTCATTCATCCAAATTCATCCTATGCTTCAGGATACTCTCAGATTTTTCCATGCATGTGTGCTAACAGTTCGACAGTTCCACGATTCCATTTCTCCAAAACACCCCTGTCAGGCAGGATTGTCATTGGAAATAGGATTCTATTTGCAATGGAAATAGAATGTGAAAAAAATGAATAGGAAACAGAAATTGCAAGATTCTACCACATGCCAGTAAATTAAAAGGTTTAGGCAATCTAGGAAAAAATGCTTGCTCCTTGGCCACCCTAAAATATCCCACATGAACATTAGTTATATCATGGAGCATAAGATTTTACTGTGCACTCAACGACACAAAAAGTGATTCAATATTAATATTCATGTTCACATGTCAGATATAAAGTAGTAATAGGAGTCAGACCTGAGCTTGTAAGAGATGAGATAAATCATAAATAACCCATTGAACAAAATCGTCTTAGGCAAACACTGCTGGTGCCTTTATGGATAGAGTTGGGTTGCAAGAAATTCATCTTCATTACTTTTAAATACTGAAAACTCGACCCAAATGTAATCAAATCTATTCTTAAGAAATAAGAGGAGGATAAACATCTTTACTGCTTCCCGTGTCAAGTAGGGTTGTTGGGTTGTCAGCCTAGATGCTTAGGATTCCCTCCAGAATTCAGGCCAGTTTAAGGATTACCAGAGAATCTCAATGGTGTTTTCCTATTTACCTAAAAAAAGAATCCTAGCTAATAAATAACTTCTGTGTCCCAATGTCTTTCTTTCCTCAAGCAATCCAGATACTTTCATCTAATGGGATCAAGATACAAAGAACAATGAGAAATCCCCTCCTCCTCACAAACCTGCTCCCCTCTCTCAGTCCACACACATCAATTAACAAAGGTTAACATTTAGACAGTTTTAATATGTGCCAGACAGTGTGCTGAGTGTTTAAAATACAGTAGCTCATTCAGTCCTAATAACCAGTCCGTGAGGTAGATGCTCTTGGCATCTCCGTTTCACAGAGAAGGAAATCAAAATACAGAAAGAGTAAATTGCCCAAGCCCACAAAAGAGTCAGTAGGAGTCACGGTTCAAAGGCAGGCAGTGTGATGTTGGAATCCATTCTCCTAACCATGCACTTTTGACTCTGAGCAAGCACCTACGCAATAGGCATCTCCTTGGAGGAAATGAAGCTCTGGATATGAAATGGTGCATAAACTACCCCATGGTGGATCTGTGTCCTACAGCTCAGGCCACACAAGCCTCTGTACCGTTGGCAGAGAGGAGGCAAGCCCCAGTCTACAATCCTACACCTGTTGCAGCACAAACAACAATGGCTTTCTGTTGCCCCTGGATATCCTCCCCCCTGAGCAGAGATTTTGCGTATCTCCATCTCTTAAACCCAAATAATTTGGTTCTCACCTTTCCAGGCATGAATGGGGCAAAGCTGCAAGTCCTTTGCACATTTTGGCAAGTGGCTTAGCTCCTCAGTTTTGAGCACAAATTCTGAACGGCAGAGCGAGACTTTGAAAACTTCACAACTGTCTGAGTCTGCCTCTCCCTCTGAGGAATATATAGAGGCTCTCTGCCAGCCCTCTGTCGCTCCTGGACCAATCCAGGCCTTAGAGGAAATCGCTGGCTGGGGAGCAGCAGCAACTGTAGGAGCTGGAGGCTGGGATCCTGTCTCTGCTGCTCTAGGCTTCCCACTGCTCCAGTGAGGACACTATTCTGCTGGGGCAGGGCAGAGCCCTCAAACCCAGCACAGGCCATTCATGTTTTAATGGATAAGTGTGAGCCAGCCACAGAGCAGCCCTGGGCTACCCCAGATCCGTCACAATCCTAGCCTGTTAGGACTGCAAGAGCCCCAGGGATCAGTTAGCCTAACTGTGCCACAGTGGAGGAGGGGAGATTTGGAAAAGCTGAGATGTGGACTGAGTATCTACTTGTGCCAGGCTGCCAGGCAGTTAGCTGGGTGCTAGGAATTCAAAGAAAGGCACTGCCTGCTCTCAAGACCCCAGAACATCCTATCAATACAATGTAAGTGAGCAATGGAGGCAGGCCCAAGATGTGTGAGCTTTCAAGGGCCACCAGGGAAGATCTGGGGGGAGGAAATAAGCCCTGAACTTAGTGATATAAGAGACAAAATATGCTACACCATTCTATCTACTAGATATTGCCCCCAAGTTCCCCTAATTCTATAATTGTCCTTCTGATTATTCTTTACTTTGATAACAACATCAGGTAATTCCTTGGACCCTGCCCCCACCTCCCTTGGTCAGTCTTGCCTGGCCTTTGCCTGACCTTTGCCTGTCTCCAATCACTCCAGGATTATTCCCATCCAAAAGCTACCTTATTTGTGTTTCATCCTATCAGGACCCAAGA
Source organism: Canis aureus (assembly GCF_053574225.1). Lineage (NCBI taxonomy): Eukaryota > Metazoa > Chordata > Mammalia > Carnivora > Canidae > Canis > Canis aureus. Next base: position 4,277,080 of record NC_135648.1, read on the forward strand.
GCTTGATAAATTAATATGTAAATACAGATGCCTGAAGGGTAGGCATGAGTCTAAGCTAAAAATAAACAGCAATTACATCATCTGTAAGAAAAGCTCTAAATATAGAATTAAAGATGGTTCTCATAATGTTCCCCATTGTCTAAAATTATTTGTTTTACACTGTTGGTTAGGGCTCGTTACTGGCTTGTAAAGTCTGTGTACTTTATTATGATCTAATGTTTTAAATTAAATGAATAGGTTATAATAGACTCGTAAGCAAATTGCATGTAGAAATCTAAATACTTTTCTGAGATTTTTGCTTTAATTATCCATATGGGTCTGTGAACAACATCATTAAATTAACTATATTAACTATATTTCTTACTATAATTTATAATCAAAAAAGTTCGAAGACCACAGCTCTCTACCATATATTTTATTAACAAGGAAACCCGTCATAATCACCTCTGCAACCCCAGCACTTAACACAACATTAGCACATTGACATTTACAAATAATGCTTGAGCTAAATGCAACTGTCCAAGTTCTGCTGATTGCCGACTGCATAAACGCCAGCTGATCAACTAATCTGAGTGATGCAACACTTAATGTTCATAGAGATATGAACACTATTGTTGACCACTGAGTCTTAGACTGGAGATATAAAACTAGCAGAGGAGACTCCATGGGGCAAGAGCCTAAATTACAGTTTGATATTTAAGGATCAAGTATAGAATAAAGTAAAAAAAAAATAATAATAATAATAATGTAGAGCAAAGCAGGGTGATGTCTTGTCCAGGGCTGAAGGTCAAAGCATCAAGGCGGGTTTCTGACTGATTCAGAAGAGTTTGTATGACAAATGGGTGGACTACTCAAGAATGAAAACTATCTCAATCATACTAAAAGGCAGACTAGAGCCCAACAGGCAAAGGATGTAAGATGCAATAGAAATAAAAATGAATCTGGCATCTATTTGTTTTCAAAACCTTCATAAGGTTGGAGTAGCAGAACCTACAGTGTAAGTTCCAAGCTGAGTCCAAGTCTGAAGGCAGGAGAAGACCCATGGCCCAGTGAAGATAAGCAAAAAGAGAATGAATTCTCCCTTCAGTAGCTTTTTGTCCTATTCGGGCCTTAAGAGGATTGGATGAGACCCACCCACTTTGGGGAGGCCAAGGGGTTGACTCTGTCTACTGGTTCAAATGTTAATCTCATCCAAAACCACCCTCACAGACACACCCAGAATCATGTTTCGCCAAATACCTGGGCACCCTGTGGTCTGTCAAGTTGACACATAAAATTAACCAATACACTCACATAAAATAAATTTGAAGTTTTTTTAAAATAAATTGAACTAATCTTTTTTCCTTGCCTTCCCAAACATCCCTCAAAATGATAGAAAATGTATGAAAAATGTAGAAAGCTATAACATAGAGGAAGGGAAGTAGGCCATCAATTCTGAGTGGTTTCAATCTCTACAAAAGATAGAAAGGGGTGGTTAGGAGCGGTCACTAAAAAAGCAGTGAATAGAATTCAGAAAACAAGCCAAAGAGGTATCCATCCCTTTTGCAGGATGCCACAGGGCTGCAGGCTCCAAGTGCTAGATACTACAGAGGCAGGAATTAGCAATGGAGCCGACAATAGTGGGGATAATTGAGCTTTTTGTCTGATGGAAAGGTCTCCTGCCTACCCCACAGAATTGCTGTGATTTATTACTAATTCATTTTCTTATTTTTTAAGATATGTTATATGTTTATTTGAGAGACAGTGCAGAGTGAGAGCAAGAGACAGAGAGAGAAAAAGAGGAAGAGGGAGGAGGAGGGGGAAAGAGCATGAGCAGGAGGAGGGAGCAGCAGAGGGCAAGGGAGAAGCAGACTCCCCACTGAGCAGAGAGCCCAGAGTGGAGATCTATTCCAGGACTCCGGGATCATGACCTGAGCCAGAGGCAGTGGCTTAATGTCTTAAACTGAGCCACCCAGGCAGCCCTCTAATTCATTTTCTTAACTAAATCATGTGTCTATTTAACTATCATTAACAACACATTTGTTGAGATGCCTTTCATAAACAATGATGGCACATTGTGGGGTGAACCTCTGATCTGGGGACACCTAGGACCATGTGGTCAGTGGTGAATAGGCATCCATCCACTCACTGCTTAATCTCTCTTAATGCTGCCAAGTTCCACCCTAAGGCCAGCCAAGAGTTCACAGGATAAATAAGGTAAAGTATTCACCTTACATGGTGCTGGATTTCTTTCTTTCTGATTTTTTTAAAAAATTATGTATTAGTTCAATTTATATTCTGCCTCCCGGAGTATACACTGCCAGCAAGTTGTTATATCCGCTTCCACACTTTTTTCCTTTAAATTAAGAGGCTTTAGATAGAACTTAAAATCCTTTTACATGCACATTCCTATTTCCATTCTCCTCCCATCCTCAGTATACACAATCCCTATTCAGATTATGGTATGTAGTTTTCTTCTTTTAAATTTTTCTTTTAAAAATCTGTTCACTTACACTGGATTCATAAATACTATAATCTATATATGTTTCATTTATATATATAGTAATATAATCCCTACCTTGCTTTTTTATTCAGAATTACAAATTTTTTGTTTCTAGATTACACCAGTGCAGAACATTTTCCATGTGCCAGGGATTTTAAAATCACTTTCCACACATTTCCATATTTATTTCTCACAATGAAACCATGAGATAAGTGCTCTAATTAATGTCATTTTTAAAAAGATTTTATTTATTTATTCATTCTTTCATTCATTTATTCAGAGAGCATGGGGGGGGGGGGGCAGAGGGAGAGGGAGAGAGAATCTCAGACTCTGCCAGGAGGCTGACTCGGAGCTCCATCTCACAACCCTGAGATCATGACCTGAGTTGAAACAAGAGTTAGACCCTTAACCAACTGAACTACCCAGGTGCCCCTAATGTCATTTTTTAAAGAAAGGAACACTGTGATCTTTTTAAGTGAAGATGAAGTTGTTGAGGCTTAAAAAGCATTAATACTAACACAGCAAGTGTACAGCTTACACTCTACCTCCAGTTTATACCTTTTAATTGATGGTGAGAATTTATCATGAGCATATATAATTGCATTTCTCTGTAGACTTACTATTGAAGACTTAGATCATTTCCAATTTTTTGCTTCTGGCAAAAGGACTTCAAATAATATCCCTATGTGTGTCTCCTGGAGGAGTTGCTCCACAAATGTATCCTACAAAGTAGAATTGGTGAATATAAGACTACAAGATTAAAAAGTGGTCAGACCAATATAGACTCCCAACAGAAATGTATAGAAGCATCATTTCCCTCTCATTTCCTTCAATATACAACATATGCAAGGCTTTAATGTTTTGCCACTGCCAGGCAAAAGAATCATGCCATTTTAACATATACCTTTCTGATGACAAGTGGATTTGAGCTTCTGTAGTTTTTGTGTTGGGCCACATAGCAGTTGTTTTTCTCCTGTAGTTGTCTATTCTCATTTTTAAAACAACTTACTCCTTTGCTGATTGGCTTTTCAATATTGATAGGCAAGAATTCTTTGTATAAATAATGGAACTGAAAATGGGAGAAGAGAAAAGAAAGAGAAGAGTAGAATTAGGTCATTGGTTGTTGGATAGGCATTGGGTTGGTGTTCAAGGATCCTCATAAAATCTGGGAAATAAGTCAATCAGAGAAGGACAAACATTATATGGTCTCGTTCATTTGGGGAATATAAATAATAGTGAAAGGGAATAGAGGGGAAGGGAGAAGAAATGGGTAGGAAATATCAGAAAGGGAGACAGAATATGGAAGACTCCTAACTCTGGGAAACGAACTAGGGGTGGTGAAAGGGGAGGAGGGCGGGGGGTGGGGGTGAATGGGTGACGGGCACTGAGGGGGGCACTTGACGGGATGAGCACTGGGTGTTATTCTGTATGTTGGCAAATTGAACACCAATAACAAATAAATTTATATATATATATATATATGTATATAAAAAGAAGAAGAAGTCACCCTGAATGAAGATTGCCCTCTATTGATAAAGGATTAGATGGAATGAGCACTGGGTGTTATGCTATATGTTGGCAAACTGAACTCCAATAAAAAGAAATTTTAAAAAATTAAAAAAGAAATCTGGGAAACCAAAGAGGAACAGGTTAAATAAAGAAACAGGGAAATGAAAGCACCACCAACAGTATATGTACAAAGGTAACCATTAGTACAAAAATACCTAAGTACCAAAATTTTTTAAAAATGATAGATGAAAGAGCAGAGAATACACATTTCACAGAGAACAAAAACTAGAAAATGTTACAAAACACACGTCACTGTACAATATTATGACAGAGTTAAGACCAATGATGTAAGTTGTATCTGTGAATGGGAGTGGGTGGAAATCTCCTATTAAAAGGAAAGTTATCGGGATCCCTGGGTGGCGCAGCGGTTTAGCGCCTGCCTTTGGCCCAGGGCGCGATCCTGGAGACCCGGGATCGAATCCCACGTCGGGCTCCTGGTGCATTGAGCCTGCTTCTCCCTCTGCCTCTCTCTCTCTCTCTCTCTCTGTGACTATCATAAATAAATAAAAATTTAAAAAAAAAAAAAAGGAAAGTTATCAGACGTACAAGGTAACACCCAACTATGTTCTGTAGATAAAGACTTTCTAAAATAAAGTTATTTAGAAAAATTAAACACAAAGAAACGGACCAGGGCATAAGGGACATACAAAAACAAGAAAGTCCAAGAAGTAATTCTGATCTAACACAAGAAATTCAAGCCCAAAAGTGTTAAATATGAAAAAGGAAAATATTTTTTAAGGCTTAAAAGCCATAATTCACAATGGAAATACTAATATTCTGAAATATTTTATGCTAAATAACACAGCAGCCATTCTTCCATTTGTTAGAAATACCCAAATCGTCAGCGACTCTTAGAACAAGAAAAGGGGCAAAAAATAAATATAAGCAGAAGTCCACATCTGTTCTGTAGAAATGTAGTAAATAAAACTTGAAGAAGTATTTTGGCCTGGGGTTTCTGTTGAAATTTGTTGTCTGTTAGCCAATTTTTGGTAAATATTCTTCACACACTTGGAAAACTGTATGTTGTGTTCTTTTTGTTGGGTATATACAAGGTTCTACACATCTTCATCTATTGTAATTATTCATTTTATTCAAAACTTCTCTATGCTTACTCATTATGTTTGTTTATCACTTCCTGATGGAGATCTTTTAATACTTCTAAATTTAATGTGGATTTTTCCATTTCTTTAGTAACCAAGACAGTATTTGCTTTGTATATTATGAAACTGTATTGTTAAATGTCGACAAGGTCTGATCACTATACCTTTTTATTTAAAAAAAAATCTGTTTATAATATCTGTCATCGTCTCTTTCATTTAATTTTGCTCTAAAATCTATATTGTTTGATATTAACATTTCCACCTCACCGTTTTTTGGTTAGTACTTGCCTATGTTCACCATTTCTGAGTCTTTATTACTTTTTAAAACATTAAATAGCATAGCTCTATATGTTTCAAACCTGATAACCTATGCCCCTTAATAATTTGTGAATATAGTTTTTTTTTCCATTTGCTGTAATCAATAATATATTTGGATGTGTTTTTATAACCCTATTTTGTGTTAACACTTTCCTTTTTTCCAACCTTATGTTTCAGACAGAGTTTATTTATTCCTTTCTATTATGCTTTGCTCATTTGGTAGTTACATGTTCTATTATTTTAATGGCCATCCATAGATTTTTAATATATATATAGTAAATTAATTTTAACAGTCTAAACATTATGAAGTATCTCTCTCCTCTCACCAAATGAAAACCCTACCTTGTAGAATGCCTGGGTAGCTCAGTGGGTTAAGCGTCTGCCTTCTGCTCAGGTCATGATCCTAGGGTCCCAGGGTCAAGCCCCATATTGGACTCCCTGCTCAGTGGGAAGCCTGCTTCTCCCTCTTCCTCTGCTGCCTGCCATTCCCCCTGCTTGTGCTACCTTGCTCTCTCAAATGAATAAATAAAAAATCTTAAAAAAAAAAAACCCATTTAGCTTGAGTATAACTCCTTCTCTCCTGTAATTATATTATTTTCTAGATAAAGAAAAAAAAACATGAAATAGTAAGTTATTGGTTTTATTTTTCTCTAGTTCCTTACAATTACTAGAAGTTTATCCTCATGTTAAACTGATTTTCTTAACCTGTGTTGCTTTTTGGCTTATTGTCTCCCACTCTTTGTCAGTTCATTTTCCTTCTTGGTTTAGTAGTTTTTTTCAGCAAGAGTGGGAGCATACTTCACAAATTTTTGTGTTTATTTAAAAAAAAAAAAAAGGGAGCTGGTTGTAGAATTTAATTCTTTTGTGGAATTACTTCCTGCGGGAATTTTTAACGGAGTGTCATGGTTTCAAAGGCTATAGGTTGGACAGGTTTTTACTGTCTATGAGGCTATGCTTGATGCATTGGTTTGGAACCAGATCTTGTCTTGTGTTGGTGGAACATGGATGATGGGATGGGGAATGAAGAGTTTAAAACTAGGTCATGCATATTGGAAAACTCACACTAGGATTCTTGGCCTGGGCTGGAAGGAAGTAGGAGTAAGTAGGGTATACTTTGTTTCAGGCTTTAACTGAGTTAATTCCTGAGAGACTACCTTGAAGATCACAATTTCTGGAGAAGTTGTGCATGCAGCGCTCCATTTTAAGAAATTTGCTCATGAATGGGAGTTAAAGAAGTTAAAGCAAGGAGTGAAGCCTATTCTTTTGAGAGGTTTGGAGGTGATTGGAAGAAGAGAAATGATATATAACTTGAGCAGTGCTAAGGGTAAGAATTATCTTTAAAAGGATGAATGAAATATGAGCCTGTCTACAGGGGGAATAAGGTAGATAGGCTGAGGTTTGGAAAGGAGGTAGGTCTGAGACAGAATGGAAGGAAAATGAGAGAATGATAATTCTAGGAAAATGTCTGGTGATAAAAAACAGAAGATGAGCAGGTGTCTTTGGTCGCCCTAATCTCCTCAGTTAAGGAGGTGAAGGCATAGACATTTTGAAAAGACTCATTCACTGTTTCCATTTGGTTCATGGAAGAATTGCAACTGGAAACCCCATGTTTTGCCAAATTATTACATATTTTGATGGATGGAATTCTCCGTTAGGAATGGCCTCACTGTATCTGAACACCACTCAACTGCCGAACAAGATGATTCCCATGGAAATTCCAGAAGTGTCTCATTACATATGTTAAATCAGAAGAAGGATGAATCTTTGTTGGATCCAGACTCCATGCTTTTTTGTCTCTAGAAGATACTAAAAACAAGGAGTCCTGCTCTGTCTTTAAAGGGCACAGACAGCCAACATAATTCTGTGGGAGCTGCTTTTCTGGTATAATTACCCTAATGCAGTATTTATCCTCAAGGTCAGTAGTGGCTGTTAAAACGGCTGTCCTTTCCCTGGAGAACAGCATCCTCCCCTGACAAATAATTTCTGTTGGAAGAACATTCTGTAAGTCCATGTTCTCACTACAAATATTATCCAACTTAGCACTGGAGGACATTTTAAAAAACAAAGGGCTTTCTTGAACGTTCTGAGCCAAAATATCTTGGACTTAATTCCCTTTCCATGAAACAAGAAGGATCTTTTGGATGAAGGATAAGTCTTCCAGTCTTTCATCTCCATCTTCCTTGCAAGTGTTGTTTTGTTTTAGTTTCTGCTCCCGCATCTGAATAAGGGATTTCAGTGGATGACCTCTAAGCTCTCTTCCATTCCTAGCATTCTGGGGCTCTGAATCTGGAGTCTACAGCCATTTGTGCCTTAGTTCCACAGCAGTAGGTCAGCGCCTTGGGGCTAAATAATGAACATGTCTTGTCTTTGGCTTCCCCAAAGCACGTAGGATGGACTGCTTGTGTCAGTAAATATCTATGATTGAAAATAAAAAATGAGTTAATTAAATAAATGGCAATACCTTCAAATATTGTAGCATTGCCTGGGGCTGGCACCTTCATGAGGATTAGGAAAGAGAGGCCAGTCCAGGTGGCAGAAACACCTACCTACATGGCTTCTTTAGTGTGGCTCTGGCTGAGTTTCACCCCCAGCCTCCTTTCTTGGTCATGGGCTCTTGTTCAGAATGCAACCCCAACAGGTGTACTGGGCAACCCTTTTGCTGTCATACATCACCTGACCTCCTGTGAAGCCTGAGCAGCGGGTCCTCATAGCTTCCTCACAGGTCTGCATGTAACCTGAGGGGACAGCTGTCCTGAGGAAACCAGTATGCCACCAACCTAAGCACCCAGAACACAGTCACAAAACCCACACATCCTCATCTCAGATCCTATTAGGGATCAACAGTGAGATGTTTCACATCCTTTTTTACCTCAGGGATCTCCAGATGTAAAGCCTCCCTGTTGCCAACTACTAATCTCCTACTACTCTGACCCTTTCTCACGTTCATATTGCTGGTCTTTCTGTCACTTATTAAATTGGCTTACTTTCTTTATCTTTAGCTTCCTCTCTTATCATTCCCACCACTTCCTGGACTTAACCGAAATTGAACTGCTTCTCAGATTAGAGGGTTGTTTTTTTTTTTTTTTTTTTTTTTTTGCTATTTTTGTTTTGTTTTGTTCCTTCACATCCTGTGGATTTCAGGATTAGGAGATAATTTCATTTTCTCCCTATACATCATCACTTCACAGACCTCCTTGCTCTCACAAGATCTACTTATTCTCTAAGATTGGCACTCCCGGGGTAGAATACATAGCAGAGCCATGAGCTACTCACTCTCTTTTTCTCTCCGAAACACAAAATGGATTTCGCTTGGAGCAGCAATATGCCCAACCTATTAAAAATTAAAATTAAAATTCCCTTGTAATTAAGATTAGCCAAGTCCCATGGTTTTATCTAATGTGGTGGAAACAGAAATCACTGGATAGAATTTGCAGGAACTCAGTTGAAAAGGAGGCCCACTCGGCTAGCTGGCTCTCTACTTTTGTCTCCTTCTCCTTCTTCCTGACTGTAATGACAATTTGCTGCCTTGGGTAGCACAACTTGTTATGACATTTTAGCAATCATGAGGCAACAAGCCCGAGGGCAAAAGCTACAAGCTAAAGATGATTTAGAGGAAAGAAGCCTCTTGGTATTAGCCCAGAAAGCCTGTATCCTGACTTCTTGTTATGCAAGAAAAATAGAACTTATTTATTTAACCCATGTTCGAAGCTAAATATGACAATTAGCTTCTCTGATTTCTCTTTTTTATTCTTCAAGAACCGTGACTGTGAGATCACAACCTTTTTTTTTCTGATTCTTTTTCTTTTATTGGAGTTCAATTTGCCAACATATAGCACGTCACCCAGTGCTCATCCCATCAAGTGCCCCTCTCAGTGCTCGTCACCCAGTCACCCCCCACCCCCCCCACCCACTTCTCCTTCCACTACCCCTTGTTCGTTTCCCAGAGTAAGGAGTCTCTCATGTTCTGTCTCCCTCACTGATATTTCCTACTCATTTTCTCTCCTTTCCCCTTTAATCCCTTTCACTATGTTTTATATTCCCCGAATGAATGAGACCATATAATGTTTGCCCTTCTCTGATTGACTTATTTCACTCAGCATAATACCCTCCAGTTCCCTCCACATGGAAGCAAATGGTAGGTATTTGTCATTTCTAATGGCTGAGGAATATTCCATTGTATACATAGACCACAACTTTATCCATTCATCTTTAGATGGGATTGGCTGTTGGGGATCACAACCTTTTCTTACACTTTGATTCTTGCCATCCCTCACTGTGATGTCAGTATCCGGGTAGGGGCCAATCGACATTTACACATAAAGATTTTTTTCCAACTCATTTCTAATTAGCTTTGTCTCACTCCACCAAGGACTCACTTGGGATTTCGTCCTAACCAGAAACTGCACCTCCCAAATCTCAAATCCCAACCTTCCGTTTTCTGACACCACCTCTTGTTCTACAAGATTAATTAATGGAGTAACCCCATTAAGACAATCTTTTGACCTCATCTGATCACCCATCTAGTAGGCTCTCTATTTCACTTCATCACTCCCTCCCCTACTTCTCTCCTCTCCCAGGTAAGACCTCATGAAACTAAAGTATGACCACTCTTTGGCAAACACTGTCCACACCTTTGACATCTTCTCCCTCCAACTTATTTGTATGGAAAAACCCAACTCCGGGTTCAAGAAGCAATCAAGCATTTTTGAGAATTATATAAGATATCACATGATAAACAGGTTTCACATCCATTTTGTGATCTGCAACTTCCAGTGGTACTCAGCTCTCCCTAGCAATTCTCCTAGATTGTTCTAGTAAGTTCATTTCCCACTTGCTGAAATAACTGTAGACCTGTCTGACATCTTCTCCTTAAATTCTTGCATCATATTATATTGGAGAAAAAAAAATAGAACTTGAAATATTCAGAAATTAACTCCTTCATTTTTCCCTCACCAAATACTTACCTCCTCCCTTGAAGTTTCTAGAGGTCTTGCTCCCTTGTATAAATACCCCCCAACTCCCATCTTCTCCATCGTCCATCTCTTTCTTTCTATGATTCACTCTCCATTATCATTTCACCTGCTCTAGCATTGCTTATCTTCAAGAATCTACCTTTGATCTCAACTCCTTGCCCAGAGCCACCTCTGACTCTTTTCCCCTCATGATCAAAATTCTTTATTTTTTCCACATTCAATCTCCATAACTTTGCCTCCTATTTTTCTATTCACATTGTATTTCTATAAATATTTTTATTGCTGCTGTTTGCTTTTTGAAACTGGGCTTTTATAAATGTTTGTTTGAGTGTGATGGATAACATAGACAGTCATCCAATCATGATCTAGATAAAAAATTGCTAACATTTTGTCTAATTTTTTCAAATTCTTTAATGTTTTGTTGTTTTAAATGAATAAATCATCACAGATAAAGTTGAAATCCCCTTTGTTTTATTCCTTAGACACATTCCCTTCCATTACAGAGAAAATCATTATGATAGATTTCATTTGTATCCAAATCATTTTTTGTATTTTGCTGTATATAAATATGTATCTTTTCATTTTTACTTCATATACTTTACCATATATAAGTACATATCTATATCTATACATATATACCCATAAACAATCTAAATCTAGTTCTGTATATTTATTTTAAAACACACATAAGATGGAATAATTCTGAAACTTTCTTTTTTCCTCAACTTTAGACTTTTAAGATCTTTCATATTTATCTATGAAATTCATCATAAATGCTATATTGTATCCCAACACGTGTATTCAAAATCATTTACTTGAGAGGTAGCATTGTACGGTGACTAAGAGCAGAGGCTCTGGAGCTAGGGGCTTGGGTTTAATCCAAACACCTGTCAGTTACTAGCTGTGTGACTTCAGGCAAGCTATTTAGACTTTCTGATGTCAGTTATTTCATCTATGAGATGCAATTAATAAATGTAGCTAGTTTTTGGACTAAGTGAGGATTAAACAAATTTACCTATGTGAAGCACCTATAAGCTTCCTGGGCTATAGTCAGGACACAATACTAGTGTGTCAGTAGGAAAGCAGATGGCACATTCAAATTAGGATAATTGGAAAAGGGTTTACCCATAATAGGACTAATTACAAAAGTGTAGGCAAAGTATAGGTAAGCCATAAGGAATAGGACAGTAACCCAATGCAGCAGGGGAAAAAGGAAGCGGTAACCACTCATAGGCAAAAATAGGTGTGTCATTAGGAACCGAAGAAGTCATTGCAAATACAATTGACCCTTGTACCATGTGGGGTTGGGACACTGACACCCCATGAGTTGAAAACTCATATATAACTTTTGATTCCTGCCAAACCTAAATACTAATAGTTTACTTAGGCTGGAGGCCTTACCAATAACATAAATAGCTGATTAATACATATTTGGTGTGTTATACGTATTATACACCGTATTCTTACAACAAAGTGAACTAGAGAAAACAATATGTTATTTAAGAAAATCATAAGTGTGGGAGGACATGCCTGAGTGGCTCAGTCAGTTAAGAGACTGACTCTTCATTTCAGCTCAGGTCATGATCTCAGGGTTGTGAGATTGAACTCCATGTTGGGATTGAGCTGGGCGTGGAGCCTGCTTAAGATTCTCTTTCTTCCTCTCTTTAAGCCTCTCCACCCCCACATGCTCTCTCTTTCTCTAAAAAGAAAAAAAGAAAAAAAAGAAAATCATAAGCAAGGAAAAATACACTTATAACATTGTACTATATTTGTTGTAACAAATCTGTGTGTAAGTGAAGCCATGCAGTTCAAACCCCAGTTGTCCAGAGTTAGCTGTCTTTCAAAGCACACACTCAGAAATGTCATCTCACTTCCTATATTCATTTGAACTGTAAAGTCTTCCCAGATGAATTTTAAACAAGAAACAATTGATTTTACCGTTTACATCATCTGACCAAAAGAAAAGGCATAAAGTAAGGTCCCTTCTCTCTGTACCTAAGCCCAACTTTTTCGTCTTCTCTCCTTCAGCTTTTCCCTCAGTGGAGGAGAAAATTTTCATCTGACTGCTAGGCTCTGAGTATGAGAGCCCGTGGTCGGGGGACCTCGTGTGTGGTCTGCCTTCCTGTGGTAAACTGACTCAAGCAAGACATGATCTTTTCAAGTGTGCAGATCTTTATTTCTCTTATCTCCTTGGCCTTAGGCCTACTTGCAAGGTGTATGGAATCAGGGCCCCTTGTAGGACTGAGGCTCCTCTCACTTCCTTTCCTCCCTCTTCCTTCTTCTCTTCCCTTCTCTCTTCTCTTCTTTCTCTTTCCTCTTCTCTCCTCTCCTCTTCTCTCTCTTCTCTTCTCTTCTCCTCTTCTCTTCTCTTCTCTTCTCTTCTCTTCTCTTCTCTTCTCTTCTCTTCTCTTCCTTCTCTTCTCTTCTCTTCTCTTCTCTTCTCTTCTCTTCTCTTCTCTTCTCTTCCTTTCCTCTCCTCTCCTCTCTTCTTCCCTTCCTTTCCCTTCCCTTCCCTTCCCTCCCCTTCCCTTCTCTTCTTTGCTTCGCTCCACTTCTCTTCTTCCCTTCCTTTCCCTTCCCTTCCCTTCCCTTCCCTTCCCTTCCCTTCCCTTCCCTTCCCTTCTTCTTCCTGTCTCCTCTTCTCTTGCTCCCTCTCATATCCCCCCTCCTAGTGGGATTCAGGACACACTACCCCAAAATATAGCAGGTGAGCATATTGAAGACCCAATGCAGAAGGATTAGAGAAACTGGCAGAGGCAAGAGGGTCTCTCTGACCTTCCCTCTGCTGGCCACCCTGAAGCAGGTTATGAAACCCTCCCTCATGTGAGAGATGACTTCCCTAAACCTGGAGGAAAGAAACATCCTTTTCTCCAAGAGGGAGGAACCCAAAAAGAATTGGAAGAAACAGATCTTGCAAGGTCTTTCCATTTACTACACTTCGCTTACTGTTCTATCACATCTGCCCATGGTGTTCCACACTTAAGCAAACACGGCATCAAAACACTCAGGCCTCACTGTTTCTTCAGGCCTTCATTTCATTGGAAAGATTCCCATGTCACATAAAACATGTATGAAATAAACATGCATGCTTTTCTTCTATTACTGTTTTTGTCAATTAAATTCTCAGACCCAGCCAGGAGCCTAAGAAGGTACAAGAAAATTTTTTCTCCCCTACAATTTTCCCTCCTCTTCCTCTCTCCTTCTCCCTTTGACCTCATGATACATGAACTCCTCAGAACTCCCTCCTTCACTTCTGTTCTTTCTTCTCTGTTATATTTCTGTGTGGATAAACTTCTCAGAAATCCAATTCTTTATTCTTAACTTACTTTCTCTATCTATGTGGCCAGAAGAAGAATGGTAAGACCTCAATGTTTAAAAAGTTCTTCACCAGGTCTTTAACAAAGTTTTCATTGAGGAACCAAGAGCTTTCAAAGTTATTAACATCAACAACAACAACAACTACTACTACTACTACTAATACTACTACTACTCTCCCTCCTCCTCTTGGTTCTCTTTCTACTAGTGATGCTTAAAAACTTGGCCAGAGTAGGAACATTTGTCAGAGTATTTTTTGGCGCAATACTGCATCTTCTGACCATAATAGTTCTAAATTCCCATTTTAATCCCACACAATTTTCAACATGAATAAATACCAATCATTTATACCCTCATATGGGTACAAGTTTCTTCTTTCACAATATTTACATATTAAACCCACTCTAGTTATTTTGTGAAAAATTTATTTTCCTGCTGAAAAAATCATGCCTTAGGAACATGTAATAAAATTCTAATGATGATATTATGAGGTATTATAAGAAAATGAGAAAAGGCCATACATTTTGTCATTTATTTAAAGATTTTTTTTATTTATTCATGAGAGACACAAAGATAGAGAGAGAGAGAAAGAGGCAGAGACACAGGCTCCATGCAGGGAGCCCAATGTGGGATTTGATCTGGAGTCTCCAGGATCAGGCCCTGGGCCTAAGGCGGTGCTAAACCACAGAGCCAAACAGGCTGCCCTGCATTTTGTCATTGATGAGATGTCAGGCAAGTTCTTCATTGTTCCTACCTGGGGTAAAACAGGAGGGAAACTATTTCCCTAAATGAAAATCAGTGCATTTTAACCTGATCTCACATGCAGCTCTTCAGCAACAATTCTGTCTCCCACTCAATCCATTGGCTTCAGAATATACAACTGTTTAGAGGAAACAACTTAGTTTTACTATAACATAGTAGCATTTCAAAGTCCAAACTATATGTGAGTGAGATAAATCATAAACATGGTTTACCTAGTTTAGTTCTCTTAAGTCATTCGGAACATTGTATTCTTACAAGGATGTCCCTGAATTTATGCCAGGTGAATCTCTATCCAAAGGAGAGACAATTCAAGCATAAAGAAAGCTTCATTCTCAGGAAGGCATCAGATCTTGGATCTGATCTAGTGCAGTTTTTGATATTACTGTGTTTGTCACAGCAGGCTAGATATCATAGTGGTTAAGGAATGCAGACTCTCCTGCCGGCTCCAAAACTATAAAATTAGGATAATAATAGTTCCCACTTCACAGGGTTCTTATGTGGCTTAAATGCAGTAATGCATATTAAATATAATATAATACAAAGGATTGTAAGAACATATTGTGAAAAGTTATATGTCAACAAACTGAACAACCTAGAAGAAGTGGATACATTCTTAGAAACATACAATCTTAACTGAGCCAGGAAGAAATAGAAAATCTGAATAGACCAATTAAAAGTAATGAAATTGAATTGCTAATAAAAAACTACCACAAAATAAAAGTCCAGGACCAGACGGATTTGCAAGTCATTTCTGTCAAACATTTGAAGAAAAGTTACTACCTATTTTCCTCAAACTATTCTAAAAAATAGAAGAGGAAGGAAAACTTCCAAATTCATTCTATGAATCCAGCATTACCCTGATACTGAAACCAGAGAAAGACACCACAAAAAAAAGAAATCTACAGGTCAATATCCCTGATGAGCATAGATGCAAAATCCTTAACAAAATATTAGCAGATTACATACAACAATACATTAAAAAGATCATTCACCACGGTCAGGTGGGATTTATTCCCGGGATACAAAGATAGTCCATTATTTGCAAATTAATCAACATGATACACCACAACCACAAAATGAAGGGTAAAAATCATGATCATACCAATAGAAACAGAAAAAGCATTTCATAAGATTCAACATCTATTCATGATAAGAAAAAAACTCCGCAAAATGGTGTTAAAGGGCACATACCTCAACATAATAAAGGCCATATATGAAAACCCACAGCTAACATCATCTTCAATGGTGAAAAACCAAGAGTTTTCTAAGATAAGGAATGAGAAAAGTATGTTCACTCTTGCCATTTTTATCCAACATAGTACTGGCAGTCATAACCACAGCAATCAGACAAGAAAAAGAAATCATTGATATTCATATTGGTAAAGAAGTTAAACTGTCTCTATTTGCAGACTACATGATACTATACATAGAAAATTGTAAGGATTCCACCAAAAATTTACAAGAAGTGATAAATAAATTCAGTAAAGTGGCAGGATACAAAATTAATACCCAGAAATCAGAAGCATTTCTTTTTTTTTCTTTTTTTTTTTTTTTTTAATTGTGCGTCAGGCAACACTGCTGTAACCAGATGCAGCGCTTAATTTTTTTTTTTTTTATATTTATTTATGATAGTCACAGAGAGAGAGAGAGAGGCAGAGACACAGGCAGAGGGAGAAGCAGGCTCCATGCACCGGGAGCCTGATGTGGGATTCGATCCCAGGTCTCCAGGATCACGCCCTGGGCCAAAGGCAGGCGCCAAACCGCTGCGCCACCCAGGGATCCCAGAAGCATTTCTATACACTAATATGAAGTCACAGAAAAAGAAATTAAAACAAGAGTACCATTTAAAATTGCACCAAAAGAATAAAATATCCAGGAATAAACTTAACCAGGAGGTAAAATATCTGTACTCTTAAAACTATAAAACACTGATGAAAGAAACTGAAGATGATACAAACAAATGGGAAGATATTTCATGCTCTTGGATTGGAAGAATTAATATCATCAAAATGTTCATATTAGCCGAAGCAATTTACAGATTCAATGTAATCTCTACCAAAATACCAACAGCATTTTTTGCAAGACCAGAAAAAATAATACTAAAATTTGTGTGGAACCACAGAAGACCCCAAATAGTCAAAGCAATTCTAAGAAAGAAAAACAAAGTTGGAGGTATCAAAATTCCAGATATTTAAAAAAAGACTTTATTTATTTATTCATGAGAGACACACAGAGAAATAGACAGAGAGAGAGATAGAGAGGCAGAGACACAGGCAGAGGGAGAAGCAAGCTCCATGCAGGGAGCCCAATGTGGGACTCGATCCCGGGACTCCAAGATCACGCCCTGGGCCAAAGGCAGGCGCTAAACCACTGAGTCACCCAGGGATCCCAGACTTTAAGACGTACTACAAAGCCATAATAATCAAAACATAAAGGCACTGTCGCAAAGATGGACACAGATCAATAAAACAGGATAGAGACTCCAGAAATAAATTCACATTTATATGGACAATTAATCTATGACAAAGGAGGCAAGAATATACAATAAGGGAAAAGATAGCTTTCTCAATAAATGGTGCTGGGCAAACTGAATAGCTACATGTAAAAGAATGAAATGGACTATTTCTAACACCACACACAAAAATAAACTCAAATTGGATTAAAGACTCAAACGTGAAACTCGAAACCATAAAAATCCTAGAAGTGAAAACAGGCAGTAATTTCTCTGACATCAGCCATAGCAAGATTTTTCTAGATATGTTTCTTAAGACAAGGGAAACAAATGCAAAATCAAAACAAAACAAAAAGACTATTGGGCCTACATAACATAAAAATATAAAGCAAAGGAGCACAGTAAAGGAAACCATTGACAAAACAAAAAGACAACCTACTGAATGGGACAAGATATTTGCAAATGATATATCTGATAAAGAATTAATATCTAAAATATATAAAGAACTCATACAACCTAATACCAAAAAGACAAACAATTTGATTAAAAAATGGAGTCAGGGGATGGGGTAACTGGGTGAGGGGCACTGAGGAGGGCACTTGATGGGATGAGCACTGGGTGTTATACTATATGTTGGCAAATTGAATTTAAATTTTAAAAAAATGTAAAATAAATAAATGAATAGGCAGAGGATCTAAATACACATTTTTCCAAAGAAGACATACAAATGCCCAACAGACACATGAAAAGATGCTCAACATCACTAATCATCAGGGAAATGCAAATCTGAACCACAATGAGATATCACTTCATGCCTTTTAGAATGGCTAAGATCAGGAAGACAAGGAACAGCAAATATTTGCAAGGATGTGGAGAAAAAGAACCCTCACGCACTGTTGGTGGGAATGTAAACTGGTGCAGCCACTCTGGAAAACAATATGGAGGTTCCTCAAAATTAAAAATAGAAATACTGTACAAAACAATAATTCTGTTATTGAGTATTTTCCCCAGGGAAAATGAAAACACTAACTCAAAAAAAAATATTTACACCCCTATGCTTATTGCAACATTATTTACATTACCAAGACATGGAAGCAACCTAAATGTCCATCAATAGATAAATGGAAAAGGAAGATGTGGTATATACACACAATGGAACAGTGTACACAGCCATAAACTATGTTGAGACTGTGCCATTTGCAACAACATGGATGGACCTAGAGGGCATTATGCTAAATGAAATAAGTCAGTCAGGGAAAGACAAACGCCATATGATTCCACTCATAAGTGGAATCTAAAAACAAATAAATAAAAAGCAGAGTCAGAACTGTAAATGTAGAGAACAAACTGATGTTTGTTAGAGGGGAGATGAGGGAGGTTGGACAAAATAGGTAAAGGGGAGAGGGAGATAAAGGCCTCCATTTATGGAACAAGTAAGTCATGGGGAATAAAAAGCAGAGCATTAGGAATATAGTCAATGATATCATCGTGATAGAATGTGACAGATGGTAGCTATAGTTGTGGTGAAATAGCATAATGTACCACGACAGCCAAACTGTGGAAGGAGCCATGATGTCCTCCAATAGGCGAATGGATAGAGAAGATGTGGTCTGTATATATATATTGGACTACCACTCAGCTGTCAGAAAGGATGAACACCTACCATGTACATCGACATGGATAGAACAGAAGGGTATTATGCTGAGTGAAGTAAGGCAGTTGGAGAAACACAATTATCATATAGTTTCACTCATATGTGGGATATAAAAATAGTGCAGGGGACCATAAGGGAAAGGAGGAAACTGAGTGGGGAAAAATTAGAGAGGAGGACAAACCATGAGAGACTCCTAACTCTGGGAAACAAAGGGTTGAAGAAGGGGAGGTGGGCCAGGGTGTGGGGTGACTGGGTGATGGGCACTGAGGGGGACACGTGATGGAATGAGCACTGGGTGTTATACTATATGTTGGCAAATTGAATTTAAATAAAATTTTAAAAAGGAAAAAAGAAATAGCGTAATGTATAAACTTGTCACATCAGTCAGCTGTGTATCTGAAACTAATGTGACATTGTGCGTCAACTATACTCAAATAAGAAATTTAAAATAAAAGTCCTGAACCTGAACTCTAGCATTAAGACTTCTAATACGTGATTACTTAATTAAGTCTTGTTGTTTAAAAGTGTTAGAATCAGGGCTTATGTTATTTGTAATGCAAACCAACAGATATGGAAACGGATACCCAGAGTAGGCTACTCTGAATACCATACAGAATAAAATGCAGAATGGGGTGTTGGAGGTTGGACATGCATCAGTGAGGATCCCACCATTTAAAATGTTGGTTTGTGTTGACCATTCGTTGTGGCCTTATACAAAATAGAGACAAGCTTACTCTAAAAGTGGCCATTCTGGATAAAGAAGATGTGTTTTATGTATACAATGGAATATTCCTCAGCCATTAGAAACAACAAATACCCACCATTTGCTTCAACGTGGATGGAACTGGAGGGGATTATGCTGAGTGAAGTAAGTCAATCGGAGAAGGACAAACATATGTTCTCATTTATTTGGGGAATATAAATAATAGTGAAAGGGAATATAAGGGAAGGGAGAAGAAATGTGTGGGAAATATCAGAAAGGGAGACAGAACGTAAAGACTCCTAACTCTGGGAAACGAACTAGGGGTGGTGGAAGGGGAGGAGGGCCGGGAGTGGAGGTGAATGGGTGACAGGCACTGAGGGGGGCACTTGACGGGATGAGCACTGGGTGTTATTCTGTATGTTGGTAAATTGAACACCAATAACAAATAAATTTATTATAAAAAAAAACAAAGCAAACCTTTCATTATGAATAACATAACTTTTCTTTAAAAAATGATAATCTCAAAAATAAAATAAAATAAAATAAAAAATGATAATCTCTTAAACTATTTAATCATTGTTAGCTCATATTTTAACAGGTCATAAAAACCTATGAATCAATTTATTACAATTCTTTATTTTAAAATAACTTTTATTTAATTACATGAATGTAAAATATTCACACTAGACTAAATTTAGGCTTTCTAGGGGAAAGGATTTTATGAATAGTACTTGATAAAAAAGAAACAGTTTATTTAAATAAAAATGAGTATTAAAACAGCAAAAAAAAAAAAAAAAAGTGGCCATTCTAAAAAGAGAGGTCGAAGTAGGCTTAGCTATGGTCTCTAAACCCAGTGGACCAAGAGTCTGATCATTTTGAGCCTTGCAAGGTTAGAAGAGCTGAGTCTGAGCCACGAGTTCTTAATCTGGTCTCCATTTATCTTGAGCACCTTGTGGCTCTATTAATAAAATTCAGAGTATGGGTGTACTTGGATAGGAAAACAAAATCACCTCTTTCTTTTCACTAGCCCCTAAGTGAAATCCAGCATTTCCTTTCATTATGAATGCAGACCAAACCAACCAACCAACCTACAGCTGGATCTGTGATTCTATTTGTCAACAGTAGGATACAGATATTTTATATCACGTTATAGTTACTACAGATGTCTCAAAATATTTTAAATTCATAACTACTTTGAAATGTCAGTTGACCCCACAGCTAGATATCGAATTGATTTTTAATATCTTCAACATTTGTTTGCAAAAATTAATGAGCACCTATAGTATCAGAAATGTGTTTTTAGTAATTTTCACAACTGTACAGCTGTATTTCAGTCTAATTTTTCCTGTAATCTGTGCATTTTATTTCATTTACTTAAAAACAGTACCTGTGTCTCTAAGCCTCACCAAAATTCCAAATGTGTTTATGGCATAAAGAAGGTTAAGAACATTTATTTACCTACAGTAAAATTAGTGAAGAGGAGATGGGGAGACAGGAGAGTTTGGAAGGGGATTGTGTTAGTAAAAGACATACATTGCCTCAGGCTACTCCCTAAATCCTCTGCCCTACAAAAGGGACAAAGGTATTTATTGTGAAGACGCATCTGGGAAACAGCTGGTGACCAAGAGTGGATTGTGGTGGTGCCTCCACACCCCAAACCACACTATTGTTTATATTTGCCTCAAACTGAGATGTAAATGTGAAGGCCAGAGGGAGGGGCTGAAGTCAAAAGCTTGTTGCTGGGGACCTGGAATTCTCAGACTCAAAAACTATATGACGGGCACTGGGTGTTATTCTGTATGTTAGTAAATTGAACACCAATAAAAAATAAATTAAAAAAAAAAACTATATGGGGACAGAAATTACAGTTTAGAGTGGCTTGGAGTGGAGGTGGATAGAGTAGCAGCTTATTAAGTGTTTACAATATTTTTGTTCCTTTATTTTACTCTTATCAAAGTATAATATGTACACAGAAAGCACCCCAAGTGAAGAATGGAGCATTAAGATCATCTGGAGCCCCCCAGGCGCCCCTTCCTGTCATCATCTCTATTCTGACTTCTAATAAGGGAGTTGGGTTTTGCCTGCTGTGGTATTTTTTTTTAATTGTTTTTATTGGGGTTCAATTTGCCAACATTTAGCATAACACCCAGTGCTCATCCCTCCAAGTGCCCCCCTCAGTGCCCATCACCCAATCACCCCAATCCCCCACCCACCTCCCCTTCCACTATCCCTTGTCCATTTCCCAGATTTAGGTTTTAGGTGTCTCTCATGTTTTGTCACCCTCACTGATATTTTCACTCATTTTCTCTCCTTTCCTTTTATTCCCTTTCACTAGTTTTTATATTCCCCAAATGAATGAAACCATATAATGTTTGTCCTTCTCCAATTGACTTATTTCACTCAGCATAATACTCTCCAGTTCCATCCACGTTGAAGCACATGGTGGGTATTTGTCGTTTCTAATGGCTGAGGAATATTCCATTGTATACATAGACCACAGTTTTCTTTATCCATTCATCTTTCGACAGACACCGAGGCTCCTTCCACAGTTTGGTTATTGTGGACATTGCGGTACTTTTTATATAAACGGGGTCATAACAGTAGGTGCCACTTTTTAGGCTCCTTTGGTAAGTTTGGGAAACTAATCCATATTTTTCCATGTTGTAGTTTGATTCAATTGTTATGTAAGCAGAGGTTCTCAAAATGTGACCGAGGGACTCCTGAGTCCTGGGATCTTTCCAGAATATCCACAAGGTTGAAAGCATTTTGTCTGCCTTTTCACTCTCATTCTCTAATGAGTGTACAGTGGAGTTTTCTAGAAGCCACAAGGTACATGATGGTATTTGTGCATTCCTATTTTAAAAGATTTCTCAGTTTCAATTTCCACTATGGTAAGTATTAACAAATATAACCCAAATAAAACTTCCCTGGGTTCGACAATCATTTTTTAGAATTCAAGAAGTCCTGAGAGCAAAAAGCTTGAGAATCGTCACTATGATTTTAGAACTATATGACAATTTCTTTTTCTTTTTCATTGTTGATGAGCATTTGCACCTTTTCCAATATCTGGGTAATTATGAATCTACTTCTATGAACATGTCTTTTGATGAACATATGAACCTATTTCTGTTGGCTATACATATACACCTAGCAATGGGATGGCTAGAACACGGAGTGTAGACTTAGTTTCTAGTAGATACTCCCAGTTTTCCAGAATGTCTGCAGCAGTTTATAGTCTACCAGCAGTCAACAGGTTTCATCTGGTTTACATTTTCACCGACAGGAAGTGTTGTCTACCTTTATCATTCTAGCTCTTCTGTGGATTGTATAGTGGTATTGTCAAGGTTTTAATTTGTATTTCTTAGATGACAAATGAAATCGAAAACTTTCATATATGTGTATTGACGATTTAAATATCGTGTTGTAAATTGTCACTTATGCCATATATTTTTCTACTGGGTCATGTGTCTTTTATTGACTTGTAGGCATGCTTTTCCTGATGTTTTTTTCTTGCATCTAGTGAAAGGATATGTTTCTCTTTCTTTCTCTTTCTCTCTTTCTTTGTCAACTATGTTATGTTGATTGATTTTTAAGAACTAAACCATTCTTGAAAACCTGGATTAATTCTACTTGCTCACAGTATATATCCATTTATTTATAGTGTTGGATTTGATTTGCTAATTCTTCAAGAGGCTTTTGTATCTATGTTATGACAGAAGAGAGAAAGTAGTCTATAATTTTCTTTTGTTGTTGTTGTTGTTGTTATGTTCTTTGCAATCAAGGTAATGTTGGCTTCTTAAAATGAGTTGTAAAATGTTCCCTTCTTTCTATTCTCAGAAAAATGTTGTACAATGTTGGTGTTATTTCTTCCTTAAACATCAGAAAGAATTTACTCAGTAAGTCATCCAGTTTAGGGTTTTGCTTTCTTTTTGCCAATTATATTGAGATATAATCAACATGTAATATTGCACTAGTTTAAGGTGCACAATGTAATAATTTGACATATGTATATGTCATAAAACAATTTCCACAATAAGTTTAATTAACACCCATCACCTATGGATCCCTGGGTGGCTCAGCAGTTTGGCGCCTGCCTTCGGCCCACAGTGTGATCCTGGAGTCCAGGGATCAAATCCCATGCCGGGCTCCTTGCATGGAGCCTGCTTCTCCCTCTGCCTGTGTCCCTGCCTCTCTTTCTCTCTCTCTCTCTCTCTCTCTGTCTCTCATGAATAAATGAATAAAATCTTTAAAAAAAAAAAAAAAAAGCACCTTATATAGTTACAAATTTCTTTTCCTGTAGTGAAAACTTTTAAGATCTACTCTCTTGGCAAGTTTCAAATATACAATATAGCATTGTTGACTATAGTCATCATGCTGTCCATAATATTTGTAGAACTTGTTTTATCTTATAAGTGGAAGTTTGTACCTTTTGCTCACCTTCCCCCATTTCCCTACCTCCCATTTTCACCTCTGGCAACCATCAATCTGTTGTCTCTCATGGGTTTGTTTGGGTTTTTTTTAGATTCCACATGTAAGTGAGATCATACAGTATTTGTCTTTCTCTACTTGACTCATTTCACTTACCATAATGCCTTCAACTTTAAGTATACTCATGTTGTCAAAAATGGGAGGATTTCTGTTTTGCAGGGATAAATAATATTCTAAATATATACCATAATTTCTTTATCCATTCACCCATTGGATGGGCATTTAGGTTGTTTCCGTGTCTTGGCTATTATGAATAATGCTGCAATGAACACGGGGTGCATAAATCTCTCCAAGATAATGATTTCATTTCCTTCAGATACATACCTTGAAGTAGAATTGCTGGATCACAATTTAGTACTATTTTTAATTTTCTGAGGAACCTCCATTCTGTTTTCTGTAATGACTGTACTGATTTACATTCCCACCAACAGTGTAGGAGGCTTCTGTTCACATTCTTGTCAACACTTGTCTCTTGTTCTTTTGATAATAATCATTATGACAGGTGTGAGGTGATATCTCATTGTGATTTTGATTTTCATTTCCCTGATGATGAGTGATGTTGAACACCTCTTCATGTACCCGTTGGCCAGTTGTCTATTCAGAGCCTTTTTCCATTTTTTTAAAAGATTTTATTTATTTGAGAGAGAGAGAGAAAGAGAGAGAGAGAGAGAATAGGAGTAGGGGCAGAAGGAGAGGGAAAAGCAGACTCCCCACTGGGGAGGGAGCCTGATGCAGGGCTTGATCCCAGGACACTGGGATCATGATATGAGCCGAAGGCAGATGCCTAACTAAATGAGCCACCCAGGTACTTCTATCTGATATTTTCACAAGGCCAATTCCATGGAAAATCATGGAATTGATGTTGTGCTCTTGTGGTAGTCTGAATACTGTGCCCCCAAAGATGCCCATAACCCAATGCCCAGAACCTGTGAACATTTACATTTACATAGGAATTTGCAGAAGTGTAGAGACATTTGAGGCCCCAAGGTGCTTACTTCAGGAGGCACATCATTGCAATCAATCACAAATAATTTGATGAAGTGTGATACCACCTCATTCCAGAAATTACTAGCATCCCGTTTACCATGGACAGAAGCTCAGCACTGAGTTCAAGCCCAAGGATGTGACCAAATCAATTTCAAAATTTCATCTTTAAGGGACCACTTCCGAGAACAATCTTGATTTCGATTTCTGATTCAATCAGGGTCCAGGAAGGTAAAAATTATAAGTAACTTTAAAGGTCTGACTATATGAAAAACTCTTAATTAGGTATCAAAATTGTTTACTGGGTATATTTGAAGGCAAAATAAAGGACACATTAGTGAAAACAAAATTAGCACTGAGGTAGAAAATGTAAAAAGCAGCTATTTCCTCTAGAAGTGGGATCACGAAGGGATAGGGTTGGAATGATTAAACTTAAAGCTTGGGTAAAGAGTGCCATGGGCTGCAGCCCACACCCCTGAGGAGGGACCCTGCTCAGTGCAGGCTGGTGTCTCTGGGCTGCATGGAGGGGGGCACTTGGGGCTTGGACCAAGACCTCTGAGAGGCAAGCCTGTTACACGAATCTACTGTGGTTTCTGAGCTGTACTCCCACCCTAGTAAATATCTTCAATGTATTGGCCACAGAATGTTCTGTGACTTGACTTTCCCGAGAAGCAAATACCAATCATGTGTACAAAGAACAGCTAAACTGCACAATTACTGTCTTCTAATCAACAATAGAAAAATGATTACAGATGGCCCTGCGTTCTACGTGATATGTGACTCTTTCAAGGTGATTGCTGGCACATCCAGCTGAAAATAGGGTTTCCAGCAATTAGGGTTTTGTTGTTATCTAAGCTTAATTCTCCTGGGAGAGAAAACTAAATGAACTGCTTGCTTACCCATGCCTGCCCTTCCAGGCCAAAAATTGTTTTGCTTTCTTCAACCACTTCAGTTTTTTCCCCCTTTTTAAAAATCATCATTATAAACACTGGGCATTTATGTTAGTGATGTGAGTGAAAGGTAGCAGGGGCGACGGTCCTAAGCCATAACCAGAATAGACCACTCTCACTGCCTCCACCGCTGGCAGCCTGGCTAATGATCTAGGCTAAATGTCTCCATTTCCACACACTTTCAGTGTTCCTTTTTATCTGTTGTTAATGCAGCCACTCGAGTGATCATGTTGTGTTAAAAGCTAGGTCAGAGTACGGTCACTTCTCTGCTGAAAACATCCTGATGACTTCCGGTCTTTCTGAATGGAAGGCAATGCTGGCGTAGTAGTTTTCAAGCCCTCCCAAGACTTACCGTTTTCCCGCCATCCACAGGCCCAGTGACTGTTACCTTTGAGGCCTGACTTTCAGCTCTCCTGTCCTCCTTCCCTCTGTCCTAGCCACAGAACCTCCTGGTCTGCAAAGCCAGATGGGCTTGCACCTGCTATCATCTGGCCTTGAGGCTCTTGCTCCTGGAAGACGCTCCCTATCTGCATGGCTTTCCTCTACAACCTCCTTCAGAGCTTTACTGGAATATGATCTTTTCTTAGTGAGACTTTTTCAGTCATTCTAATGAAAATTTCAACACATACACAGAACTTTTATCCTTACCTGCTTTCTTGTCTGATGCCTCTCACAAAGATCTGGGCTCCTTGAGGGCAGGGATTTCCATCTCTTTGTTCACTGCTGAATCCCCAGCCTCTTCCCGATACTGGGCTCACAGGTCATAAACAAATATTTATGAAATTAATAGTTAGATGGATGAATGATTCGTGATAAACCTGGGCTTCCCCTCTAATCATTGTCTGATTGGAAGTGACTTTTTTCATGTCTCTGTACCTGAATTCCTTCCTCCATAAAATAAAGGTCATGATATTCCCATCTACTCAATGCTCTTTTTACCATTGATAATGAATTTCTGTTTGCAAAGATTTTCAAATTTCTGAATAAAAAGCGTTGAAACACGAGATGTTTGTTTTTAGAGGTAAAATTGAAAACAGCTTTTGACTAAGGGTCAGAAGACCAAACCGGGGTCTAAGGCACAGATGAGTCATCTTGGGCACCACTTTGTACTTGGTGTTATAACCACAACTTCCCTTCCTGCCGCATAGGATTGCTGTGAACCTTGGGGAGCATGAAACGTGATAGGTATGCGATAAACATTAGTTTCCTTTTTCTTTATTCTCCTATCATTCAGGCCAAAAACAACAGCAAAAATCTATCATCTAAATGCTGATAATATTAATAGGATCTTTTTTTTAGAAAAATTATTTATTTATTTATTTATTTATTTATTTATTTATTTATTTATGATAGACAGAGAGAGAGAGAGAAGCAGAGACACAGGCAGAGGGAGAAGCAGGCTCCATGCAGGGACCCCAACGCGGGACTCGATCCCAGGACTCCAGGATCGCACCCTGGGCCAAAGGCAGGCGCCAAACCGCTGAGCCACCCAGGGATCCCCTAATAGAAGCTTTTATTTATTTATTTATTTTAAAGATTTTATTTATTTATTCATGAGAGACAGGAAGACAGAGAGAGAGGGGCAGAGACACAGGCAGAGGGAGAAGCAGGCTCCATGCAGGGAGCCCGACGTGGGACTCGATCCCAGGACTCCAGGATCAGGTCCTGGGCCAAAGGCAGGTGCTAAACTGCTGAGCCACCTAGGGATCCCAGGAGCTTTTATTATATTGTCTCTGACTGGTCAGTTTAATTCTAAAATACCAAGGTTTTGATGGCTTTAGTTCCACATGGACTATTTACTTAAATAAGTTTTGTCACTCTCAGCTCCACCCACACCCTGCTCATACAGGACTATCGGTGAATGTAATCCATACCTTTCTTATACTACTTTAACAGCAATTGAAAGTTCAGGCTCTGATGACAGGTGATTCAGTGACCCTGTAGCATCACTAAATTACTTTTGCCATTAATTATCTTTATAACGGGTAAAGATTTTTAAGACTTTATCATTGACCTTCATTCAAGAGCTCCAGCTACATTGGGTCATGTAAAGAGAAGTGCACAATATATGAACTAGTCAGCATAGTCTGATAACCTGATTATTTCTAGATAGGTTTCTCCATGTCATGTAACTGTCATAGCAGGGTCTGTTTATGAAGAGTCCTCTGGAAAATTCCATAAAGATTCACACATCACAAAAAATTCAGCCCCATTTACAATAATTTTCCCCTTATGAATGATAAGATATCAACTCTGCACTTTATATGGACTTTGTACAAGTTACTGGCATATCCAGTCATTAAACATTCTCTGGCATATCCAGTCATTAAACATTCTCTGGAGGGGGTGAGAGACACCACAAACACTTCAGGAGCTGTGACTGACCAAAGAGACCGGCAAAAAATATGAAGATATCATTTAGAGAAATCTTTCTGACAACTTTCTCTCTTTCTCTCATATTAAGTCACAGCAGGTAGTTTTGAGGAAATTTACCTTTTGGGGGTTCTGACAAACATAATCATCCTGTGTGCATTTGCAGTGTTTCAAAATTCATAAAATGACTTTCCATATATTTATGCAATTAGAGCTGCACAAAAATCTGTGCAGTAACTAGAGTGGTTGTTTTTTCCATTTGACAGACAAGAAGACAGGTGTGGGGCTGAGAGTTGGCTTGATGAAGTCCAGGTGCTGAGGAAAGACAGAGTCCGTGTTCAATGTATGAGGGGCTGGGAGGAAGGATGTTTTGTAGGACTGGCCCTGAGAGAACCTCAGTTCTTGTGATCCCCGAATGTAATCTCATGGGAAAAACCACTTTGCCTGGAGAATGTAACAATAGTAAAGCAAACAATGTTCCCAGAATAAAGGTTGGGTCTATTTTTAGTCCAGTGGTATGCGCCAGGCTACAGTAAGTCTGAAGGAATGTGTTTTGTATGATGAAGAATAAACTGAACTTATTTGGTGCTGATTCCTTTTATCCACGCCCTCGCTCTAGAGTCCCTCAGAGTGTTTATGCTTGTTAGGGCTCTGTTATCTTGTGCACTGGGAAGAAACAAATGGTAGCATCAAACAAAGGTTAAATGGGAAATTTTTCCCTTCAGTGTTAAAATTGGTCCTTTACAAGCACTTGGAGAATGCATAGGACTTCCACCTCTCCTTGCTGCTGCCGTGTGCAGGAGACGAATGCTTCCTCTAATGGGGTGGTTGCTACTACCCACCAGGTGTGGGATTCCAACTCAAGGGCAAAATCAGAGGTTGACATGCAGAGAAAATTTTTAAGAGAGTTAAAATTTTTATGAGAGTTATGGGACCTACTTCTAGACCCACTCTTCCTGCTAACTATGCATCTTTGAATGATTAAGTTACCTTCCCAGGCTCCATTTGTTTTGTTTTGTTTTCCTGTGCAATGGGGGTGAGGAGACAGTGGGTTTAGTAGTTGTCTGGTTTAAGATGCACCATTGTAATTCTCTGATAGGTTGTTTTATGGAAAACCTATGGACTGAAATCTGGTTAGTTTGTCCAAAATGTAGAGTAGGAACAGCTCTCTGAGTCACCTGATTGCTCTGAGCAGACACACAGCCTTGGTCCCCTTCATTCACTGGGCATACTTAGTGAAAGCTTCCTGTGCCTTCTGAGGAAAATAATATATGCCAGAACCATTTCTGGTATTGTCTTCTCCAAACTTGTAAGAGTGAGTTAAAACAATAACTATCTTCTCGAGACATCTGCTGACATCCGATGCGAACTCATAACAAATACACATATTGTTGATGGCTGTGAATGGCTGTCCCTGTACTTATGCATAACCATGTGTGTGGTTCTGTGTTATTCCATGCTCAAATCTTCTGATAGCTTTGCCTCACAGTTGGAAAACAATAAAATTAAAATTAAAAGTCCTTACTTTCTTGTATGCAGAACATATGTCACTCCGACAAACTAATAGTATAATTGACAAAACACTTGGAGAGATTGTCTACAAAGGAAGACATAAAAATGACCAATATGGTTCATCGTGGAGGCTCAGTCAGTTAAGCATCAGACTTGATTTGGCTCATATCATGATCTCAGGTTTGTGAGATTGATACCCTGCATCAGGCTCTATGCTCAGCACGGAGCTTAAGATTCTCTCTCCCTCTGCTTCTGCCTCTCTCCTCTGCTTGGCCTTCTCTCTCTCTCTCTCTCAAGAAAAAAATAGCCTATAAGTACACGAAAAAGTATTCAATGTCATTAGATTCAGAAAATGCACATTAAAACCCAATGAGATAGTTCAATGTACCCACTGAAATGACTGAAATGAAAACAAACACAACACCAAATATTGGAGAGGATGTGGAAGACCCAGAACTCTCGTACGTTGCTGAAGGTAATGATGAATGGTACAACTACTTAGGAAAACTGCTTAGCAGTTTTGTTTCATTTAAAGTAAAAAATGCACTTACCCTATGACCTATCAATTCTACTTTCAAGAATTCACTCAAGAGAAATGAAAAGATATGTCAATGCAATGACCTGTACTTAGTAATAGCCAGAAACTGGAAATAATTCAAATGACTATCAATGAAAACTGGGACGTCTGGGTGGCTCAGTGGTTGAGTGTCTGCCTTTGGCTCAGGACATGATCCCAGGGTTCCTGGATCGAGTCCCACAGGCTCCCGATAGGGAGCCTACTTCTCCTTCTGCCTGTGTCTCCACCTCTCTCTGTCTCTCATGAATAAATAAATAAAATCTTTTTTTTTTAAAGAAACAATTAGGAGTAAAAAGATAGACTAATAAACATGCAATAACGTGCATAAATTTCAAAAACATTTTGAGGATAAAAAGCCTTAGGGAAAGAATATGTACTCCATGATTCCACTCATATGAAGTTCTAGATTGAGTGACACTAATCCGTGGTAGAGAAAAATTAGACTGTATGCCTCAGGAGGCAGGGCAGAGATTGACAGGAAGTGGGTATGAAGGAATTTTTAGGGGTAATGGAAACATTATTTTTAAAAATAATTTAATTTTTTTTTTTAGAGAGAGAGGGTGGGGGAGGGGCAGAGAGAGAAGGAGAGAGAGAATCTCAAGCAGGCTCCATGCCCAACACAGAGCCTGATGTGGGGCTCGATCTCAGGACCCTGAGATCATGACCTGAGCCAAGATCAAGAGCTGGACCCTAAACTGACTGAGCCACCCAGGCATCTTTGTAATGGAAATATTCTATATCCTACCTGAGATGGTGGATACCTGGGTGAATATATTTATCAAAATTTACCTAATTCTCTGCCTAAGATCTGGACATTTCACTGTCTATAAATTGGACCTCAATTAAAAAAATAATCTCTGCTAGGACAGCATGATTTTCTCTTGGCTACATCTCTGGTCTCATATCCTACCACTTGGCTTCCAGCTCCCTGTATCCCAAGCACCATGCCCTTCTTGTTCCTCAAGCACACTAAAAATATCCACCTGTTCTTTGCACTTGCTCTTGTCTCCCCAAATATCTTTGGGGCTTGCTTCCTTGTTTTTTTTTCAGGTTTCTGCTGGCCTGTCATCAGGTGAGAGACCCCTGACCAGTACCTTCAAGATATCTGTTCCTCGCCTTATCCCAGATGCTACGTGACTTGACTTTGTTTTTCTTTTATAATGACAGATACTGTATTGGGTGTTCATTTGTTTATTTTCTTCTCAGACTAAGATGCAAGTTTAGTAATGGCAGGAATTTTGTTGTTGTTCATCACTGTGTCCCTGGTACTTAAAACAATGTCTGGCACAGAACGGGCCTTCAGTAAATTCTCGTTGAATGAATGGAGAATGAATATCTCCATGACTTGACTTAGAAATATATTATTTCCTGCTCTAAACATTCCCAGAAGACTCTCTTTTATCACTTTAAAATCTTTCTCTGCAAGACTACATCTTTTCTCTCTGCATGTGTGTCTCCTGCCTGCAGCATTTAGAATTAAATTGGTTTTTGTTTTGTTTTGTTTTGTGATAAAGTTGTTCCTCTAACCCCCATTTCAGGCTGTAGTTTTGCTGGTTTGCTGTGCCTTCCAGACACATTTGGGTCACATATTCACAACTCAGGACCATGAGGCATGTCTGCTGTCATTATTTGAATTCAGGTAGCATAAGCTTGAATCAGATCATTAAGTTGTTGATCTGATTCTCTGCTAAATTAAAATGACTAAAAAGGGGTGTCTGGGTGGCTTAGTTGGTTAAGCATCTACCTTCAGCTCAGGTCATGATCCTGGGGTTCTGGGATTGAGCCCCAAATTGGGCTCCTTGCTCAGCAAGGAGCCTGCTTCTCCTTCTCTCTCTCCCTCTCCTTCTGCTGTCCTCTCTCTCTCTCTCTCTCACTCAGTCTCTCTCTCAAAAAAATAAATAAAATCTTTAAAAAAAACAATAAAATGACTGAAATGATCTGTTTGACAAAGTTTAACATGGCCATTCAACTCTTACATGTTCAATTTAAGATGAAAAACTGACACAGACAGACAGACAGTCATGTATAAAAATAAGTCATAAATGTTGAATATAGTAAAAGACATGATATTTTCACTAGAGATTGGGAACTGGCCAGTGGCTATAATTGATGGAGAATTTGGTTGACCACCCAGGGGTATGATTAATCATTATTAGCAAAATGAATAGCTGCATAAGTACAGTACTTGTATTAAGTATGGTGTGCTCAAGATTAAACTGAATGAATTGCTATTAATCCCAAGCCCCTCAAACCACTCTACATTTCATAGTGAGCTCTGGGATCAGGAAGATGGAACATTATATTGAATGTCTTCATATGTAGAAAGATCCTTCTTGAAAAATAACCTGTCCTTAAAACTTTATAGATGCGTTCTATAAAAGTTTTGACCTAAATATCTAAGTTAGTGGCTCCGTGAAGACAGTTAATGGGTCAAACATGGCATATTGTTTAAGTATATCAGAAAAAAAATATTTACATTTTGGTCATATGGCATAAATACATTCTGTGCTCTGTTAAAATGGGGTAGTTATAATAATGGATAACATTAGTGAAAGTGTGATTCAACGTGACCAACATTTTCTAAACATGTGCTGAGCACTGGGCAAGACATGATGGATATGAAATGAGCCAGATGTCTGTCCCCTGCCTGAAAGGAACACAGGCTGAAGGGAGACGTGAGATAAGACAGACACACAAATGAGTGCTGTACTTGAACTTGAAGTCAAACTTTGAAACACACCCTCACCACATGTAGCCAACGATCAGAAAATGCAAAGGTCGATTCTACATTAAATGTTTCACCTGAGTTGTAAAAGGTATTTGAGTTAAGATAGGTGAGGCCATGTCAGGTGGAAGGGACATCGTCATGGAAGAAGGCGCACAGGCAAGAAATTGCACATATACTGGCAGGATGGTAGTAGCCCTACCATGAGAAGAATTTAGAATTGGAGGAAATATGTAAGGCTGGAAAAGTAAGTGGGAGGAAAGCTGATGGAGCTGATCATACTTGATCGCATTTCCCTTAGGGGGCTGCTAACACTTTCTGAGGGCAGTGGTGACATGGGCGGATTTTTGTAATAAGTAGTTGACTTTGTAGAGGTGTGTGCGAAGTAGAGAGAAAGGCACTCTATGGTGCCTGAAGATAAATTAATGGTAATATTTCCACTGTGTTGCCAAATGTTCTATACTCAAAAGAGCAGAGATACATTTGTATAAGTGTCTTTATAGACGGGAGGATGCATTTACACACACACACACACACACACACACACACACACACACACGACATCCGTTTGGCAGAGAATCAGCAGATCTGAGAGGCAGAGTATTAGGATGGTCGAGGACCTGGGCTTTAAATCAGACAAAAAGCCTGGCTCCTTCAACAGCTGTATAACTTTTCTTAAGATACTTAAACCCTCTGATATAAAATGGAGCAAAAGACATTTACTTTACAATTTGTTAAGCAGTGAATATAATAACTCATCTGAAGGATTTAATGTAGGTTCTGGTCTATTGTAAGTACACAGTAGCTGGGAGCTCACAATACTTGTGTGCCGTGGTCACTGTTGTTGCCAATGTGGCACCTACCCCAGGTCAATGAGTATTTTGGTAATAGCACTTATCAGAAGAAGCCCGAGGTCTACTAGATTCAGGAAGATAAGGTCCATGGTCTCCACGATGATTGTTTTATAGTTTTAACCACAGAAGACCCCCACACAGAACATAGAATCCTCCAGTCTGTTCCAAGTTTCATTTCAGTTCCAAATCACTCTGGTGAGTGAACACTTTCTACCCCTCCTGCAGCCTCACTACATACTTATTTATTCATTCTGCTACTCTTGCTCAGGGATGATCTTCAAAGCATTTAACACAGCAAAGTTTATCAAACGTATTGTTACTGACTGCTTGAAGTTGATCCTACAACAAACAGCTTCTCTGACGCATGGAAAGAGTAAGCCACAGAGATTTCAAGTGATTAAAAAAATTTTTTAAACAATTAAAAAAACCAACTTTAGTGGATATAATAACATTTACAACACTTGAAAAATAAAGCAAATTAAGGAATTCAGAAAAGATGATGGAGAGTAATTTCTCCTCTACTCTGGTTGTTGACTCACTGCATGCTTGGTGCCAAACAGAAAGGACACAACTAAACCTTTTCACTGAAAACGATAATCCATGAGAGCAAAACTGAAGAATGAAGAATAATAGAACTTGGCATAACGCAGAATCATCCAGAGCGTTTAATTAATCTGAAGGCTTTCGTTGTAGCAGCTTATCTGCAACAAGTCCAATGATGTGGATGTTGAAGGAAGAATGGTCCCAGGCTCCAGTGTAGTTGGGAAGGGCCTGGTTCCATAATAGACATCTGGTGTCCTGTCCCCCAACTGTCTCCCTCTCTTCATGTCCCGTATTCCTCAAGTCTCATGCTCTCTGTTCACCTATCTACCTATTGACTTCCAAGCACCTTTGCTCAGAATTCTCTTTTCCCTCATGACAACTTACGGAAATAATTCTTACAGTTTCTCAAAACTCCCAACTCTTCCAAGGAGCCTTCCGAGCTGCCCCATGTTCTTTTTATTTTATTTTATTATTTTATTTTTCCTTATGTTATTTTTTTTAAGAGAAAGAGAAAGCTCACACAATAGTGGGGAGGCGGATTTGAGGGAGAGGGGAGGAGAGAGAATCCCAAACAGGCTCCACGCTAAGGGCAGAACTGGATGCAGGGCTCCATCTTGGGACCCTTAGATCATGACCTGAGCTGAAATCAAGAATCTGACACTCAACCGACTGAGCCACAAATACGACTGTAAGACTTTGCTTCTAACACCTTAGCATTGACATCACTTGCCTTCACAATGATCTGATTCCTCAAGCATATTGTAAGATCTTAGAAACCAGGAAGCATAGCTTTTATATTGCCCTGTCTTCCGAAATGCAGGGCATTACTGCATCATAGTGTAGTGGAGAATGCAAAAGCAAATCATACTACTTGCGTAAATTTAAATTTAGGTATACTCTTTTACCTCTTGGGAACTCAGATTCTTCATCTGTAAAAATGGGGGTAATGTCAATTCCAAGGTGTTGTCATGAGAAGTAACTATGACATTATAGATAAAGCTCTTAAAATGGCATTTGACCCATTGTGTGTGCTGAATGAATAGCAGCTTAAACGACTTCTGTGTTCTGTAGAGTTGAGGTGTAATAATTACCTTCTCTGGGTAACTCATATGAATTACGTCCTCAGTTTGGCCTACAATTAAATGCAAGTCGTTTGTGAGAAAGAGAACCTAAGCACTTAATGACTAATCTACAGACAGAACAGCTCTTCTTGAGGTGATGTATTGTTACCAAACCCACTTGTCTCTGTGAGCAATTTATGCTGCAATGCCTCTAGGATAATCTGCTGGTTCCTTTGGGATTTACTGCAATGGTAAATTTCCAAAGATTGGAAAGACTTTCCGAGGTGCTCTAAATGGCTATCTGGAAAACTTAAAGACCATTTTAAACGGGAAAATATGAGATTAGTTTTAGTCAGGTGAGCTGGTGATCCTCCAGGGCTGTTCCTAGCCCTGTGATATGGTGCCATTCTTAGGCCATGTCATCCTAATCATGTTATCTGTAATAATAGGTGAACTTCAATTATATAAAAATTTAGTTTGCAATCAGTAACTACGAAGATTGAAACAAATACAATTAAATTGCATTTAACTCCATCAAAACATTTTGAAATCATCTATGTAACTCTTAAATTACAGAAATTATATTGCGTGTTGCTACTGGATTGGGCAGAGGTTGATTATTTTATATATATATATATATAATGATTATTTTATATATATATATCTGATATATATATATATATGAAGAGGATATATAGAGACAATATATATACTGTATATATCTCCTTTCTGAAGGAATGACAACTCTTTCCTGAGTGGTCTCCTTGCATATTCTTTTATAGCACCACCAATACTTAAAGCTCTTGGGAGGCAGGCATCAACTAATATTTATTCATCCTTTATTCTCACTCCTAGAGCCTAACACACTGCTGGCCCATGGTAGGTGATCAATGAACGTCTGCTCTTTCAGTCCATCAATACATTCTGATCCTTCTCTATCCTTAACTTGCTTTGGGCATATCACGAGTCTCTCTGGGCTGTGCCTCTGTTTCTTCTCTGAAATTCTATAATTTTATGAAAAGAAAAGAAGCAGAATGAAAAGAGACATTAGATCTAATGGATTTGACCCTGGGCCACTCACGTGTAGGCAGGCAGGACAGTCCGTGTGCTCAGCTTTCCGGAACTCACTTTTTTCTTGCCCATGTTATTGTCCTCAGTACAGACAGTGACAACGTTAGTAAGAGCAGAGATAAAACCACCTTCGTTATTAGATCTGGATGAGTGGAACAGGTCCCCGAAACATGCAGAGAGTCAGATCTGCCTCGGCTTTAATATGGTTAGAGAGAGTTACTGGACCTCATCCTCTTTTTTTTAATGGACTGATTACCAGACCCAGCGATCAAAGGCTCCTGTTGTTTATCTTTACTCTTTTACTTTAATGACTTCTGACACTCCATCAGGGTGTCCTAGAGACTCTGATGGAGTTTTGATTGCCATAAAGGAGGAGATGATAGAAAACTCACCAGGGTCTATGATGTCCTAGGATGAACCAAGATGGGGGTGGGTGGATTATGAGCAATAGCATCGCCTCTGTTTAAAATGAGGTACCTACCCCTAACCCTTACTTCACAGATGAGGAACTCAAGACTCAGAGGCACAAACTGATTTCTTTGTCATGGGCACTGGTCAAGCAGGGAAGTAGAGCTTCCTCAAAATATCAGGAATGCACATTTATTTGGAAAAACACTGCTCAGTAAACATGAATCTTTTAATTCCATCCCCATAGGTGCTTCTCCCAGAATCTTAGGTGCTAATAACCTTTCCTCCCCTCAGGATCCTAACGAGCGTAAAGAGATAAAAGGTAGAAAAAAAATCAACTTTATTGTTGACTGTTCCGTAAAACACAAAACACAGAGCTTCTTGGTAAAGCTGGGTTTGAATAGGGTCCAATTTTCTCATTCAAGTGGCAAGGAAGAAGCTGGGAAATGGTTCACCCTCACTCCCTAGGGGAACATCTGTCCCCGTTGGTCGGCTTCCTCATGATGGCAGGAAGAAGCGAGAAGCCCTTTATAAAACAAAGGCAGAAAGTGCAAGAGCAAATGAAAACAAGAAATGTGTTCCTCTTGGTATTCAATTTTATAAACATAATTCAAATGAAATTACTACATAGGGCACGAGGCTCTCAAATTTCAAATCACCCACTTCTGTTCCCTGTGCTGGAACAAAAATGAGTGGAAAGAGATAAGAAGTATCCACTCCAATACTCTGCTTTACGGGGAGTAGAGAGAAATGTCTCTTCTATGGAAATGCAAGGGAAGGAAGATCAGTGCCTCCTTCTGGAAGCTTCCAGGGCTGGTCTTCATTTCTCACCTGCACTATGGCAATAAGTCTCTTGTCGTGTGTTTGTCGTCATTCTTCTCATTTGTGTTTTTCACAAGGAGGACGATCTTCCTTTTAGAAGATTAAATCAAGCCATCACTGTCTACCAAACCTTCGATATTTCCTTAAGACAGTCATCCACTCCTTCTGTGCCTCAGTTTCCTCTTCTATACAATGGAATATGATGATAATGGCTGTGCAAATTTTTTTGTGAAAGTTAAATGATTTCATAGCACAAAACACTAATAAATGCTAGCTATTATTTTCCTCATTTTATTTATCCTGCTCTGCCTTCTCTCACCTACTGCTGGCTTTGTATGGAGTATCCTCATGGTAGGTACCACACCGCCACAGTGCCTAGAGTAATAGGGCTTGAGCCTAGAAGTATCTAGCTCGTTCTTTTAATTTAACACCACCCAATAGATCTTGGCTAGCGTGGGACACAGGCCCCAAAGATGACCACTGGGTTTTCCAGTTGAGTCCAAAATCCCTCTGCAAACCTGGCTTAGGCTGTGGTATTGCAGAACTAACTGTTGCTCATCTAAAACTGATGCACTAGAGAAAAGGCGGGACTCCAGACGCAAGCCACAGATTTAATCTTTGGGAAGCAATCACAGCAGCCATGAAATGATCATAAATGACTCCAAAGAAAAAAGAAAGGGGCTATGGCCTTTAAGCTTCTACTGTATGTCTTGAACTGTCATGAATATTGCCTCAGCATCCCCACAGCCGACCTGAGGTGGCAATGTTGTAACTGAATCACTGTAACTTCAAGATCAAGTGAGTTAGCCAAGGTCACTCAGCTGGTTAGTCACATAGCTACCAAGAGAATCCAGGTTTCCTACACCTTTGCCAAATTAATTAATTAATTAATTAATTAATTAATTAATTAATATTTAAAACGCCCTGCTTAGGTCAGCTGTGGTGGGATTGCAGAAAGCCTTACTGTGGTCGATGCAAGGTGAACTTTCAAGATCTCAGAGGAAATGCCTTTTTCTTGCTCACCTCACTACTTTTACTCTTGGCAGTAAGGCCCTGAGAACATAGGAAATATTATTAGTGTTAGAAAAGTGCCAATTTCAGCTAAGCTCTCTTGAGTCGGTAATGCCACACAAGAGAAGCAGTACAGAGACTAAGAATAAACCGTTTCTAAGGTTCTCCGAGCATTTGAATTTGTGATCTATAAAGCTCCATCCTTAAAAGGCAGAAGAATTTGGACGTAAAAATTATAGACAAGTTCTGCCCAAGGCTTAGTCATTAGCAAGGGAATTTTTCATAAATGTAAAGTTTGGGGTGTTTCTGGGTTTTAACAGACCTAAGATGTTTCAAATACTCTGGAAGCTCAGTCTGTGGTTGGCACTATGTTCAGAACTAGTTAGATGATATCTCCCACCTCTCGAGGTTTAGATTCTAGAGGAGGGAAAATAAGACCTCGAAAGTTGTCTGGTGATACGCTTTAGATTTTTTTTCTTTGTTTCTTTTTCCCTCATTACATTTATGTAAGACAACAATATGCATGCCAGATGGACTCAGTCCTCTGTCATGCCTATTAAACACACCAGCTAATATATTCCTTGAACTAACAAGTTCTTTCCTTGTGAAGGATATTAGTTTCTCAGTAAAGCTGGAATACGTAAAAGGATCCCAGAGCAAGCAAAAGAAGATTTGCTGTTTTCACAGAGTTTACAAATATTGAAAAAGTCATATTTGCATTTTTATCTTTAAAGTACAGAAACAATAATGAGAACAATATGAAAAAAGAAAAAAATCCTGCAAAATCCCATCAGCCTAATACTGAGTCTTCTGCAGAGCAAAAGCAAAAACTCCCACTTGATTGTGTTTATTCCAGTGTTTCTCAATTGACTTGACCAATATTGCCTTTTTTGCCCATCATGAACACCTTCCAGTTTATAGATTTTCTACAGAACCCAGACGGGGACATGCTGCTCCAGCCATTTCCTTACTTCCACTTCCAATATCTGAATGTGCCTGTCTGCTGCCCCCAATTCTCTCAGGATCCTGTTTTCTACAGGCGTGGGGTGGGTTAGGGGGACAGAAGATAATCTGACAGCAGTATGTGTAGCAGGGTGCTATGAAAATGCTCCATGCTCCTCAGTTGTATACCAGCATGCTTTCCAGAGACAAATTGAAAACAAGAAGTGGTTTGAATGGTGGGAGTTGAAAGCTTCATGGAAGATGGTTGGAAAAAGACTTTGTATTGCTAAAAGGGAAGTACTTGGACGTGGAATCTAACCTCAGATTTGCTGCTAAATGTCTATGTGACTTTGGAGCAGCCTCTTCATTCTGGGCCTGACTTTTTTCTCATATGTAGAAATGAAAGGGCTGGAGAAAATTTAATGTCCTCTAATTGTGAAATCACACTAATCCATCAGCCTGTTGCAAATGTGAATCTAATGTATGATGAAATTGCTGCACAATTTTGATTGGAAGCACTTAAAGATAGGGACAATTTGAACATCGGGTATGTTTAAATGACCCCTAAGGTCTCTCTGGGGTGAGACAATCTTCTGTAACACCTTTCTAGTAAGACTCAAGGTGTTTTCACCCTTTCTTCTAGGATCGAAGTATTTACACAATCCTCCATATTTATAGTTTCCTGTGTCAGGAGGCTTTAAAATCTATACATCATTTCGCTGAGTGTTTTCTTTCTAATTCAAATCCACATTGAAAAGAAATGATCAAGGATAAATTAGGACACGATAAGTCCATCTTCCCTAAAGCTAAATGGGGTTTGGGGGTGGCGAGGAAGCAGGAAACTAGCAAATGATTAATTAGCCAGTGGGCAGATATATGTCATACAATAAGGAGATTATCATCAAAATTCGCTTATAATTGGGGTTTCTGGGTGACTCAGTCGGTTAAGCATCTGATTTTGGCTCAGGTCATGATCTCGGGGCCCTGGGATGAAGCTCTGTATCAGGGTCTACACTTAACGGGGAGTCCGCTTGGGATTCTCTCTCTCCCTCTGTCCCTCCCCCTCCTTTCAAATAAAAAAAAAATACAACCTTTAAAAATACTGATTTATAATTAATTGCAACGGTATCCTTGCTTAAGAGGAACTTCACACACACACACACACACCCTATGTCACTTAAGCAATTTGAAAATTAGTTTCAAAAAATGATTTTCTCCCAATCTGTCTTCCAGGACAGGTGGACAAAGAAAACTGTATACCTACAGAGGGAAGAGAAGGATGAAAGTAATAGTCAGCCCAAGAATGTGGATATTCTGGTGCTGGGGGAGAGGGAGGCAGATGTGTAAGTGCAAGAAACAGGTAAGGGGAAATCTGGGGAAACAACATGAGGGTTGATGGGGAAGAGCACCATCACAGCATCATGTTGATATTGATGAAACTACTTGGTTAGTTGGATGAATAAATGTTTAACAATCTTAGT
Source organism: Canis aureus (assembly GCF_053574225.1). NCBI lineage: Eukaryota > Metazoa > Chordata > Mammalia > Carnivora > Canidae > Canis > Canis aureus. The sequence continues at coordinate 4,318,210 of NC_135648.1, forward strand.
TTGAAAGGCTTTGGGAAGCTCCACCACCAGCCACCTTTCCCCTTTTCCTGTGCTCAAATTTCTTTCTCAACATAACCATTCATTCATTCTGTCATTTACTGAGCAAGTGTTTTTTTTTTTTTTTTTTTTTTTTTTTTTTTTTTTTTTGAGGCCTTGTCCTGGCCCAAGGACGGTCGTAGATCCTAAGAACCCCAAACGGATTATGATACAATCCTTTCACCCAGGAGCTGCCATTCTAGTCCAGTCTAGTCTCATTTGGACAATGAAAGAAATAGGTTCAAGTAGATGTAATGTGTTTCTTGGAGATACCTACTGGGGGCTGTTGAAAGAGAAAGGAAGCATGCCTATTTGGGTAGGTGGGTGGGAAACCCACCAGAGGGGGCTTGTAGTTTAGGAGGGCAAGGTTGGAAAAGGCTTCTTGGTCAGAGGACTATGGAAATCCAACTCTTCTTTGGGATGGAACAACAGCAGCTTTGTTCTCTCCAAGGTGGGGAGAGGATAGTGGACCCTCAGACTCCCTGCCTGCCATAACATGGCAAATGATGAAGGCAGGTGGCAAAATATAAGAATAATATTGACAGATCTACTTTTTAAAAAAGATTTTATTTATTTATTAGAGAGAGAGATAGAATGAGAGCATGAGCCAGGGAGGAGCAGAGGAGAAGGGAGAGAGAATCACAAGTAGACTCTGCACCCAGCAAGGAGCCTGTCACTGGGCTCCATCCCAGGACCCTGAGATCATGACCCAAGCCAAAATAAAGAATCCAATGCTCTACCGACCGTGCCCTCCATGCACCTTTGAGAATATTTCATTTTTTAAAACAGAAAGGCACCTCTTATAAGGCCAGGTGTGCAGTCTGGGTTACAGGAAGTTGAAGACTCCTAGTACTGGCCTCTGCCAGCATCCTTGGTAATTCTTGACTTTGTAAATGGGAACATAGCTGCCGAGAGCTTTCTGATGAGCCACTGCCTTTCTCCAAGAACACTGACCAACTAACAACACCTTCAGGTAGACTTTCTTCTTCCTTTTGTGAGAGGGAGGGAGAGAACACACAGGAGACTTCTCTGCAGTGACTCCTGGGCTGTACAACACCACCCGCCCCCCGGCAGTGGACACCTAACCTTTCTCAGTCCTTTCTTCTGTTTCAGCATTATCACTAGGCACATATTCCAAATCCATCTTGTCTTGTGGTCTCCTTTGTATCTTTTTTCTTTCTAGCCAGGGAACCTCCTTGAGAACAGCGCCATAGAATTTCAGCACTAGAAAATGTCTCACGGATTGTGACTGGAAGTGACACTTCCTGTGTGAGGAAACTGAGGCCCAGACAAAGAGCAACACATACACTGGAATATTCTAACACAGTTGGGACTATACTTCAAATTGAGTTCTCTTTCCGTGATCCCTCTATCCCCCACCCCACCCCCTTCTATTCTTTTCCAGGCTATACTTACAACCTCCCTGGGGTGCTCGATCCTACTTGTATATTCTGGCTATTTTCATTCTTGCATACTTTTCCCATGAAGATTTTGTTGTTTCCTCTTTCAGATGTGACCCGAGGACCTTAGGCTGGCCTCATTAACTGATCCCTGTGGCACCTTAAAAGACAGTCTTCCCCTGGGAGCTGCATGGCTCGGGGTTGCTCGTCCCCAGTTCCTGCATTCCCACCAGCCCCTGGCCCCCTCGGCAAAGCTAAGATGCAAGCAACTTGCAATCCATGTGGAGGAAAATATGTGTGGGGCCAGTTTGGCTTCTTTCAATGCCATTTACAACCTTTGTGGTTTGAGTCTGTCCTTAGAAAAATTAAATGATAGGTTTGAATGTTACTAGGGAAGAAACCCAGCTAGTTTCTCAGGGCACCCTCCTGGGAAGTTTCTAGCTTCAAGAAGATAATGCTATGCCTGGTGTCAAAAGAAAACAACAACAACAACAAATTAATGCCCTTCATAGAATTCAGTTGTGGTAGGTGTGAGCTAGTTATAAATCTGGAGCATACAAATGGCCGAGTGGTGGCAAAGCCCTTTCCCCTCTCTATCTGTCTGCAGTGACTTATTTAGGATCCTGAAGCCAATGCCTGTATTGCTTAGAGTCAGAAAAATGTGGCCACATTGATATGGGATTTGGGAAAATTAAAAGGCCTCATCTGCTAGAAGTTTCTCTCTCCACTGACCCACTCCCTGGTTTAGCCTGCTAAGTTTCTCTTTTAGATGCATGCACCTTGAGTTATTTAACCCAAACTCTCAGCCTTACCTTCGGAAGGAGAGTACTAAAATGTACATCTCACTACACGTAAGAACACTGGCATAATGCTAGGAACGGAGCCGAGGTGTTCCACGTGTGTTTATATGATGATGATGACAGTACATTCCTTCCTTTGGAGAACCAAATATCTGACCTCCCCTTCCATTTACATCTAGCATCTTAGTGAAAAGATAAAGACAGTTTCAGCCTTCAAAGAGCTCACAGGCCCTGCCAAGACGATCTGTAAGCAGATGATTGCACTACAGTGTGGCAAGTAATTCTAACAGAGGCGACTCCAAGTTGGATGGGAGGATATCGTGCAGCTGGAGACAGACAGGGAAGGGGCAGGTGGTATCTGCCTCCTGAGAGCCAGTAGAAGTTATCATCAAGTGGTTCCCTGGAGCTGCAGAAGTTTTTATCATTCATGGAATCATATCATTTTCGAAGAATCTATTGAGAAGCCCAACATGCATGATTAGAAAGAGGAACGTTTTGGAAAGAAAAATCACCAGGGCTGGAAATGGGGAGAGAACAGGGCATCAGCAAATCCAGAGTGGGAAGGGGCAGGATCTCTGAGCACCCAGTGCTCGGGGAGCTCTCTTCTCTGCCAGGAAGGGAAGATGCCCAGATAAATGCATCTGGAGGTCAAGTGTAAATTCCAAAAGAAAACACTGAAAGCAGCCTCTGGTTGCTTCAAAATATCCCCATGCCCCATTCTGCTCATAAAGCAGTGATATACCAAATATCCATCATTTCCATCCCCACTTCTGTGTGTAATCCATGCATACCTGTGAGGGGCACATGGAAGGGAGCTAGTATGTTTTAATAATCATTTATTTGGTGCTTACATTATCTTTTTTTAGTATAACATTATTGTAATATTTTTAAATTATCATTTATTAAATACGTCTTCCCAACAACAACCCAGTGAGTTTGGAATTACTAATCCCTTTTACATATAAAAAGATTAAAGCTCAAAGGGGTTAAAAAAAAAAAAAGATGAAGTCACTTGCCCGAGGTAACATAACTAGAAGTATCTGAAACAGGAATTCAGATCCAAAACCTACACTTTTTCTCACATGATGTCATAACAGGCCACAATAGGCTCTGGAATCAGATGTATTTGGATTTAAATTCATTAAAATAAATCATGTTCTTGTCTTGTGTGATTTTCTTTTTAATCTCCCCTTCTTGACAGTCTATTAATGAGGTCTCTGGCTAGTTTGTTTTATTTATGAGTCTTATATAAATATTTGCTTCTCTCATTTGCCTATTTTGGCTTTCTTGATAAAATGTTCTTAGCTTATTGAAATGGTTGCCAGCGTTTCAAAGACAGCATGGAACCCAGTCAGCTCAATTCAACATTTTCACCCAGCAAATATCACGAATTCGACATTAGTGACGCTCTAGAGATCCCTCTTGCCCTGACTCATAATTCTCACCCAAATATCACCACGTAACATGCCATATATTTGTTCATGTGAATCCCGTGCATCTCTGCACTGGCCTGGGAGCTCCATGAGACCAGGAACATCCACAGTTTTGTTCAAAGATGTACACTCAGGAGCTAAGTAGCTCTGGGCACTGGTAGGTGCTCTACAAGTATCCGCGAAATGATTGCGTGACCATTAAGTACTGAAGGCAATATAAGGATGCACAAGACAGTTTGGGTCTCAATATGTGCATTTTTTTGGGGACTCAAGATAAATGCATGAAGTTGCCAAGTAGCATAAATAGCAGGTTAGTGGTTATAAATCTAGGGCCCGAAATTCACATGTGAGGGGAATGTAGCTTCTCTACATTAAATTTCAAGTCTCTCTTGTGCCCTGTTGGCAGAAACTTTAGGCATCTAAGATCTGATGAGAACTCATCTAGGTCAAGCCCCTGGGGGCAGAGGCTGTCTTTTTCCTTCATCTGTCTACACTGGTCATTCCTAGGATGACATTTGGCCCTTCCGCTGGGGCTCCTCCAGGACTGGCCGCTCTCTCTGCCCCTTCTTATGCAAAAAGGCACAGGACTTCTTGGGCTGCTTTTCATCATCTCTCAGGGACCACCTTTGGAACATTCTGCCTAGATATTCTATGCATCCATCCCCTCTGAGGTCTTGTTGCCTTTCTTGGACTCTGTCTACAAAACAGAGTCCCCTTTCTCCCTCCTTCCCAGGACAGGATGAGAGAAGAAAGGGGCAGGATTTCCTCTAGAAGGAAAATGGGGAAATAGCAGGGGAAAAAAAGTCAATATTCCAAAAACATTATTTTACCATATTCTTCTCCTAGTAAATCTTTGCATTCCGGGGGGGGGGGGGGAGATAAAGGTATTTTTTCCTCCTGTTGTTTTATCTCTACTTTCTCCCCAAATGGCAGGACCTGACCTGTCCAAATAGGACTCCTCAGGGCAATAATATCATTGATCAAAGCAATCCACACAAAAGCAAATCACTTAGTCTGTAAAATGGTGCTTACAATCTATAGATTATGAATCAGTAGCCAAAACTGGCTGATGTGTCGAATAACAGAGTCAAGAAGCCAGTTCATGTTCTGCGGCAAGAGCTGAGCACTCTGTGGTTATTTAGATATTATTCAAGTCCACTCGATTCTCTTCACCAAGTATTTACCAAGCACGTGCTGTGTGTCACTATTTTAGTACCAGGACATGAGTTCTGGAGGGTCAGCATGCCCATTGATGTCCATTCTTGCTCTTAGATGGCACATTGCTAGAAAGTCTGAGATGGTATCTGCTCAAATGGCCCCACATAGGGCCTGTATTCTAGGGTTCTCCCTTGTTTCAGGCAGTTGTCTCTGTGCTGCAGACCTCGTGGGGCTGGCTTGGCAAGGCATGGTCTCTGATGGCCCCCTCTCTACTGTATGCTGCTGTCCCCTTCACTTTCTACATCCTCACCTGTGTGGGCTCCATTCCCACTGCTCCCCCTTTGCCTCTTTATTCAGTACAGCAGAGATTACTCCCTCTGCAGTCACCAGCCCCCTCTTGGAGTCACACAGATTATTGAGACTTTTCTCATCACTGCTACCCATGTTCTTTCTCACCCTAGGCATCTCCGTGTTGTGGGGGGCAGCGGGGGGAGATCCCTGCGTCTCTTTTAGTAATGGTGAATTCCCTGCCGGGCAGGGAGATCTCAATCTTACAAATTGGTCTAAGTAGCATCTGAGTGCAGCGACCTCTCAACTCAGCTCACCTCCACCCCCACCCAAACCCACACCTGAGGTGCTCAAGAACCCCAGGAATGTCCTTATCTTGATTTTGCAGATCAAGCCCTTTGCTTAAGGTCTGCACTGAAATTGGGTTGCCTGACATGTTGCATCATCCCATTTCTGTAATCCCAATTTTCTCCTGGCTCGCCATCTGTATATCCTCACCATCCAAATTCTCAGCAATCCACCCATTAGGTATTTCCTCAAAGGAGGGCTTCTTCCTGAATCTTCCAAATATTTACTTCTGTCTGTATTCATGAAGGAGACTGATTCTTCAGATTCTTGAAATTAGTTCTTGTCCTTATCTGACCACTCTAAACATGGTTTGGGTATTTGTATCTCCCACTGTCAGGTTGTTTTTCTCCTGATGGATATACCCTCAGCCAGTTACTAAGCTAAGGGTAACCTAGTCACCATTTCTTGAGCACCTGCCCATTTTCTGGGTACCACTGTTGGGTAGGTAAAGAGCCTCAGTGACTCCAAAGACCTTGTTCCTTCTGGAAAAACCCTGGATGCAAACACTAGAGGAAGGTGGGAGAGAGGAATTTATTCCTTTTTTTTTTCCTTTTCTTTTTTAGTTTCCTGCCTTATTAGTCATGGTGAGTCAAACAGAATGATCACAGTGTCGTCTAAAAGCAGGTGTTGTGATACTTGCTGTCAGAAAGGTTGGAGTTTCAGAAACATTTTGTTTAGAGAATTATCAGTACTCTTATCTTTGAGAGGAAATGAGAGTTATTAGGGAAGAGTGAACACTAAGACCATTTCTTTATGTTGTTGTTTTTAAGTAGAAACTTTAAGGAGCATAGGAGGTATTCCATCCCTTAGTTCCTGACCCCATCAGCTGGCATTTTTATACAGGTGGGGTTGAGTGAAAATTGAATGTCAGGCAGCAACCACAGTGTGGTAGAAGGTCAGCTTTACCCCAGGGCAGCGGAGGAGAGGTTATGGATGATGCATGTCCATAAGCTGTTGGTTTTCTTTGTCACAAACTGGGAGAAACGCTTTCTTCTCTCCACCCAGCAGCTCCTGTGAAAGCACCTCTTACCTACTAACAGGCTTTAAACGACATATTTTAGCATCTTTTGTTGAAATTAAGGCATTATATCTTTAGAGTACTTTTGTGAAACATGTGCCATAAGGGGTTAAATTTTCTCTGCTAATACAGCCTATTATCCTGGAAAGAACAAGAGATCTGCAGTCAGAAAATAGGAGCTTGAATTTCAGCTTTGTCACCAACTGGCTGAGTGATTTTTGTTTGGCAAGTCCCAACTTAAATCTCTGTTTCTTTATCTGTAAAATGAGACTAAGAGTCATGTCTGTGTCATAGGTTGTGAAGATTAAGTACAATAATATCTGTGAATAACACTTTGTAAATTCTGAGTTGAATAGAAGCTCATCTGTTCATTATTTGCCATATATTCCCTCCCACAACTACCTCATTAAGTGTTCTGGTATGACTCATAAGCTTCATTTTTGCCCCAACTCCTGCAGAATCGCCTATGATTGCGTTGTGCATATGGATGCCCATCTAACAAGCTGGTCTTAAGCTCCACCCCAAAATGCTTCTCCCACTTCAATAACCCAATCACATGGCTGAACCTGGACCTTGGAATACCTTCACCTCTGGAATGGTAAATTCCAGCATTCTAAGATCTGACTAGCATCTCCTGTCCCTAGAGCCATTATAAGGCTATGACCCATGTCGACTTATTCCTCAACCTCCTTGAAACTTTGTTCCTCAATTTTTTCCCCCGTTTTCTCTCAATTCATCATTGCCTGATGGCTTCCCTTCTTTTCAGTCTAAATCTATGGTGAGTCTCTTAAATTACTCACCAGCAAGCACTTCCATACTTAGAGACCCTTCCCCCTCTGCATCTATCTTGTCAGTCCATAGCCATTGACAAGTAGACCTACACCTTCTCCATTCCGACCTGGGTCACTGAGCATCACTGCAGGACATGACACACTTGGGAGTTGGTGGACTCTCACTGAGTCCAGAGGTGACGCCCTCTGGACCATTTGACAAGCCTTCTATCTGCCCTGCTCAGCTCCGTCTTCTGTCCCTCACAGGGGCTGGTCCACACTTTCTTTAGACTTCACAGGTCCTTTCTCCACCTCTCCTACAAGTTCAGCAGACAGTTCTTAAGTTTATAGGCAAAAAAAAAAAAAAAAAAAAAGTCTCCCAGAAATGAAGTCCCTTATCATCTTACCTCTACCCCTGTAAACTTAAAGCTAATTTAAATTAGCTGGATCGAGCCCCAGGTCATTGGGCTCCCTGCCTAGCGGGGCTGGTGGTAGTGGGGGTCTGCTTTTTCTTCTCCCTCTGGCTCACCCCACCCCTGCTTGTGCACACACACACATACTCTCCTCTGCCAAAATAAATAAATAGAATCTTTTAAAAAAGTAGTTGAAAAATGTTCTTCTTCAGCCTGGTGTCCTTCTCGAACTGCACACTGTAGCTCTCCTTCCTTCTGAGCTTCTGGAAAGACCCTGTCATCCACATCAGAACCTTTCTCCCTCCTTCCCCCGACCCTCACATTCAGTCATCTGTTAAATCCATCGTGTAGGTAGTTCCTACTGAATGTTTCCTGTGTTTATCCTCGCATCCATGTTGTGTCTCACATCATCTTCCCATTCTTGCAATTCTCCTCTGACTCGTTTCTGTGTCTCTGGGCTTGCATCTCTCAAATCATGTTTCTAAAGCAGGATGTTTCTAAATCATAGTGTTTTCTTGTACTTTTTTATGGGATAAAGTGCAAATTCTTTGTAAGGTCGGAAAGGGCTTCGAATGACCTACCTCTGGGTCTCGCCCCAATGTCTTAATGTCCACAACACTCAGACCTCTCTATCAAGTGTTTGTCCTTTCTCCAAGATTTCCCTCTTTCTGTGAATTCTTACTCCATTTCCTCTGCCCCCAGGCTCTGGCAGCTTCTTCCATGGAATGAGTCATTTTCTCTTTCATACCACTGATTGCTTTGTCTCAATTTAATACTCTGCATCTTTGGTATTCACATGTCTCATTTATCTCCTCCTCCAGATTGCAAGGCAAGAGAAAGGAGGGACATATCTTATTCATGGATACTTTTCCTAAAACCTGCCCCACACTGCCAGAAAACACACTCTTATAAGTGTGTTTCAAGAAATAAGGGAGGCAGTTAGGACCCTATGTGGGTCTTGGAAGAGGAATAAAATGATGTAGTAACAAACAGAGTTGAAGGATGATTTAGAGACACAATATTATGACCATGGTGCTCTTTTTAATAATTCTAGGAAGTATCATTCTCATGCTCTTATGGAATGAATGTTTGCACTTGCACAAAATGCACATGCTGAAGCCCTAACCCCTCATGTGATGATATCAGGAGGTGGGGCCTTTGGGAGAAAATTAAGGTTAGATGAGGTCAGAAGGATGGAACTCTTGTGAGGAGATTAGTACCCTTATAGGAAGAGACACCAAGGAGCTTCTTTCTTCTCTCTTTTTCTGTCTCTGTTCCTCTCTCTTTGCCTCCCATATGAGGTCTTAGAAAGAAGATGGCTGTCTGCAAGCCAGGACGAAATCTTGTACCAGGAACCTTGAACTTCGACTTTCCAGCCTCCAGAATTGTAGAAGTAAATTTCTATGGCCTCCTTCCCCCAGCCTGTGGTACTTTGTTATGGCAGCCTGGGCAGACTAAGACATGTGGTGGTGGTTGTTAGAACCTAGAGCTTCTAGGGTGGCCCCAACCAGAAGTTAGCTATCTGTCCTCTGAAACCCTGGAGCACCTTTCCCCTTGCGCTCTTGCATGTATATACTGTATATAATGCAAGATGCATGTCTTATTTAAAACAAAAGCATCTGGAAGGACAAGATTGAGTCTGATTGTGAATCGTGCCCTCCCCTCCTCCCCCCGCCAATGTTGTACAGCCTGCTACCTGCACAACCACCATGGTTCTCCTATTCTAAGCCTGCTCAAAAGTTATATGCAGCTAGGTCAGCGTCAATGGGATGTCATTTGAGTTTTATACGGGCTGGGGTGGGGGCAAAATAAAAATTGTAGAGCATGAATTATCAACAAAAATCAGGAAATGAAAATTGTATTTTCTGAACTTCTGAAATTTTTATGTGTATTATGGATGATATTCTGAAAAGAATGCTTCTTAAATTTCCTAATGGGCGACTAGCCTCTATCAATCTCATTTGTTTACAGATACACCTGTGACCATATTTGGCAAATTAATGAATGAGTTAAATATTAAATTTTTCCCAACTTAAAGATTAGTTTGCTCCTGCGTGATTTATATATAAATAATTATATCTTCTCTGTTTTGACTGGTTCTCATTCTTCCAGTATATATGAATGAGATTTGTTCACACTTTTCCCCCATTTCCTAAGGTTTCTGTGGTTTTAACTCAAAATTTTTTTTTTTTTTTTTTACTAATTCAGTTTCTATTAAGGGAAAAATAAGGGTTAGAGAGACACTAAATGTGCTAGATTTATTAGACCTCTCCTTCTAAAAAATATACTTATTCAAACATAAACAATATATATTTTTAAAGATATTTCTTTTTATTTATTTACTCATAAGAGACACAGAGAGAGAGAGAGAGAGAGGGAGGCAGAGACATAAGCAGAGGGAGAAGCATACTCCCTGCGGGGAGCCCGATGTGGGACTCGATCCTGGGACTCTGAGATCACACTCTGAGCCAAAGGCAGACACTCAACTGCTGAGCCTCCTAGGCATCCCTAAACAATCTTTTATGTGAGATAGAGCCACACTTTTAACTATAGCTATTATTCACTGGCTTAAGGAGAAGCTTGAAACATGAAACTCAGGGAGCCTAGGGATTGTCCCATATAATCAGGGAAAGACATCAGTCACTTCATTCAATACTTTCATTTTGCAGACAAGGAAACCGAGGTCCCAAGAGTCGAAGTGACTCAACTAAGGTCTGTATTGACTATATACTTCCTTTCTTTTGCTTATTTCAGTGTTAGCAAGATATAATTGATATACAATGCTGTATAAACTTAAGATGTACAGTCAGTACAATGACTTGGTTTACATATGTTGTAAAATGATTACCACAACAAGTTTAGATAACATGTGTCATTTCCTACAGATACAAGGAAAAGAAGAAAAAAACTGTATTTTCCCTTTTGATGAGAATTCTTAGGATCTACCCTCTCAGTAACTTTCCTATGTACCGTACAACAGTGTTAACTACAGTCGCCAGGCTGCGCATGACTTCCTCAGGACTTACTTATCTAATAACCGGACATTTGTCCGTTTAGATCACCTTCCTCCAATTCTTCTGCCTTCTACCCTTCACCTGTGGAAACCACAAATCTCATCTCTCTTTTCTAGAAGTTTATTTTTGTTTGGGTTTTAGATTTCACACATAAGTGAGATCCTGCAGTATACTTCTTTCTCTGTCTGACCTATCTCACTTAGTACAATGCCCTTAGGGTCCATCCGTGTTGTCACAAGTGGCAGGATTTTCTTCTTTTTCATTCTGAATATTATTCCAGTGTGTGTGTGTGTGTGTGTGTGTGTGTGTGTGTGTGTGGTCACGTTTTCTTTACCCTATCATCTGTTGATGGACATTTTTTTTTTTGCTCTATTCTTGAAATTCTGAAAAATGAGGTCCTGTTCCTAAAAAGACAGCCTCTCCTAAGCTAGCTAATTCCTAGGGATAGCAAACTCCCTTATGTGTCTGCCTTTGAAATGCAAACCTACCAAACCAGAGCCCCCAACCATAACTGTCACTTTTCTCAAACTTTCACACAGAAAGCCAATACTCCCCCTGCCCTAAATCATCCCACGATACTGGACAACTCAAATCCAAAGCCTATGAAATTAGTCAAACTACCCAATCCTAGTGCCTATGCTGTCTCTCCCATTCCTTCCTGAGAGAATTCCAATAAAGTCTCTGAGCTGTGCTTTCCCCTCCTTTCTGCCTCCTGAACAATCTGGATGATTCTGCACGTGGCCTCCATGGTACGCTGTGCCTTCTATTTCTAGGGATCTGTGCATATAAACTTTTTCCCTTCCTGATAATCATTTCTATGTTTGCTATCTTGTCATACCTGATTCAAACAAATCCCGCATACATTTTTAGAACAAGGTTACATATATTAGTATTAAACAACTCATGAATAGGACCCGAGTCTCCAGAGCCTTGCGTTTTGTACTAACACGGGAGCATCTTCTGCACTTCTGAAAGGGATGAAGACCAGACATGTATCTCTGGAGAGGACCAGAAGACATCACAAAGATAAATTTCTCTTAGAAAATGAAAACATTTTTAAAAGTTCTAAACAAATGTACTGCTACTACGGTTTCTGGGAATATCTGAAGACATCTGGGAGAAGCTTCTATACTGCATACTTGTGCTTACTTGTCAAAAGGGTTATTAAGAAATTGGCTGGTGCTAGAAAAGCGTACCTAAGTTTGCGTATATGTGTTTACCCCTTAGCTAAATGGTATCTGTGTAAGGCACTGTGCAAAGTAAGCAGGGCAGCAGATTAGAATATCAATGGGTCCAATTCTTGCCTCCAGCTCTTTACAGTCTGTTTACAGACCTACACATGTCTCCAATATACCAGGACCAAAGAGATGGAAGAGGAATCAATTCTGGCCAGGATAATCAAGGAAGGTTCTACATCCAAGCAATAATTTAACATATTTCAAATAAATATTGTGTGTATCATGGGGCAGAGTCTTCCCTGAACTTACACTAGAAATTAGGTTGTTTTATATACATATGGGAATGAAGATATCCAAATATCTACCTGCATGTGTTGATATGCATGGGATAAGAGAAGCCTGAAGTGAAGTTTGAGGAAATTAAGAGATGTTGGCTCATTCCTAACCAGGCCCAGGGAGAAGATTTGACCCCCTTTAGAGACAAAAGATTAATACAAGTACTGAAAAACTCTATATGAAAATCACACAGTGAAAATCGAGACCCATGAGCCTCATGGCCCATGTAGCAAAGTGATGCAGAGATGCAGGAAAAAGAACTTTCCCCCATTGCTCTGAAAAAGCCCATTTTACTAGGAATACCAAGGAAACTAAAGGGAACAGACCTTTCAAACACATGAAGGTCTTACAATATTGACAGTACAAGAGACTAATAATCAAGGTAGTAATGAGCAGTCCCTCTCAAGTGACTGACAAGAATGATGTGAGAACATAAAAAGGTGCAGGAACTCATTCCTGATCATTCATAAGATAGAGATTCTTTGACAGGGTTGGAGCTTTATGGTCCTGGGTCAGTTTGGGACTTCAAGGTAGGCAGATTTGAATTATTAATATCACCTCATTTGTACACCCTAGGGCCTAGAGCTATGCTGGTTAAGTTTCCCTATTAATTTTCTTATTTATCATTACAGCAGCATGCAATTACTATGGTATATGAGAAAAAAGAAAATTGAAGATTTAAAATGCCTATAGTCACAGTTATTAGTAAGAAACAGAAAATAGCCTCAGTTTTCTGGTCTACCATTGGCCTCGGTTTCACATTGTTGCTCTTGTTTATCAAAGTGCCTTTTTTAGAAAACTTATTGAAGTGTAATAGACATACAATGTTATTAATATTAGTTTCCAGTGTACAATATATTGATTTTGTATATTACTCAGTGTTCACCATGATAAATATAGCCTTCATCTGTCACCATACATTATTACAATATTATTGACTATCTTCCCTACATTGTACTTTTCATCTCCATGACTTATGATTACAGAAGTGTTATTTAGAATAGTCAAGATATGGAAGCAACCCAAGTATTCAACAACAGATGAATGGATAAAGAAGATGTGCCACATTTATCTCTCATGGAATATTACTCAGCCATAAAAAAGAATGAGATCTTGCCATCTGCAACAACAAGGATGAACCTAAAATGTATTATGTCATATGTTTCATGTCATTTTTGCAGTATTGTTTGGGAGATAAAAAGGTCATTTAATTGCCAATCTGCATGTACACAAAACTAACTTGCCTTTCTTATTTCCCTAGAATGATCTTTTTCCCCTCTCAGTGAATTGAATGAATGACCCATTATTTTGACATTATGTCAATTGTCAAGTCTAACTGGAAAAGATGGAAAATTTTAAATATAGTAAATAAATAGGAGATCTATATTATTGAACTTGAAAGAGTAACTATTTACTAGTATATAACTACAGTTGTTATATGTACAGTCATAACTGTACAGTCAAACCCACATATAACTTGACTCCCCAAAACTCAACTACTAATAGCCTATTGTTGACCAGAAGCCTTACTTATAACATAGTCAATTAACACACATTTTGTATATTATAATCATTATATTCTAATGATAAAGTGGGCTAGAGAAAAGAAAAAAATATTAAGAAAATCATAAGGAAGGGGTACCTTGGTGGCTCAGTTAAGTTGAGAGTCCGACTCTTAATTTCAGCTCAGGTCTTGATCCCAGTGTCGTGAGTTTGTACCCTGCGTGGACTCCATGCTGAGCATGGAGCATACTTCAAAAGAAAGAAAGAAGGAGAGAAAGAAAGAGAAAGAAAGAAAGAAAGAAAGAAAGAAAGAAAGAAAGAAAGAAAGAAGAAAGAAAGAAAGAAAGAAAGAAAGAAAGAAAGAAAGAAAGAAAGAAAGAAAATCATAAGAAAGAGAAAATACATTTACAGCACTGTACTGTAAAAAATCTACATGTAAGTGGACCAGCACAGGTCAAACCCATGTTGTTCAAGGGTTAAGAGTACTTACAATTTCATGAACGCATAAAGTTAGCATGTATATACTTGGGGTCACACCTCCTAATTGCTCAGAGATATTTGAAGGTTTTTTTTGTTTTGTTTTGTTTTTGCCTATAGAGTTCACAAGGACATTACAGTCTGCTATAAATTGAATGCTGGTGTCTTTCCCAAATTCATATGCTGAAGCCCCAACTCCCAGTGGGAGAGTATTTGGAGATGGGGCCTTTGGGAGTTAGATCATGAAGGATCCCCCATGAATGATGTTAGTGCCCTTAAAAGAAGAGACACCAGAGAGATAATCTATCACGTGAGGCTATAGCAAGAAGGCAGCCATCTGCAAACCAGAGAGAGTGTTCTTACCAGGAACCGAATTGGTGAGTGCCTTGATCTGGATTTCCCAGCTTCCAGAACAGTGATAGATAAATGTTTGTTGTTTAAGTCATCCAGTCTAAGGAATTCGTGATAGCAGCCGGAACTGAGACATAGCCTTATAGTTAATTTTATCTGCATGGACTTCAGAAAGTGAATTTATTTGTTGAGAAAAGAGATTCTTGGGCAAAGAAACAGAACTAGTGGCAATCTTTCTCAGAAAAAAAAAAAAAAAAAAAAAAAACCAAAACCACAACATTTAAAAATTCTACCGTTTTCATCATTAATGAAATTCATGCATCTGTTATTTGGATGTTTTTCCTCTGAGGATAACAGAAAAGTCAAAAGTCCTCCAGGGAATTAAGCATTTAAATTTCCCACAAACTTTTACTACCGAAAGCAGAGTTAATCAAGTCAGACGATGAGAAAAAAAAATAATCATTGTGCAACTCGGTCTTTGTCTAAATATACAAAACCAGACCTGACCAGAGACCTTGCTCTTTGCCCTTCTTTCTGATTTTTTAAGACTTTTCTTAAAAATAGCTTTATTGAGGTATAAGTTTTATTCTAAAAACTTACCCAATGGATTCCCAATGGATTTCTTGAAGAGAAACTTCTAGCCTATCATTGTAACTTGAGGTGCCAGACCTGTACCTACTTTTAATCCTTTCTGATCATCCTGATAATTGAGCGTCTTCTAAACCATAAAGCCAAAAACTGGATGAAATGTTTCCTTTAGAAACTAGATAAATTTAAAAGCCCACTGTTTCCAGAAGCCCGTCTCTGACCCTAACTAATACATTTTCACTTTTTTTTCTAGAATCAGACGCAGTAGAGCCTATAAATTTAGATCCAATAAAGGACTGACCAAACCAAAAGCCCTGAAGTTACAGTCCACAGTTCTCTACTGCATTTAAACAAAACACGCGTTATAGTAACCTGCATGTGGATTTTGAGTGCTTGGGAGAAAGTGGAGATGAGAGAGATTGAGAGTTTAAAGTTGTGTCTTGGAGTTCTAGAGGGGGAAAAGCCCTGAACTGGGAGTCACATTAGCTGTTTGGTTGTGATGTTGTGCAATACATCCAACACCATGGTTGGCAAAGATTACCAGACATGACCCAAATCCCTTACTGCTTTTCAAGCCTTATTTTTCTAGACCTCACTGCCTGCTGCAGTTGACATTGTGTCACCACATTCTTCTTGAGTTTCAGCTCTCTCATTTAGCATCTATGACAACACTCTCTCGACTCTCCTTTTTTCTTCTCCATGCATTTCTTGACAGCTGTGTTTATATGTGTTTTCTAGGTTTTCAATCAATAGTCTTGGTTATTTACTCTTTAGTTTTCTCACCCACATGCGTCATTTTGACTAAGACCAATAGGGTGACGACTCTCACATTAACTACCCCAGTGTGACTCAATGCTGAACTGTGGACTCACATCTTTTCGGACATATCAACTTGGGTGTCCCACAGGCATCTCCAACTCACCGTGCTCAAAACTTAATTCATTTTTTATTTCAAACACAAATGTCTTCTGTGCCCGTACTTGGGCATCATCATCTATGCAGTCACACCAATCAGAAATCTGAAAGCAAACATAATCTTATCCCTGGCAATTCTACCTCATATTTTATTTTTAAATGATTTTCTTCTTTTTCTTTTTCTTTTTCTTTTTTTTTAAGAGAGAGAGAGTGTGCACTAGAGCAAAGGGGACGAGGAGAAGAGGCAGAGGGGGAGAGAGAGAATCTTAAGCAGGTTCCACACTCAGTGAGGAGCCCAGTGCAGTGTCCAATGCCAGGCTTGATCCCATGATCACAAGATCATGACCTGAGCTGAAATCAAGAGTCAGATGTTCAATTGACTGAGCCACCCAGATGCCTAGCAAAAAAAAAAAAAAAAAAAAAAAAAAGGTTTTCTTCTTAATAATAGCTTTATTTAAATGTAACTAACTTTCCACAAAGTTCACCATTTTAAACTGCATAGTGTGGCAGGTTTTGGTCTATTGACAAAGTTGCATATCAGTCACCATGATCAAATTCCAGAACATTTACATCACACACACACACACACAAAAAAAAAAAAAAAAAAAAAAAAAGAAAACCTTCCGTACCCATTGGCAGTCATTTCCTACTTCCCCCTCCCCTCAGCGTCTTTCAACAATGGAGTCTACTTTCCATGGATTTCCCTATTCTGGACATTTGATATAAACACAATCATATAATATGTGGCCTTTTATGTCTTATGTCTTCTTTCTTAGCATAGAATTTTCAAGACCCATCCATACTGTAGCATATCACAGAACTTTATAGAAACAGAGAGCAGGATGTGAGTGCCAGGGACTTGGGGTGGGGGACGGGGAAATGGGTGGATGTAGGTCAAGGGGGACAAATTTTCAGTTGTAAGATAGATAAGTTTAAAAGTCTAATGTGCAACATGGTGACTACAGCTAATAATACAGTGTTGTATACTTGATATTCGCTGAGAGTAGATCTAGGCCTTTTTACCACAACAATAAAAAACTATGTGAGCTGATGGATGTGGTAATGACCTTGATTGTGGTAATCATTTTGAGAAACATTTGTAGTCAGACTGTCATGTCACACACTTTCAATATATACAACTTTGTCATTTCTCCTCAATAAATCTGGAAACAATTAAATAACTAAAAAGGAATGAATTCCTACCTCCTTATATTTTTTGGACATGCCCCTCTCCGGCATTTTTATGTTGTATATTCCAGTTTGGTCACTGCTCTAGGTAGTGGCTCAGTCCCATCTGGCCTGGGCTGCTCTAATCCCTTCCTAATGGGTCACCTTTCCTCCACACTAGAGCTAGAAGATGGAGTAAATTCGAATTCATACTATTCCCAGGCTTAAAACCCTTCGAATGCTCCATATTTTTATTTAAGAGGAAAAAGCCCCAGTGTCGGTCAAGGTCTCCCTGCAAGACGCATCCCTACCTCAAAAAGCTCTCACCAGCCTTCTGCCCCCACATTGTTCTTCTCATTAGTTCTGGGCAAGATACCTCCATGCCTTTCTTCCTATAGTTGCATTTCCCTGGATTGCCCTTCCTACCATTCTTGGCTTGGCTAAATCAGGTGTTATCTTGTTCAAAAAGGCTTTTCAGAAACTCCAAGCCATGCAATCTGTATACATCTACTATGGTACTTACGACACCACGATCAATTTTTAAATCTAGGAAATGCATGGCTCTCCAAATCAGATAGTGGATAATCAGATCAAAGGGAGGCTTTGTCGTATTTTTAAAAATCTTTCAGAAAAACCTTTGTGCTCTGGGCTTCTACATGTCTTATGCATACATAGTATGTGCTTAATATAATTATGTTGCATTAAACTTAATTGTGATATTGACCCTGACCTTAGAAAAGTCCATCTTTCTGAACATTGTTTTTCATACTTTCAACTACTAGGGTTGGGTTAGTTGTTGTCTTAGGTCCTTTTCTGATCTAAAATTCTGATTATATAATTCTATTACCTTCTGGCTCAGTGCAACTGTACCCCATTTCATATTTAATCTCACAAACCACATTTGACTGTTATATCCTCCTGTATAGTTCTTGCCAGAGCTATTGTGCAAAATTTCTTCATTGTTTACTAAGCCATCTCAATGTATTTATAAAGATGTCTCTTTAGGATAATCTAATGTTGCCTTTATTTGTTACCAGTGGAGGTGTATCGATTCTTCTGTAATAAATACCATAGTCGTATTATATTCATCTCTCTCATGGCAAAAAAAAAAATCCATATTTAAGTATCTTGGGCAGAAGACACACTTGCAGGTCTTACAGAGAGAAATACATAAAGCTCTTAAAGACCTCAGACTTCTTGGCTTCTGTAGCTAGAAGAGAAAAAGATAAGCCTTTTAAATATCAGAAAAAGCATACCTCTCAATTTTTCTTTTACATCTTCATTAAATAAAGGATATTATGTGAGATTGGTCCAGTTTGAAATTTTTTAAAATTTTTATTTATTTATTTTTCAGTTTGAAATTTTTTACCTACAGTTAAACGCAGTCCTAAACACGGCTGTTATAATAAGATGTATCACTTGAATAGAATTCTTTGGGCTTAGTACTAAATTATGTTTCAGGTGGCAACCACAGGAATTTAGTAAATCAAATAATATTAGAGTTGAGTCAAACTCTGTTGTTCTCTCACTCCATGGATTTTACTGACTTAACCAAATGAATCAAAAGATTTCTTTTGAAAGCATACAGATCCCAGTGCTGCAGATACCACCAGGGCATGCATTTTGAGAAAGATAAATCAGGCCATTAAAAAAAAAAATAGGGTCCTCATTTGAACCAAAAAAACTCCTACCTCATGTCAAGTCTCTAGTGTAGCTTCATTATTTATTTTAATGGGCTGTGAATTTCCAAGATACAAGGCATAGATATGCCAACACAATTACTTTTTAAACCCAAATAGAAATGATTTTGATGTTATACAGCACTGAGGGTTGGACAAAATCTTTTCTACTTCCTCCTTCCTTTTTTGTCCTAAAAAACCTGGAATTGTCAATAAAGCTAATGTAGAGTAACCATATTATTTGTGGGACTGATATATAGATTGTAATATGGACTAAGTAGTATTAAGGACAGAGAAAATACCATTTGGGTTTGGGTTCTATCAGCCACATTATTCTGATGAAGCAACCTTTGAAACATATTGGTATCATTTATTTTTACCATTTTATCTTGGGTCAGCAGCAAAAAAACCTGGTTATAAACTGGGAGAATATGGGTACTTCTTGGCTTTGTTTCTCCATTTAAATCTAGTCTGGATAATTTTCCTTTGTTTCACATAATATTTTGGAGAGAACACAAACATTTTAAATAATGTTATCATTATTCAAAGGAATCCCAGCATATTAAAGTAATTTAGAAAATATGCAAGAATCATAAAGAAGGTACACAAAAGTCATCCATCAGCTTACCTCTGGAGGCAACTACAGCAAACTATCGGGGTTAACCTGTGCACATAGAGTTTTGTCCAGCCTTTAAACAAGATTTAATAGCATATTGTGAGCATTTCCTTTCATAGTGCTTCGAATAAAAAAAGAAAGCACACAATTTTATGCCAAAAATATGACTGAAAACTAAAAATAAGAAAATAATCTGTTCCCTTAGCTCCAGAAACAAATCATGTAGGTTTGGAAAAAAAAAAAAAGTGGGGAGCCTGAGCTCTTTCCTCAAGAATTATAGAATCAGCAGAGATAGTGATGGTCTTCTGGTAGCTGGAAAACCAAAGGCATTACTGTGCTATGTAGGGAATTTGGAACCCAAATGAAATGGATTGTCACTCAGGATCCTATAACCAAAATTTTTGTGAGCTGATTCAACAGACATATGTCGTCCGAGAAGAGGCCAAAACACTTGCATATTTTCCCCCTCAAAGCCCCCACCAATTTCAGCAGAGACAAACTCAGATATTGATGGCTAACATTTATGAAACGATTACTTGTCAGCCACTGGTCTAAGCAATTTACATGGACTAACTCCTCTCATTCTTAAAAGAAGTCTGTGAAGTCAGGGCTATTGTCTTCCTCATTTAACCAGGTGACAGATTCAACTTCAGCCATTTGATTCCAGAGAATCTCAACATTCATGACCAGACTATACTTCTTTTCTTTCCAGATGGAAACAGCCAAGTTGCTTTCTCGCTCCCTCTGGTCTTCCTACCCTTTTTTTTTTTTTCTTCCTTTCCTGCCCACCTCCACATGCCTGAACCCATTTTAGAAACTCTCAAGGCATCAAGGTTTAATGCAAATATCTTGTCTCCATTCTTGGTGAATGACATCACATTGAGACTGTGAATCCAAGAGCAGACTTTTGGGTTCTTAAATTCCTCAGAACATAGTAGTTACCCAAGACAAAATGAAAGGTCTTTCTCTTGACAATAATTGACTGTACTTGATATTATACCCACCAACTCTCAATCTTTTTCTTTTTAATCTGTTCTCCCTTTCCGCAGAAATGGGCAGAGCAGAACAAAGGAATGAAGGAGAAAGAAGAACTCCATCTTTCTACATGTATACTTGAGAACAAGGAGCAAAAGGAAATAGTTCCCAATAGTTTTGTAAAAAAAAAACAATTTCATCATAACTGAATTTATGATGAATGAATGATTCTGATGGCATTTGTAACAATAAAGGTAATGCTTTATTTTATCTTAATTTAGTTTTTGAGCTGGGAGCTATTGATTGCCAAGTCATTAAGGAGCATCTCCAAGATTGATTTTGCTTAGAGCTGGTGTTTTATTTTTCTGAAAGAAGAACACTGCCACTGTTGCCTCCATTACAGATTTATAGATGGGCTGGGGCACCTGGGTGGCTCAATCGGTTAAGTGCAGTTTGCCTTTGGCTCAGGTCATGATTTCAGGGTCCTGGGTTCAAACAAGCCCCATGTCAGGCCCTGTGCTCTGCTGGGAGTCCACTTCTCCCTGGGTTATCCCCCTGCCCCTCACCCACTTGTGCTCTCTTTCTCTTTCTGAAATAAATAAAATCTTTAAAAAAGATTTGTAGATGAGACTTTTTATTTCTTTCATCTCATTTATGATTAATTTGACAAATATTTATTGAGCACTAATAATATCCCAATGCAAGGAATGAAGGGGAAACAGGACATAAAAATATGAACTGTATGTTGTACACACATATTGCTTCATTTGGAGTGATAGGACAAGTATATACATACAAATATGTATTTAACAACTGGTTAAATTTCAAATTACTCGTATGATTTCTATTATGCAGGTTAAGTAGATCATTACTTGCCTTGTGGCTTCTAGCAGGGGAAGAAAAATCATACTTCCCTGTAAAAAAAAACACTCACATTTCTGGAATAGAAACATAAAATTGACAGGATGGCCTGTTGTGTGTTTCCCTTATGTCAGTTCTGAAATTCAAGCACTGCGTTTCACAAAATCATTTTTTAAAAGATTTTATTTATTTATTTATTTATTTATTTATTTATGAGAGGGAGAGAGAGAGAGAGAGAGCAGGGGGAGGGGCAGAGGGAGAGGGAGAGCAGGGAGTCGGATATAGGGCTCGATCCCAGGACCCTGGGATCATGACCTGAGCTAAAGGCAGACACTTAACCAACTGAGACATCCAGGTGCCCCTTACATCACCCTTTCAACTTGATAGCATCCAATACTGGTGTCATCCAACGTTTACATTTATCGTGTTTAGATTTCACATTTTTCAAAGTAAGCAGTAGAACTGTCCCTCTTCTCAAGAGGCAGAAAGATGAGTAGGAAGGAAGGGATCACTCCCATAGCTCATTCCCAAAACGTGACTGACATTAATGAGGCCTGTGGGGATCCAGGCTTGGCAAACAGAAGGGTTGGAGGCCAATGGTCTTGTCACCCCCACCTCGCCCTTGCCTGAATCAGAGAATGATGGCTTATATGTGGGAGTCATCCAGACAAATGAGAGCTAAGTTCTGAAGCCGCCTATTCTCAATGTCCCCAGATATTGAACCCAAGATTCTTCATCCTGAATGTGGTTGACCCTAATTCTATGCTCTGTGATTTAGCTCCCTTCAGCTCCTCCACCTTGAATTAAAAAATGTCTCTCAATGCTCAAGCCCTACCCGGGTTTTAAGCACTAACCCAAATAATTTGATACAAACGTTGTGTGAGATGAGTGGCCTTTCTGTCCTGCCTTAGTGTGTGGTCCTATAAACGTCAGTTATTTTAAGCCTTAGGTGCTCTCACAGTAACCAATGGCAGCTATGAGAGACCTCAGCAGGATTCATGAGTCTCATGGGAGACACAGCTCAGAGGAGGGGAAGGTCACCTTGATCTAATTGGAAATAAATTTGAGAGTCTCACAAACATGAACCCTGAACATTATTAAAAACAAAAAAAGAAGCACTGCCAAGAATGTTACCCAAGCAAATCACTCAAGGGCCAGTCTTCTGGGACTGATAAAATCACGTACATTTGCTTAAAGCCCGTAGGAATCCTCCTGTGTCACAGCTGTGCACTAACCGAGTTTATTGACCCCAAATACCAAGGATGAGAATAAACCTAAGATGCAGCTCACGCTGCGCTGTGCATAGGGATGAGCTCCATGAGCTTGAAGCCAACTGTGGGCCTGGCGGGAAAGACAAAGGAATGGGTAGTTTTTCTTCCACTGCAAATCTATTCTGGATTTGCTCAGCAACGGGGATAGGAATGAGGTTGAGGAGAAAAGATATGAATAAAGGTAGCTACCAGCGACAATTCATTCTTAAAAGAAAAATACTGAAATGGGGATGCATTATCTGTAAATGCAGTTTCAGCTATGGTGGCTATTCAACTTTGCTGCTCTAGGTGCTTTTCTCAGAATTAATGAAATTAATTAATTAAAATTAATTAATATAAATTAATCCATCCATCTCTGTGGTCCATCTTATGTAAACAACTGAGATAGGCATCTAGGGGACAAAAGGAAACAAGAATTATCCAAAATGAGTCTTTATGAGGGATAAACTCTGCCATTCCTGCCCCATTCCCCCTTCTCTCTGGCTTTCACAGGCCATGAGCGCTAGGGTCTGTTATCCCACTGAGCACAGAGCATCCCTGAGACTCCCTGGTTCACCAGCAGAGCTATAACTTTTCACACCGTCTGGCCAGGCCTTCGATAATTAAATAGAAATGCTTGCTTTCATTTAACAACTACCTAAAGACCCTCAAGCTCTTCCCAGGACACCTGTCCAAACTATATGATAGTTCACTTGGGACAGAAATCTAGCTTTCCTTTGGTGTTGAGAGCATTCAGAGCAAATATCTGGTCCAAATATTCAAATATTGGCCTCTTGTTTTTTTTTTCTTTTTTTCTTTTCCTTTGTTTCAGTTCAAGTGGATATGTTGTTTTTATTTTTTAAAATATATTTCTTTGTAAAGAGAAAAAAATGAATATTTTGAAAGGAAGCTTCCTATTTGCTGGTAGCATCTTCACCTATTAAACTAAAGACACTTAAGGGCAGAGGGGAGTAAGTAGTAAGTGAAATCCTAGCTCGCTCAGCAGTTAGTGTTTAGTGGGCTCCTCCTGGGTTCCAGGTATCTGTTGGTACCTACTCATAACCTGCAGGCATATTAAGAGCCTTGTTAGTCCCATTTATAGAAAAGGAAACCATGCTTCGGAGACAGGAAATCATACAGAGGGGAAATGTGAATTTGAACTCCCAATGTTTTCACACCAAAGATTGTGTTTTTTCCCATTTTACCACATTTCTTCTCCACTTACATTTGTTAAGATAGATTTTTTTCATGTTCTGTCTCCCTTTCTGATATTTCCTACCCATTTCCTCTCCCTTCCGTTCTATTCCCTTTCACTATTATTTATATTCCCCAAATGAATGAGACCATATAATGTTTGTCCTTCTCCGATTGACTTATTTCACTCAGCATAATACTCTCCAGTTCCATCCGCGTTGAAGACTCTTAACTCTGGGAAACGAACTAGGGGTGGTAGAAGGGGAGGAGGGCGGGGGGTGGGGGTGAATGGGTGACGGGCACTGAGAGGGGCACTTGACGGGATGAGCACTGGGTGTTATTCTGTATGTTGGCAGATTGAACACCAATAAAAAATAAATTTATTAAAAAAAAGATAGATTTTTTCTTTTGTGAACAGAGATGACACCAAGGGGCCATGTTTTCTTGGAGGTAATGGGTTGGGGATGATCCTTCATACTCTCCCTTCTCTTGGTGTCTGGTGTTGCCCTAGATCGAAAACCACAAGCACCAAGTACAACCCCTTAGCCTCTTCAGATTTCCAGATTTCCAGATTTCTTCCTACCTCTGGCCAGGCTCCTGTGGTATGGCCCAACCCAACCTTTCCAGTCCCTTCTGCCATGAATTCTCTGCAAGCATGCAGGACACAGATGCACCATGTGACTATCATCTTCTCTTATTCTGTGCTTTCCCACCTCTAAGACTTTTCTAGAGCCACCAACTCTCCCAGGAAGGCCCTTCTTCCACGTTCACAAGCTTCACCCCTGCCATTTTGCATAGCCCTCCTCAGTGGCTTCCCTTACTTCTGGAAATTGCTTCTGGAACCAATTTCTCCCTTTTGTGAACCTTCGTAGCCTTCTCTCTGTATATTTTGCATACGGCTTATCACTTGTCACATTGTAATATGATTATTTATATTTGAGTCTTATTTCAATCTTTAGCGCCGGGGCAAGATCTATACCCGATTCACCGTTTTCCACCGAGCCGAGCTTTTCATGGTAAGGATGTTAGATTTAGAAAAACTATATATTTAAATAGGACATCTAGTTAAATTTAAATTTCAAATCAAGTATACTTTGTAAGTATAATATTTGAATATGTAAAATATTACGTGGAACATACTCATATTTTTAAAAAGTCCTCTTTTCTTCTCTGAAATTCATATTTATGTAGGTATCCTGCAATTTTACCTGGCAATCTTTCTAATAGATACTCCCCACATCGTTTTTAAATGAATGGATTTCATCCAAGTGCTCGGAGTCTGACTGTGGTATCCTTAGCATTTATTGAACTAACCTCAAGTACTCATAAATTATGGACAGCTTTGGAAAGGATCATGATGGTAATTTAGCTCGACCTTCTAGTTTTAGGATTATTTTTAAAAATGGGATCTCTCCGAGACTTGCTCCAAATCACGCAAGTAGCTGCTGTTCTAGTGTACACGTCACGGAAACCGGAAAATTTAAAAATATAAAATAGATTACCAAAGCTTCAGAGAGCTGGAAGGATGGAGAGAACTCGAACCTCATTTCTGTATGTGCTCAGGGGCTCGTTTGGTGGCTTCCCTTTGCAACTGTTTTGGCCCCTGTTTTACTGATCTTCATGTCTCTCTACACATTCACACGTTATTTCAAATTGTCAAGTCTTAAGAATCAGGGACCATCCTGCGTATTTGGTCACTGGCCCAAACTTGCCTACTAAATGGAATACAGTTATAAAAAAGACCCCTAATAGCCCTGGGATGGACCTCAGTAAAGCGATGGAGGCCCCAGTTTTGGCTCCCCACCTCCCACTCTGGCAGCATCTCCTCCCTGTCTCATCCCTGCCCACCAGGCTTCTATCCTTGATGGGCCTCCGCCTCCCTGCTGAGCCTCCCTGCTCACCTCTAACTGCCAGATGGAAAAACAACCTGACAAGCTAATCTGAGCACCCTGTTAAATGCTGACATGGATTTAGTGGGCCGAATACGCTCCTCCTCCAAGAACCAGCTCAAATGTCATACTTTGTGTGAAGACTATTGATTTCCCCTGGAGATTAACTGCTTCCTCCTGGGGATTATCACCACATTTCTATCAACCCTCTGCCATCCTTCTTCTCTGGTTGAGGTATAATTAGCTGTTCATAAACGCATGTGTGCCCGCACACACACGTATGCACACATATACACACACAATGACCTCTTCAAGGACAGGGACAATACCTTCTTTGCACTTGTACTGCCTACAGCTAACACAATGTCCATCTAATAATAGGCAGTCAATATATATTTGTTAAATAAATATTTTGATAGATTTATTGAAACGGGATTCCTCGGTCTATAGCAGCCAGAGGAGTGACTCTAATGATTTGAGGCTCCAACACTAAAAACGGCCATAAAAGACTTATTTTTGTCTCATGTTCTAACAAGCTGTCTTCATTTACATCTAGCGGTCAGGCCTGGAGATTCCTTCTAAGAATAGGATCATTACTGGTTCAGGAGTGTTTACGCCGCTGAGCAATATAAATCTTAAACTGTTTTGTTTCTAAGTATTGCCTCCAACTACGTTATTTTGAATCTCTCTCTTTTGTTTCTTTAATGGGATCTTGGGCAGATTCCATAACGTTCCGGCCACTTTGAATCATTCAAACAAAGATTTGCCAGTTCAAAACAGGAGGGGAGAAGGTGAAGCTCTACCCCTATTCCTCTCCCTTCTTTCTTGGACCCATTTTCTTTGAAGTTAAAGGAAAGGAGAAGGGACAAGAGAATCAGAGTTCGTCTTATAAAACCATCCCCATCCTGGACCAAGGTATCTGGCATTTCTGGAATCCCCCTGGCTTGGAAGGGCTCTGTCCTTTGCTGGTGGCTCCTGTTGCTGGGGTGATCTCTACAAGGAAGGAGCGCTTGGTCTCTTGGAGAGGTTTTCTACTGTCCTCAGCCCTACCACTATGTTTTTTTGGGTGAGGGCTCCCTCCCTTGGTCCTGTGGCTGTCAGAGCTGCTCTAGAGATCCTGCCCCCGACCCAACCCCTGCATCCTTTCATTTGGAGCCTCAGTTATCATATCGTGGGTTCTCTTCCCAAGTATTCACTTTGATGTCCTTGAGTCCTGCAGGAACAGTCTACCCCGATGTACTTTCTGTATTCATAATATCTAGAAATAGGCACTTTCCACCATGCTTTTCGTCTGGATTCCTTGACAAGTTTTCCTAAGGATTCTCACCCCGCAACACTATACTGTTTTCCAGGGGGAGCTCTATGGTGGGCTGTGGGTTCTACAGATCAAGGAGAAGACAGGCTGTCCCACTGGCATCTCCATCTCTACCCAGGATTCTCTTGCAGCATACCCCCCCTCCCCACCGACCATCCTCTTAGGCAGCTTTTTTTAAGTAGGGTCACTGGTCCCCAGCTGGTCAGCTCTGAGGGGTGCTCTGAAGCTGTGTTACCAAAGCAGCACCCCCCGATGCTGGTCTAGGACCACCTGCAGAACTGATGTGGGCTCTGTAACATGGCTCATGGAAAGCTGGCCACACAACTAAAAGCAAACTTTTCCACTGTTAGCAAACCAGCATGTCATCAGCAGTTTGGAGCTTGGGTACAACTTTTAAAGTTGTTTCTAAACCGATACTTGGTTATGCTTCCTTCAATGTTATCTCCATGTGGTCACCAAGTGCTGAGTTTAGAATTCACAGTCACTGGCAGTCGTGGGAAAATTAAGACAAACCTCCATGTTCTGTTGCATAAAACCTGATTTTGCTCCACAGAAGAGATGCAAAGTGTCACCAGTTCAATTAATTTTCTGTTTGTTTGTTCTGAAGTTATCCAGACAGGGCTTTTTAAGAGCGCGGTTTCTAAGAAAAATAAAATGAATCACATGTTTTGAACACGTTGCACTCAAAGGGCATTAGCAGCATAAAAATAACAAGAAATTAGAACTCAATTTTAAAAAGTATTAACTGTATTCTGCTTGGAGGGGAGCTGGCAGATTTGTCCTGGATGGAGCCCTCAGGCTATTTATAGAGGCTACGCAGGAAAGCTTTGGGTTCCTGATGTTGTGTGCTATATTTTATGGGTTAAATTGTGTTCTCCAAAAGAGGGATTTTGAAGTCCACAACCACAAGACTTCAGAATGTGACCTTATTTGGAAATGGGGTCTTTAGGGGCATCAACAAGTTCAATGAGGTCCTTAAAGTGGCCCTTATTCCTATATTACTGGAGTCCCTAAAAAAAACAGGAAATTTGGACACAGAGGCACATGCAAAAAAAAAAAAAAAAAGTCATGTGAAGATAAAGGCAGACATCGGGGTGGTATATCTACAAGCCAAGGAAAACCCAAGACTGCCAGCAAACCCACCAGGAGCTGGGCAGAGGCACAGACCAGACTCTTCTTTATAGCCTCAGAAGGAACCAACCTGGCCAGTACCTTGATCTTGGGCTTCTGATCTCCAGATAGGGTGAGACAACATATTTCTGTTGTTGAAGCCACCCTGTTTGTGGTACTAGCTACGGCAGCATAACGCCTTTTTTCTTAATCTCTTAATTTCTAAACTCATATACCCAGAGCACTCAACCTCCCATTTGGGAGCAACACCTATAGGAGTCAAGGCTAAAACAGGGCAGAGCTACTGGATTCTGTGGCCAGACTGCCCGTGGTGTGGTCTTCCCACCCTCACCTCCCCGGTCCCTGCTACCTCTCTTTACCTCATCCCCTTCCTGAGCCAAAGAGATGTCCTCATCCTGGAAAAATAAATTCTAGTATATCCTTTCTTCCTTTCCCTGAAATGAAATTGTTTTCTCCAACATAAAATCTAGAATTCTACACTGGCAAAGTGGTAAATGGTTGGGGAACTTACTAAAGTCTTCACAATATTATTTGTGAAATAAAAATGAGAATTGTTGTCTTTTTTTTTTTGAGCAAAAAGTACCTATCTAGAAAAAGCCTCTATTTCACGAAGAAGGAAACTGAAATAATAAACAAAATATATAGTCTCTGTCCTCTTCTCCATATCTTCTCCACTGCATCCTCTGCCCCACCCTGTTCCTGGCACAGAACTTCTAAAGCCCTTGTAATATCTTAAGTGATAAGAACCCTAGGGGCATCTTTTGTTCTAATATTTGGGTTTTGACCCTAGTTCCTGACACAGGACTCCTGAACTCCTTGGAATTTCTTGGGTGACAGGAGTATGTTTTGTTCTAATGAGGTGATTCTGGGTGGGCTCCGGACGGCTTTAGGATGGCTCTGGTCATCAAAAAACAAACAAACAAACAAACAAAAAAACAAAACAAAACAAAAAAACCAAACCCAGGCTGTGATTAGAAGCTTAGAACTTTTCAGGCCCTCCCCCATTCTCAAGACAGGGAGAGGGGATGGAGATGGAGTTAATGACCAATCATGCCTATGGGATGAAGCCTAATTCTAATACGACGGGGTTCAGAGAGCTTCTGACTGGTGAACACATTTATATTTCAGGAGGTGGCACCCCTGAACTCAGGACCCTCCCAGACCTCACACTGTGTGTCTCCTCATCTGACTGTTCATCTGTGTCTCTTCTCATATCGTTTATTATATAATAAACTGGTAAATATATTTTCCTAAATTCTTTGAGCCATTTTAGCAAACTATTGAGCCTGACCAAGGGGTCATGGAAACTCCAACATATAGCTGTAGGTCAGAAGCACAGATGTCAACCTTAGACTGGTGATTGGTATCTGGAGTTGCGCAGTCTTGTGCACGGAGTTCCTAACTTGTGGGATCTGATGCTAACCCCTGGTAGAGGGTATCAGAACTGACCTGAATTGTAGGACACCCAGCTGGCTTTGGAGAATTGGTCAGTGTGGGGAAAAAACCCACCCATTTGGTGACGGGAAGTGCAATAGACTGTTGAGAGGAGAAACAGTCTTTCCTTGTGACTCTCATGAACTTCCTTGAAATAACTGGAAACATTATAGGATATTAAAATACCAACATTGGAAATACCCAGGGTATGAAAATTGCATTAGGAAAAAAAGTCACATTGGACAAATATTTTTAACAATGTTCAATTAGTTTGGGCTATAAATCCATAAAGTGCTCTATATTAACTATGTTAAAACAAGATGTTGGTGTGAAAGGTTGGGGAGAGGCTACTAGACAGCTTTGAGTATAACACACCATGTGGGGGTGCCTGGGTGCCTCAGTGGTTGAGCGTCTGCCTTTAGCTCAGGGTGTGATCCTGGATTCCCAGGATCGAGTCCCACATCGGGCTGCTGCCTGCTTCTCCCTCTGCAGGTGCCTCTGCCTCTCATTCTGTGTCTCTCATGAATAAAGACATTTTTTTAAAATCTTAAAAAAAAAAAATAACACATCATGTGTTTGCTCCCCTGGATCTGGTTTAGAAGTGATCAAAAATCAGCAAAGGACATGTATTTTATGGTTTCAAACTAAAAATTCCATGCAAGTCCAGAACAAAAATAATGTTTAAGCTGTTGCAAATGCATAGCTCAGATCCCAAATCTACTCACAAAGATGTAAACAGCTGAGGAATGAAGTAGATCAATAGGTCTGGAATGATTAAAAGGTAATCAAAGTAGACAGCGGCTACTTTGACTTCACTGCTGTTTTTCTTCTTAAGCCTGGACTCTAAACATGTATTTTAGGGCTAATAAACTTAGAATATAATTTTTTCCACCTAGAACATTGTGTTTGATGTTTATCACTCTATTTCTGTTGACTTTCAAAGGGCATAAGGTTAACGTTAATGCAACCACGCCACCCAGTGAACGTGCCGTGCACACAAAAATGTTACCAGAACTTACTGCTTTCTTTAGATATTAGTGCATTTTCAGTAGATCTATAGCCCTGAACCTTTACGTAAAATTATACACTAAAATAGTAATTCAAAAATCTATAAAGGCACCATACATTTTTACCCTTTCATTCATAATTAACCATCGTTAAAATGTGCAAAGGATATTCCAACTTGTGATAAGGGGTTTTGCACACAGATGTAACCTGTAATACTGCCGAGCGATAGCTGTTAGATGGCACCTTGTTTTCTCTTATGAAATGTCAGGCAGGCATAAAACTATGACTCTCCTTTTGCACAAGCTTTTCAAAGCTTTTGTCTGATGCCCTTCATGTACAATGTGTGTTCATAATTTCACCTCCCCTTGCTATTCATGGTTAGCCATCATTTTTAAGAAATGAATGAATATTATTAATAATATTAAGTGTGTGGAATAATGGCATCAAGGATACAACCAATAAATTTGTGAGTCAGTCAATGTGATGTGGTCAGAAATGCTGTCATGATTTCAGGCAGCATTACTCTCCTGCCTTATACCAATCAGACCAGAGTCCCAGTGCTGTTCTCAGTTTAAGGCTCAAAGAGTTGAATGGAACACTTTTTTTGGTCATCCTATTTTTCTTGAGAAATAGAAGCACGTGGAGGGGGAAGCATAAAGAACCAAAGTATATGCCAGGAAAATCTTTCACTTTGACCCCCTGCTTTCCTCCTCAGAGGCTACTACTATTACTAATTTCTGTTAGATGGACCATGTTTGAAAAGGAGTAGTTCATCACAACAACAAACATTAACTGCGTGCACAGTTTGTGCCAGGCACAGAGTTAGGTGCTCGGGAATCAAGTCATTAAGAACCAGCCCTGTGTAGTAGTTGCGACAGACATAAAACAGGTCATTTCAATATAACATAAACTTTTATTTTTTTAAGTATGCAAAGAACCCACTGATCTCTTCCAAGTGCCGTGTATCTGGACATTTTCATGTGTATCTCCCGCAGGCATCTTGAGGTTGACGGGTCTGAAACTCACCCATCGCTCACCACCCAAAATGAGTTTCCCTCTATAAATCAGAGAATGACACCCCATTTATCTGGGCACTTGAGTCAGAAAACTCTCATGAAACAGACATTCGTCAAGCATCTACATCTAAGGACGTGTGCCCGGCTATGAATAGATGAAAGCAAACACGGTAGTTCCTATTTTCGCTAAAAACAGAAATCTCACAGAGGAAGACATAGACATGGCCAACACGCACATGAGAAAATGCTCTGCATCACTTGCCATCAGGGAAATACAAATCAAAACCACAATGATATACCACTTCATACCAGTGAGGATGGGGAAAATTAACAAGGCAGGAAACCCTAAATGTTGGAGAGGATGCGGAGAAAAGGGAACCCTCTTACACTGTTGGTGGCAATGTGAACTGGTGCAGCCCCTCTGGAAAACTGTGTGGAGGTTCCTCAAAGAGTTAAAAATAGACCTGCCCTACGACCCAGCAATTGCACTGCTGGGGATTTACCCCAAAGATACAGATGCAATGAAACGCCGGGACACCTGCACCCCGATGTTTATAGCAGAATGTCCACAATAGCCAAACTGTGGAAGGAGCCTCGGTGTCCATCGAAAGATGAATGGATGAAGAAGATGTGGTCTATGTATACAATGGAATATTCCTCAGCCATTAGAAAGGATGAATACCCACCATGTGCTTTGATGTGGATGGAACTGGAGGGTATTATGCTGAGTGAAGTAAGTCAATCAGAGAAGGACAAACATCTTATGGTCTCTTTTATTTGGGGAATATAAATAATAGTGAAAGGGAATAGAAGGGAAGGGAGAAGAGATGGGTAGGAAATACCAGAAAAGGAGACAGAACATGAAGACTCCTAACTCTGGGAAACGAACTAGGGCTGGTGGAAGGGGAGGAGGGCAGGGGGTGGGGGTGAGTGGGTGATGGGCACTGAGGGGGACACTTGACGGGATGAGCATTGGGTGTTATTCTGTATGTTGGCAAATTGAACACCAATAAAAAATAAATTTATAATTAAAAAAAAACCTGTTTATGAGACTCTATCCTTACTTTCTCTTACTTCTGCCGTCCTAGTTCATCAAGTTCCATCACTTCTACATCCTAAATTCCTCTGGGATCTATTTCCATTACATTGTCAATACCCCAGAGCAGGCCACCATCTTCCTTTCTCTGTATTACAATGTTGTCCCAATTGGTTTCCCTCCCTCTTGAACTGGTTTCCTTGCCACTCTTGAATTCTATTTTTCTCACGGTAGCCAGAACCATCATCTAAAATATAAACCTTATCATGTCAAAACCCCTCAAGCTTTCTATTACCTTTAGGAAGAACTCCTTAACAGGACTAGAATATTCTTCATGATCTGGTCCCTGTTTACCTCCTCAGCCCCCTGTCTAGAATCTGTGTTCTTAGACTGTGCTCTACTCTCATGTGTGGGTCTTCCCACGAGTTGTTACCTCTATCTGAGCACTTCTCCTCCTCCCCTTTTAACCCGGCCAATTCCTAGATATTCTCAAGTATGGAGCCAATTGGGTTGAACTGCATTTTCTAAAAAAAAAAAAAAATATTTTTATGACCTGCCTCCCTTCCCCATGAGAATATAAGATGTCAGGTCAATTGTTAGATTGGTTTATACATTTGTTCACTATTATGTTTCTAGTATCTAGTTCAGTGTCTGGCACAAAATTAGAGGCTCAATAAAGTTTTTTGAATGAAAAGATGATTGCCAAGAAAGCCAGGAGGAAAGTCAACTCATTCAGACTATGGAATAGGTAAAAACTTCTTGACTCTCTGAAAAACCAGGATAAGTAAGAGTCAGGCAAAGAAATCAGGATAGCCCAAATAGTCAATAAAAATAAGATCTCAAACTGCCTCATGAACGGGGAGTGGGTGTGATGGGAGATAAGTTTGGAAGCATAAACAGTGACAAGACCATGGAGGTCCTCCTAGCACGCCAGGCTATGGAGTTAGACTTTATCTTGGAGGTGATAAGAAAGATGGATTGAAGAAATCTAAGCAGACAAGTGAAACTTTTGGGTTTACATTTGGGACTGATCCCTCTGGCTGCTACTTACAAGATGAATTTGGGCGTGTGGGCAGCGGTGGTAAGGCTAGGGACAGCACTGAGATAGTGGGAATGAAAGGGACAAATTAAAGTTGGAATGGCTCATGAGCCCTCCCAAGTGGATCCATCTAGAAGGCCAGGAAATCATTGTAGGAGTCACCAAAGGGACATGACCACTGGTTGACCTGTGAGCTGGACACCGGCAACTGGAGGCTCATCATGCCCTCCCCTGTCCTTGAAATGTGTGTCCAGCTTGCCTCCCCTGGGTCCAGAGGCTGCTCCAAGGACACAGCCTTGAGATAGTGATGTGCTGCTGAGACCCATCTGGATTGCATACGTGACTGGACCCCATTCAGGATTCTGCGTAAACTTTCGAGGTTTGGCAGGCAGAACAAGCCTTGTACGTAAGTTCCTTTGCTTCGTCAACCTGCTACCTACCCCTCTGGAGTGGCCTCTTTCTTCCACCTCTCCCTGCCCTCCAACTATGGGCCTGGTTTCCGATTACACCCAGGAAGGTTCAAGGAGACTGTGAACCAATAGAAATAAAAGTCTGAACCTCAAAGAAGTCTGGAACAGCAGTTTTAGGCTCCATGAGCAAATAGATTAAAACAATGAGTGGGTGATACTCCCAAGGAGAAAATACAGATAATAATAATAATAATAATAATAATAATAATAATAATAATAATAAAAATAAAATGTTGGAACCTACACTGTTTAAAGGGCAGGGAGAGAAAGAGCCAGCTAAGAAGTATGAAGTAGGCAGAAAAAAAAGAAGCAACGCAAAGGGAGTTAGGTTTCAAGGAGGATCTGATCAGTGGTACCAAATGCAGCTGAGGGGTCTAGAAGGAGAAGTACTGATCCACAGCATAGGTGGGGGTATATTCCATCTCCTGGGATAAGTAAGACGGAGGTACATGGGGCAGGGAGGGAAATGGGGAGGCAGGACATTAAGATGCATGTTGTAGGATGGCTTGCATTTTCTGGTAACTGGAAACAAGGCTGCTGGAAATATGTGTGGCCCGTAGGGAATCTTTGTTGCAGTGAATGGGTGACTGATGGCAGGTAGGGAGGAGAATCCATCTTAGTATTTTCACCTATTTCTATTACCCCAGATCAAGTGAATCAACTTTTCGGCCTTACTGATCTGCAAAAAACAAAGCAGAAACAATCCAGAATCTAGCATTTTATGTTTTTAGTTTCAGAGGTAGAGTTTGGTGGCTCATCAGTTGCATGGAACATCCAGGGCTCATTCCATCACGTGCCCTCCATCATGCCCATCACCCAGTTACCCCCATCCCCAACCCACCTTCCCTCCAGTGATCCTGTTTGTTTTCTACAATTAGAGTCTCCTGTGGTTGTTTCCCTTGCTGATTTCCTCTTATTTTTCCTTCCCTTCACTTTAAAAAGACATTTGCTTATTTTAACCCAAAGCATGAGCTGCCACAGAGCACCACGTGCATTAAAGGTAAAGTTCCAACTGCAGGCTTGTCTCCCTGAGCATCCCCATCATGCCACTCAAAGGTCTGTCATCCTTCTCTAAAGTACAATCTAGAAAGGGAACATGAAATTAAAATGAGCAGGAACCGACATAAACACTGCAGATGCATGTGTCTGAAAAACACCTTTCAGACTACATTGGGCACCTTCTAACAAAGACAGGAGTTGAGGCTGGGAAGGGGTGGTTTGTAAGAAAGCACTGAACACCGTAAGACCGGAAACTGATGAACGACCAATTAAAGGATTGTCAAGAATCTGGTGAGCTGACACTGGAGACCATACGCCCTTGTGTAGTGCTTCCTCCAGGGCACCGAGCTGGGGATTTATGGGATGCATTCAGGGTTACAGTTCTGACAGGCTCCTGGGTCAGATGCATCGGACGCAGGGAGTGTGGATGCTGATAAACCCTGCAGTCTAGGCTGGGAAGGGAGGCAATGGCCTGAGGACTAATGGGGAAAATGAAAGAGAAGGGCAGGTATTCAGCATGTGAGGGTACACAGGTGCAGGAAGACACGACGCCACAGCCATGAAGGATCCTAGGTTCAATTTTCTGCTGTAGTTAGTGTCTTTATGCATGATTAAAACTCCAGAAAGTCTAGGTTGAGAGGCCCTTGGATGGCTCAATGGCTGAGCATCAGCCTTTGGCTCAGGTTGTGATCCCGGGGTCCTGGGGTCGAGCCCCACATCGCGCAGGGAACCTGCTTCTCCCTCGGCCTGTGTCTCTGCCTCTCTCTCTCTCTGTGGGTCTCTCATGAATAAATAAAATCTTAAAAAAAAAAAAAAAAAAAACAACTCACACTTAGATAATTTCAATAAATACCCATTAGCTTTTTTTTTTTTTTTTCATACTTTTAAGTCTCACACAACTATCAAGTTGCCTTATTCCCCCAGCTCAACCATTATACCGCGGAGCTGTCTTGTTCTTCTCCACGTTGGGTCCATTCAGTTCTCGGGCCACATACAGGTCACGCTTTCCTTGTCTTGGACGCTCAACAGTTCAGACATTTGTTGGGCACTGGTGCGGAGGAAGTCACCAAGAGGTTTTACTAGGGACCAAAAATAAGTAATAAGAATCAAAAGAACGGCTGGTGCTGCCTGCTCAAGGCTGCCAGGTGCCGGCGGGAACAAGCTCGTGCACTCTTCAGGACGGCCTCTCCCCCTGGAAGAGCTGGAAGGCAGCTCAGGGGGTCACACAGCTTGGGGGGTCCACATGGGCAGGAGGCGGGAGACTGAGCCCAGCTGCTGAGCCCAGAGCTGTGCCTTCCACCCTCAGGTATCCCCCTCCAGGCCCTAAGGACAAGTGCTCCAGTGGAGGAGAAGCCTGTGCAAGTAGTTCACCTGGCTTAAGCGCCAACGAAAGGTCTTTTTTTCCCTCTCTCTCCTTTCTTCACTTGACTCTCTGACATCTTTTACGATTCTATTTTCCTGACCTACTTTTGAGTTTTACCAGGTTCTGACTTTGAGCTTTGCCTAAGTACATGGAATCAGGGAACAAAAAAAAAAAAAAAAAAAAAAAAGCGGGTTCGGACTTGTATATCCATAGGCACAGAAAAGCACCAGAATCTGTCGATTCCAACACAGCCTTTCTAGCATCACGTCCTCCCCGTGTTCCGCGCAGTCCGGCTCCGGCTCCCCCGCTGCAGGCGCAGGCCCGCGGGGGCTCCAGGGCCCCAAACCTGCAGACCTCACGGCTCCGCCCCGGCTCCAGCGCGCTCAGGTCTTGCGCTGCAAGAGACCGACTTGCGCTCATGTACGGAGAGCCCAGCGGGGTCGGGAGCACCTGCAGGGACCTGCTACCTGGGGGGGGCGGGGGGGCACGGAGTAAGAGCCCCGCGCTGGAGGAGCAGCGGGGTCGGGAGCACCTGCAGGGACCTGCTACCTGAGGGGGGGGGTCACGGAGGAAGAGCCCAGAGCTGGAGGAGCAGCGGGGTCGGGAGCACCTGCGGGCCCAGCTCCGGGGGGGGGGGGTCACGGAGGAAGAGCCCAGAGCTGGAGGAGCAGCGGGGTCGGGAGCACCTGCGGGCCCAGCTCCGGGGGGGGGCGGTCACGGAGGAAGAGCCCAGAGCTGGAGGAGCAGCGGGGTCGGGAGCACCTGCGGGCCCAGCTCCGGGGGGGGGGGGGGGTCACGGAGGAAGAGCCCAGAGCTGGAGGAGCAGCGGGGTCAGGAGCACCTGCAGGCCCAGCTCCGGGGGAGGGGGGGGTCACGGAGGAAGAGCCCAGAGCTGGAAGAGCAACGGGGTCGGGAGCACCTGCAGGCCCAGCTCCGGGGGAGGGGGGGGTCACGGAGGAAGAGCCCAGAGCTGGAAGAGCAACGGGGTCGGGAGCACCTGCGGGCCCAGCTCCGGGGGGGGGGGGGTCACGGAGGAAGAGCCCCGCGCTGGAGGAGCAGCGGGGTCGGGAGCACCTGCGGGCCCAGCTCCGGGGGAGGGGGGGGGTCACGGAGGAAGAGCCCAGAGCTGGAGGAGCAGCGGGGTCGGGAGCACCTGCGGGCCCAGCTCCGGGGGGGGGGGGTCACGGAGGAAGAGCCCAGAGCTGGAGGAGCAGCGGGGTCAGGAGCACCTGCGGGCCCAGCTCCGGGGGGGGGGGGGTCACGGAGGAAGAGCCCAGAGCTGGAGGAGCAGCGGGGTCGGGAGCACCTGCGGGCCCAGCTCCGGGGGGGGGGGGGGTCACGGAGGAAGAGCCCAGAGCTGGAGGAGCAGCGGGGTCAGGAGCACCTGCGGGCCCAGCTCCGGGGGGGGGGGGGGTCACGGAGGAAGAGCCCAGAGCTGGAGGAGCAGCGGGGTCAGGAGCACCTGCAGGCCCATCTCCGGGGGGGGGGGTCACGGAGGAAGAGCCCAGAGCTGGAGGAGCAGCGGGGTCGGGAGCACCTGCGGGCCCAGCTCCGGGGGGGGGCGGGTCACGGAGGAAGAGCCCCGCGCTGGAGGAGCAGCGGGGTCGGGAGCACCTGCGGGCCCAGCTCCGGGGGGGGGGGGGGTCACGGAGGAAGAGCCCAGAGCTGGAGGAGCAGCGGGGTCAGGAGCACCTGCAGGCCCATCTCCGGGGGGGGGGGTCACGGAGGAAGAGCCCAGAGCTGGAGGAGCAGCGGGGTCGGGAGCACCTGCGGGCCCAGCTCCGGGGGGGGGGGGGGTCACGGAGGAAGAGCCCCGCGCTGGAGGAGCAGCGGGGTCAGGAGCATCTGCCGGTCCGGCTCCTGGGGGAGGGGGGGGTGTTACGGAGGAAGAGCCCAGAGCTTCCGGCGGACCTCAGCGCCCCCTCGTCCCCCGGAATCCAGTTCCGCCCGGACTCCAACGCCAGGAGAAACGGTTCCGCTCGCATCCCAGCGCCCTCTCTCGCAGCGCAAGCCCCTCCCGCGTCGAGTCTCTGGAGCCTCCTCGGCCCCCGGCGCGGCGGCCGCGCAGGAAGTGGGCGGGGCGGAAGTGGGCGGGGCTTCCGATGGGAGGCGGCAAGTTTGAAAAGGGACGAGCGGTTGGTGGTTGGTGTCTGTTGACTTTTGACTTGTGGCTTCGCGTGCGGCAGCCCCGCAGCTCCTCGGCGTCCTGCGGGCGGCTGGCGGGCGCGGTGAGTGAGCGGGGGCGGGCACGGGGGGACGTTTTTTGGTTTTTTGTTTTTTGTTGTTGTTGTTTAGCCTTTGCCTCCCGGAATTTGGATTTCCTAAACCAGCTTGTTTTAGCAAAGCGAAGCGTGTACGATCCTAACAGGTGTTCTGGCAGCGTCCACTCTGCTCAGCTTCTCGGTGTCGCAGATAAATGAGGAACCGGAGGGAGAATTTAGCAGTTGATACCTGCTGACTTGCTGGGCGGTCCTGGGGTCGCGGTGCATACGTGACCAGGTCATTTATATCCTAGAGAGCTCGTACTGTGCTTGGAACTGAGGTTTACCATCAAAGAAAGGTAGAAATTGGGTATGGGGGATGATTTCAAGAAAGAAGCACTGGGAGTTATTGGGAACGCCTGGGAGGAGACTAACTTGACACAGGAAACTCATGGATTTATTAAATATTGGGATGCTTTAAAAAAAAGAAAAAAGAAAAAAAACAACAGAAACATTTGAAACCGAGGTGGCGGGTCGGGTGATTGAAGTATTTTTTTCGTGAAGATGTTACATGATGCATTCGTGTTTGTAAGGACTGCTCTGATAGTGTGCAAGACATGTTAGAAAAGGATGTGTGATGATGATGATGATGAAGGTATTTTACACCTACTCTTTCTCTCTTACAATGATCTTTTTTTTTTTTTTAAAGATTTTATTTATTTATTCATGAGAGATACAGAGAGAGGCAGAGACACAGGCAGAGGGAGAAGCAGGCTCCCTGCGGGGAGCCCAGTGTGGGACTGGATCCCAGGACCCCGGGGTCATGCCCTGGGCTGAAGGCAGACGCTCAACCACTGGGCCACCCAGGTGTCCCGATAATCTTTTTTTCTTTAAAGGTTTATTTATTTGAGAGAGAGAGCACGAGCAAGCACAAGCAGGAGGGGCAGAGGGAGAGAGAATCCCCAGGAGACTCCATGCTGAGCTCAGAGCCCCACCTGCGGCTCCATCCCATGACCCAGAAGTCACCACCAGAGCCAAAAGCAAGAGTCCGACTCTTCACTGACCCCCTCTCATGAATTTCTTTGATCCAGATGTAGCTTGTTTCCGAAAATTGACTTTTTCTGCAATCCTCCAGCCAAGTCTTTATCAATGGTTTTTAAATCTGTGACTTAGATGAAAATGTGGAATGTGTGTTTATGCTGAAAAGGACATTTAATATGTGAGGTGTCAGGATCTGGAATCAGAAAGACGCTGGCTATGGAATGAAAGTGTGAAGTCATAAAATTCAGTGATGGGAAGTGAGGATCCTTGCTTAAGGTTCAAATAATTATGTAAGAAAAACATGGAGAAGACCTGGCTTGCTATCGATGGGTCACACTGAAGAAGTTCTCGGAGCTTTAGTTGATTTGTGTGTGTGTGTGTGTGTGTGTGTGTGTGTGAGAGAGAGAGAGAGAGAGACAGAGTCAGTAAGGGCTACAGTTGTCGACTAGACCAGCTGTGGCCAATATCTACTGTATGGATACTCTGCCCCAGGCAAACCGTATCTGGAGTATTGTGCTCAGTTTGAGCATTGCATTTTGAGAAGACATTGACCAGATTGGTTTAGAGGAGAGTAAGTAAAATGGTAAAGTTTCTAAAATGATGTCATATAAGCAGTGGCTCTACTTAGATCATATTTACTTAACCTTGGAGAAGAGATAGCAAGGCAGAGATAGGATAGCTTTCTTCACATTTTTATTTTTTTTTCTTCACATTTTTAAAAGTGATGTCATGGAAACAGAAATTAATGCATTCTTTGTGGTTGCACTGACTAGAAATAGGACCAGTGGGTAAAGGTTACAATGAGCAGATTTCTAATCTAATTACTGAGCCGTACTGAAGTGGAAAAGAGTTGCCTTGAGAATTAGTGAATTTTGTGATGTTTGCACGTGTTCACACAGAAGTGCAAAGATGTTTCCAGCCATCTTTCAGAATGGCTTTCTACATTTATCAGAGGTTATAGGCAAGTTGGAGAAGCTTCTTTTTAGCTATAGAATTCTAAGAAACATTAGGCACCCAAAGAAACGGATTTTTCAGAATCATGGGTCATTTCCATTTTTTTTTTTGCAAAACTGGGTATATTCACACTGGGTCTCTTGAAGTATGCTACTTCCTCACAGAGTAGGGGATCTGAATGTAATAAATCCAACGTTGTGAACAAGGCAGAGGCAGTGGCTGCTATGGCTCGTGCTTCTCCTGCTGTCACTACTGCTGCTCTGTTGGGCACAGCTGGAAATAAGAAGAAAATGAAAAGATGTCAGCTTACAGGGGCTCCAAGTGTAGTGTCGGAGTTCTAGGAACATAACCACAATACACTGTGGCAGGCATCATAACAGTTAAATGCAGAGCTCTAGGACATGATTTCTTAACCTCAACATCACTGACACTTGGACTGAATAATTACTTGCTGCGGGGGGGCTGACCTGTGCATGGTAGGTTCTTTAGCAGCATGCTGGGCCTCTCCGCACCAGGTTTCCATGGCACCCCCATTCCAGTCCTGACAGCCAAAGATGTCTCCACACGTACCCGGAGGTCCCCCTTCCCCTGGGATTGGGGGTGCTTAATTGCCAGAACGACTGCTCCACGGGGACACAGGTGGGAATATCTCACATCCAAGGACATTAGGGGAGAGTGATTTTTATTGTTGTTTTTTTTTAGGTTATCTCTCTGGTGATTGGAATTCCTACCAATCACAGCATTCTATTTTGACTGTATTTTTTGTTTTAGCTCTTTCTTCCTGTGTGCTTCTTAAATCTTATGATCCATCTCATTATGTGTACATTTAATAGTATGTAAGATCGCCGTACAATTTTATTATCTCCCTATATTGATACTGTTTATATCGAACTTCTGCTGAGAGTGTCGCCTACATATCTTGCTTTGAGGATTCTCAGGACCAATCTTGTTAAACCCTAAGTCCCCCCAGATTTAACAAAGAAAACAAATGGTTTTTCAAGTATATTCAAGCAAAGTCCTCTTTCAACAGCATTAGGAAATTTAGAGAATGACTGAGCCATTTCAGAATAAAATGTATTTTAGGACACACACATATATGCACACATTTATTATTTAGGATATCCATATGTATGTAATTGTGTTATCTTACTAGGGTGTTTGATGGTAGTTAGCACTTCTATGAATAGTTCAATGATGGCTTGTTAAATTTGCTTATATTTATCAGCTTCCAGATAAAGAGAACAGCAGGTTGTGCCATGTTTCTGATCTTTGCCTTTTCTTCCTTCAGACTAGCGGGAGATTCCCAAGATGGAAACTTTGTCTTTCCCCAGATATAACGTAGCCGAGATTGTGATTCATATTCGCAACAAAATCTTAACAGGAACTGATGGTAAAAACCTCTCCAAGAGTGATCTTTATCCAAATCCAAAGGTACAGTGTGATTGTGTTTGCATGTGGATGGTGGCATTTAAAAAACAAGTGAAACTACTCTGCCTCTGTAGTGTTTGCAGAAGAGGATGTGCCCTATTACTTGATGTGGGCCAGTCATTTTAATCCAGAAGCAGTCTCTCACCTAGTGTAATTTCAAAATACTGTTAAGTTTATATGTCAGGTGACATCTACATTCCCATTAGGAATTCAGTTCTTTAATATGGTTGTTTTCTTTAAAAAAAAAAAAAAAAAGAAAGAAAAAAAACCCACTTCTAAATCATAGACATATTAAAGTATATTAAATTTTTTATTATTATTGTAGTGGTCTGAGCGTATCATTTATTGGTAGGACTTGGAGGAACCTCTTCTAAGTGGTTTCCAACAATAAAAAGTGCCTAGAAACAATTCTCTTTGGAAGCTTACAGATTAATTTTCTTGCATTGTGCCCCAAGGGGGGGATTGACTTGTTTTGACAGGCTTCGTTCTTATTTCTTTAGTTATTAAATGCAAAAATGAACTACTTATGTGTCACAGAAAATCCCAAAGTCTCCGTCCATCTTTCTGTGTTGGTCTTGAAGAAAACCCGGTTTAATGATATAGAACTCAAACTTTTTGATCTCAGTCCCTTTTTAATCTTTAAAATGGAAGGAATAATCTCAGAATAAATGAATTTATATATGGAACAAAACTGGTCCTACAGGCCAGTACTTGGCAGCTGCTGAATTAAAAGACAAAACTTTTTAAAATTCCATGCTACTCTAATAAATTTATACCTCTAGGATCATAGTGTTCACTTAAACTTTAATATCTCAGGAAACCTTAACATCTAAAGCATGAAATAAGTTTACCCATGGTCTTTTTTTTTTTTTTTTTTTAATACACTCTCAGTATGCCATTATGTTTGCCACATGCCTGCAATCTGTTTTAAAAGACTAACCCGTCTTCCCTAATGTGGATGGATTGGATTTACATATACTTGTTCTCATTCTGTTTATAAGCTTAAAACAGCTGATCTCATTGACCACTTATAACATCTGAGCAAACTGATAAGTATATAGGTGTTTTAAAGTTTGGAAAAAATTGAATATTTCAAGGGGAATAGAGTAATTTTGATACTCTTAGCATCCATTGACTACAATTTTGAATGGTAATGATGACAGCAATTCAGCTGTAGAGTCGTGCGTCAGAGTATTAAAAGTTGTTTTTCTTTTGTAGCCTGAAGTCTTGCACATGATCTACATGAGAGCCTTACAAATAGTATATGGAATTCGACTGGAGCA
Source organism: Canis aureus (assembly GCF_053574225.1). Taxonomy (NCBI): domain Eukaryota; kingdom Metazoa; phylum Chordata; class Mammalia; order Carnivora; family Canidae; genus Canis; species Canis aureus. The sequence continues at coordinate 4,361,585 of NC_135648.1, forward strand.
TTTTTACATGGTGGGTTTAAGATGAGGCAAAATTACATTCTTTCGCTGCATTTCCCTTGTTCAGATGGCATACTGGCTTCAGGATAGGAAGTTCTTGACTTTAATTTTAACAGAATTAAAGGCTTATATAAAATTAATGTCCCTTGCAGAAGAATCTTATAATAATAGCTTATATTGATAGCTTTAGTAAGACGACAGTAGTAAAAGACTTAACTGACACAAATAACTGTGCAGTTATTCACAGATTTACAGGTTTGTCTTCAGAGCCTAATGAGCAGCAGCAGAGCCTTCCCACATACTCTCTTTTCTGAGGAAGGACTCCCAAATTACAGTGAAAGATGTATATTAATGTTTAAAACAATTGAAATAAGGCAACTGAGCTTTAGCAAATTAGGTATTGCTAGTAGGAAAAGTCATTTTTCTTAATTTTGTTTTTGAACCCTCAGGGCATGATCTGAAGTTTTACTAAAAATGTACTATTGTTAGAATCTCATCAATATGATTACATATTGCTTAAAAACCAAAGGCTTTGCCACGTATTTGCTATGGAACCTTGCTAAGGCCTAGTTTCTTTGTGTACAAAAAAGGGATAGCACACTGTTGTGAAAATTAAGAAAGAATGCATATGAAATGCTTAGCATAGTACTTGATATTTGGTAAATGCTGACTTTACCCCTTCATTCTTTCATTCATTTAAAAAATCTTTACTGAGCACCTGCTGTGAACCTAGCATTATTAGCAACAATTCTAGTTTTGTTTGCTAAGTTTTAAAAATGTAATGATAAGATTATTTTGATATTAATTTATGATCAAGGAGGGGTGCCAGGCTGGCTCAGTAGAGCATGTGACTCTTAAGCTGAGGGTCATGAGTTCAAGCCCCACATTGGGTGTGGAGCCTACTTAAAAAAAAAAAAAAAGAGTATCTTGAGGTTGAAAATTTTACTCATTTTGTCTATCAATGTATAACTTAGATTTTGTGATATCTTACATTTAGATGCCAGTGAACTCAGAAGTCCTGTATCCACATATCATGGAAGGCTTCTTGCCAGTCAGCAATTTATTTATTCATCTGTGAGTAAAGTCATTTTATTTTCTTAGACTACATGCATTCATATTTTCATTACATTAAGCTCTCTTAATGACAGGATTTTCTTGGAGAAAGAATTTCTATCATCTCCCCCTCCACTCTTTCAGCACATTCAAAATTGTAGACTTTCTTCAAATAGAACTAACTGCTTCCTTCTGTGGCATTTAAAATTCTGCTTTCAAAGGAGGTTTTAAGGTTGTGAATCTAAAATGGTCTGGAGGTTTTTAAAAAGTCCTAGTACCTCCAAAAGTGTGTGCTGTTTATTAGGATTTATGCCTTGGTATTGTTTGAATACTTGTGTAGTGTACGGAAAATGTAGATTTTCTGGATTATGCATGGTAGTAGACTTCTGCTTGGTCTTTTGACATTGAGAAACATATCCAGAAATCTCTTGGAAAATAAAATGTTTGTATCCTGTAGTTTAAATATAACTCATAGTATTCTTTCTCCACTTATTCTTCAAGGGACTCATTTATGCCCATCTGTCGGGTGAATGACTTTGAGATTGCTGATATTCTATATCCAAGTAAGTGAGAATTTAAAATAATTTTTAGTATCTGACTTCAATTTAGTATTTTACTTCCCCATCAATAAATGTAAAAAACAAAACAAAACAAAACAAAACAACTACAGGTAATTGGCTTTAGAAAATATATCCCATTCCTAAGATGAAATTTTTAATCGTATTACTGGAATTGTTTTCCTTTGTAGATCCATAGGAAGGCTGTTTTTCTGATCCGTTTTTCTTAACTCCTTACACTTAAAATTTATTCTGTGAATTTGAAAACATGAATATGCAAGCTGTGATATTGCATAGTGGATTCATCATACTAATTTTCTCAAGTAGAACAATTACTTCTTACCTTGAAGAAAATTTATTTTACTTTGGATAAGAATAGTTTTGATATTTATTCAAATGTCAATTTTGGGATCCCTGGGTGGTGCAGCGGTTTAGCGCCTGCCTTTGGCCAGGGCGCGATCCTGGAGCCCCGGGATCGAATCCCACGTCGGGCTCCTGGTGCATGGAGCCTGCTTCTCCCTCTGCCTGTGTCTCTGCCTCTCTCTCTCTCTCTCTGTGACTATCATAAATAAAAATTAAAAAAAAAATTAAAAAAAAATGTCAATTTCTCTTTCTCTTTATTTAAATGTCCTTAATTCCTTTGACTCCTTGATATTTGTACATCAAGCTGTTCTATGTTGCAAGAGATTCAGTGTGCTATTCAAAAAATTTTTTTCAGGCACCTGGGTGGCTCAGTGATTGAGCATCTGCCTTTTGCTCAGGTGGTGATCCTGGGGTCCTGGGATCGAGGCCTGCATCAGGCTCTCCACAAGGAGCCTACTTCTCCCTCTGCCTGTATCTGCCTCTTACTGTGTCTCTCATGAATAAATAAATAATCTTCAAAAGAATGTTTTTTCCTCTTCCTGATCTACCTTTTTGTTTATTGATCTATAATTTACACAAAATAAAAATTAACCAATTTTAAACATAACTAAATTAATTTTAACAAAGATATATAGTTGTCTTGCCGCTGCCACAATTATGCATGGAAATTGAGCCTACAACAGTTCCCTGGGGTCCCCTTACAGTTGATCACTTCCCACCACCCCTTTTCCCTGACAACCTCTGATCTACTTTCTGACACTGTAGTTTCTTGTCTAATATTTGATATAAATGAGATAATAGTCTGTAGTCTTTTGTGTCTGGCTTCTTTAACTTAGCAGAATGCTTTTGAGATTAGTTGCATTTATTAGTACTTTGTTTCTTTTTATTTTGGAATAGTATTCTATTGTAAATATAAACTACAATTTTTGTAGTTGATACACATGTATATTGTTTCCATTTTTGGCCATTATGAACAAGGCTGCTCTGAACCTAGGCTATGAGTCTTCGTAAGGACCTGTGTTTTTATTTCTTTGGGTAAATGCCTAGCAGTAGAAATGCTGGCTCATGTGTTAGGTGCATACTCAGTGTTTTAAGAAACTGCTGAACTGTTTTCCAAAGTGGTGGCATCATACCATCAGCAATATCTGGTAGTTTTCAATTGCTCCATGTCCTCCCTGGACTTGATATTGGAGATTTTTAGTGGTTTTTATTTTCATTTCACTGGACTAAGAGCATATCATATGTTCATATGCTTATTTGCCATCCATATATCTTCTTAGGCGAAGTGTCTTTTTGAATCATTCTTTTAAGATTTTATTTTTTTAAATAATCTTTGTACCCAATGTGGGGCTTAAGCTCACAACCTCGGATCAAGAGTCAGATGCGGGGATCCCTGGGTGGCTCAGCGGTTTAGCACCACCTTTGGCCCAGGGCATGATCCTGGAGTCCCGGAATCGAGTCCCACTTCGGGCTCCCTGCATGGAGCCTGCTTCTCCCTCTGCCTGTGTCTCTGCCTCTCTCTGTGTCTCTCATGAATAAATAAATAAAATCTTAAAAAAAAAAAAATCACATGCTTTACCAACTGTGCAAGCCACATGCCCCTGTCTTTTGTTTGTTTGTTTGTCTATTATTGTACGGCTTCTTCAGATACTATAAAAACACATAGTTTATCAGATAAATATTACTCAAATATTTTCTCCCCGTCTATTACTTGCTTTTTTAATATAACAATATCTTTTGAAAGCAAAATATACTTCAATTTGAAGATTCTAATTGATCAGTTTTTTCTTTTTTCATAAAAATGATTCATAAAACCATTTTTTGTGTGTGTAGTAGTAAGAAATCTTGGCCTCAGAGATGTAAGATTTTATTTGTGTATTCTAAGTATATCATAGTTCTATCTATCTATCATCTATTTATTTTAGGGAGAGAGAATGTGCTAGAGTGTGCATGAGTGGGGGATGGGGCAGCAGGTGAGGGAGAGAGAATCTCAAGCAGGCCCCACACCCAGTACAGAGCCAGGTGCTGGGCTTGATCCCCTGATCCCTGAGATCATGACCTGAGCCAAAATCAAATGTTGGATGCTTAACCAACTAAGGCACCCAGACACCCCAAGCATGTTATAGTTTTAGCTTTTATTATTTAATGCTTGGATTTTTATATATGATGTAAGGTCAGGGCCAAAGTTCATGTTTTTTTCTTTTTTTGGATATAGTCACCAATTATTTCAGCACTACTTGTTGAAAAGATTTGTTCTTTTTCCATTGAATTACCTTGGCAGTTTTTGTCAACAATCAACTGACCAACTACCACACACCTATTAGAATAGCAAAAGTCCAGAACACTGATAATATCAAATGCTGATGGTTTATTGCCAGTGCTCCTGAGTGAGCTTTGGTGTTTTCCCTTTTCAGGGAACTTATCCACTTCATATAAGTTGGCAAATTTATTAACATAAAGTTGTTGGTAACTTTCCTTTATCATTTTTCAGTCTTTGGGGTCCATAGTGATGTCCCTCTCTCATTCTGACACTGGTAATTTATTTCTTCACCCTTATAGTTTTCCCAGACCAGTGTGGCCAGAGGCTAATCAATTTTGTTTATCTTTTCAAAGAATCAGCTTTTGGTTTCATTGATTTTTCTGAATTCATGTTTTCTATGTTATTGGTTTCTGTACTTATTGTTGTTCCCTCTTTTTTTCATGTGTAGTTTGGATTTGCTGGGTTTTTTTCTCCTATTTTTTTTTTTTAAGGTAGAAGCTGAGGACATGAATTTGAGACCTGTCTTCTTTCCTAACACAGGTGTTAGTACCATACATTTCCCTTTTGTCCCGCTTTAGCCATATCCCATAACTCGATGACAGATTGTTTCTTCTGTGTGTGCGTACATGTGCACATAAGCCTTTGGATTATAAATTTAAGCTTGTCTTCAGCAGAATAGTCCTGTGGCCTTCTGCTCCTGGAGTTGAGGCCACATCCCTCCTGAGATGCTTTTTGCTTCTGGCAGTTGTTCCAGGGTTAATGTTGGCTAATGATCACTTTTTGATTCCTGATTGTGGTAGTTCTCGGATCACATACAGAGTTTAACTCGAACAAAATCCTTATGGTGGTGGGTTCAAGCTTTAGAATTCTGAGATTATTTTCTCACCAGAGACAAGGCTAAGAGACAGTAGTAGCTTTGTCATTTCCTTCACTGGTGTGAGATTTTTGTTTTCCTTATCTACCTTTTCACTAAGGATGTAGTCTTCCTAGAGTCCCACATCTTCTAGGGACCTCAGCACCGAGTCCCGAGGCATCAGCAACCGTTCCTACATGAAAGTAATTATTTACTTGCTTACTTAGCTGGGACTTATTTTCTTTTCATCCTCCCCCTGTCTAGTTGCTTATAAGACTTTCTCCTTATCACAAGTTTTTAGCATTATAATGTGCTTTTGGGGGATTTTCTATTTGTTGTCATGTTCCTCTCCCCCACTCCCCACTGTTCTCCAACTCCCACTTAGATTTACTCACTTCCTTGGCTATGTCTGTAGTGTCTATCAAATTTGGAAAATATTTGGACATTTTATACAAGGTTTTTTTCTGCCAGTCCTTTCTGTGGGATCCAATTACACATTTGTTATGCTATTTGATGTCCTTCAGCTCATAGGTGCTATATTCATTATTTTCTCTCTGGCCTTTCAGATAGCTTTTATTGTTGTGTCTTCATTGTCACTAATGCATTCATCTGTCGGGTCAATCTGCTATTAATCCCATCTGGTGTGTTTTTTATTTCAGACATTTTTTAAGTATAAAAGTTTGATTTGGGACTTAAAATCTTCCTCTTTTCTTATAATGCTGATGCATTTCTCTTTCTTCCTTAACAAACAGAATATATTTATAGAATATATTTATAAAGGCTGTCAGGAAGATAGAGTTTAGTTGAGAAAGGCCAAGGCCTCTAGAACTCATAAATTCTAGTTGCCTTGGCCTCTCCAAACACCAAACTTATCTTTGTGACTCAGCAAATCCTGATAGTTGTTTGTGTTCTCTCCTTGCAGTAGAGCCTGAAAACCCCCAAGTAGGCTGACGCATATAATAGGGTTCACCTCATTTGTTTCTCTCAGGGACTTGTTATCTGGTGTCTAAAATTGTTGCTTTTTATATTTTATCTGGTTTTCAAGTTGTTTAAGATAGGAGAGTAAATTTATTTCCTATTATTTACTCTCAGCCAAAAATGATTTACTTTTTTTTAAAAGTTATTAATGCAAAGATAATTCTGATCTTATATTAGAGCACAGTTTTTGCACTTTGATTAATTATAGCATGCACGCAGTTTTATTTTACATGCTACAAGCAGAGTATATGGTGGGAGAGGATGAATTTTATTTTTACATTATCTCAAAGATTTACTTAAGGAGTCTTGCTTTCTATTTTAGAGACAAAACGGACAAGTCGGTTTTTAAGTGGCATTATCAACTTTATTCACTTCAGAGAAGCATGCCGTGAGACGTATATGGAATTTCTTTGGCAATATGTAAGATGTAAATATATTTTTGGGTCACATAACCAGATCAGTAGCATCACTTATGAACTACTAATCTGTTTTGAAATAATTGTCACAGATATCTAATTGTCATATAGCTATTAGGATCAATTTTATTTTAATATTTATGTAAGTAGCAGATCTCCATTACTGGAAAATGTATATCAGAATGAGGTTCTCTTTGCTATTGGATAACATTAGGGAAAGGCTGGGTTTTTTGTTCTAATCTTAACTATAGTTGAGGCTCCTTTTCCTATATTAGGAAATATAAAGGAAGAGGAAAAGTGACAAATTCACATTATTTTCCTTTGAAGTTTAATAGCAGTGTGCTTTATTTAATCGAGGTATTTGAGATTTATGTTTGCTTTCTAAAGAATGGCCTCAAATGATGTTTTGTCTATCACACTTGCCCAGTGTTGCATTGTAAGATTAGTCCAAGTAAATCACTTTAACAGATGGAAACTCATTTCATCAACGATTTAGAGACTTTGGAAAGATTATGGGTCACCCGTGTGATCTGTTTCCATCTGTCCTTAGTTTTGGGTTACCATATTCTTAGAAAAGTGCCAGAGTTATACCAGACAATTAGAACTTCAGCTCCAGCTACATTGAGTATATAGATAAATGCTTCCTTGCACAAATCATGTTAAGCTGATACTTTTTAAACATCACAGACTCCCCAAAGCCTCATGTGTATTTGCTAACACACTCACAGAAACATACAACTTTGCTTGGCTAATTTCTCCTCATTTTTAAAGACACAGCTCAAACATCTGTTGTTTTTATGAAGCACTCTTTGCTGTTCCTCCCCAGCCATTACCCAGGTTGGCTGGATGTCGTTCTATGTAGTCCCATAGCAAGCTGGTTTGTAGACTAACATGCATGTATCTGACCCTTCAAGGGAAATGAGCTACTTAAATCCCAACTGTAACTCTGTCTTCTTGAGTATTATTCTTGGCACTTAGCACAGTGCCTATGGTAAGAACTCAGCATTTATGTGTGAATAAGGAATTCTTAATTCACTCATCACGAATTCCTGTCCTCTCTTAAAGTCTTATTTCTGATGGTGAAAGCTGAGAGGTGAGTAAACATTTTGCAGTGTGTACCGGGAGTTTTTTTGTTTTGTTTTGTTTTGTTTAAGCACATCACTGTTTGTGTTGAAAGGCACTAATATGAAAGTTGCTTTAACAGAAATCTTCTCTGGACAAAATGCACCAGTTAAATACTGCACACCAGGAAGCGTTAATGAAATTAGAGAGACTTGAGTAAGTAGATTAACAAATAAATATAATTTCAAGATGTAAAATGAATCATGAGTACCATATTACAACCATGTAGGCTACTTCAAGTAAAGCAGACTATTTAAGTTTACCTGTCCCCAAAAAAGGAAAAACTCTTCTTTCTCTTAGTATGTAATATATTCTTATAGTTAGTGAATTAGCCTGAGTTGTTTTAAAGCGATTCACTTAACTCCTAAATTCTGTCTGGAAGTATTTATTGTGTGTTGGTGAGCAGTAACTGGCCTCTCCTTCTTCCTTAAGGTCAGTTAATTCTGTTAAAAGTTTTACTCCTTCAACAGAGCTTTGTTTTGTTTTGCCTCACCAGTCACTTAGGAGAGTCATTCAGGAATTAGGATTTCTTGGTCAGGTAGATAGATAGATTTTGAGCAGAAGGATTTCCCATCCCTTGTAATTTCTTGATGGCTATGAGTTTCTTTGTTTCACGGGGGAGCTTTCCTAAACTGGCCTGATATAGATTGTCTTTAGAGACTGCAGTACACTGCAGAGACTGGGAATAGGAGGCAGATACTAAAATTTCACAGGTAAGTTTAGCATAAACCAAGTCAAGAGATAAGTGACAGACTGGGAGCAGGTATTTGCAGCCTATGCAGCAGAGGAGCACTGTCCCTCATAAGAAAGCCTGTGTAATATTCCTAATGTATGAAGTTCCTACCAACTAAGGGCAGAAGGAAAATAGAAAAATGGGCAGAGGCTAAGAACAGGGGATTTACAGAGGAAGAAATGCAAATAGCTAATTAAAAATATGTAAAGATTATTAAACTCACCAGCGGTCGGGGAAATAATAATTAAAACCACAATTCTGTACCATGTCTCAAAACAGAAGTTGTGAACCATGCCCATGGCAGAAACTTTTACACGGGCAAGTGCTGTTAAGAAGGATGGACCGAGCAAAGGGAATGGCTGATCTGGGAGAGAGGGGAGGAGAGGAGTCTGGCAGGAGCCATCACTGACAGGAAAGGGAGTATCTCACTCCTCGAATTAGGAGCCGCATTAGAAAAGACAGGTCCGCATGCAGGCTAGTCCATAGGTGAATTCATAGATTCGGTGGTGGAAGGCCGAAGGAGCCCATCTGATCTTTATTTTCTGTGTTGTAGAGGCCAGGTCATCTATTTTAAATCTCTGTCACATGGAGGGATGAGAACTCAGAAACATGAAAGCAGATAGTTTTTTGTTGTTGCTTTCACTTGAGTCGTTTGAGGACAGGGACTGTTTTGGCCTTGCAAAGTTAAGAACTTGATACATATTGTTTTCATCTGTTTTGCTATGTTTAGTTCTGTTCCAGTTGAAGAACAAGCAGAGTTCAAGCAGCTTTCCGATGATATTCAGGAGCTGCAGCAATCACTGAATCAAGAATTTCGTCAAAAAACGGTATCAGCTATGTTGACCTTAAAAATTAAACAGTTATCTTATCAGCAAAAATAAGCTTATTTGGGAATAGCAGAGAATTGCAGTTTGGCACAAGTAGGCTGCGGCAAAAACCATAGGCTAGCCCAACAAACAAACGAGAGAAATGTTATTTTATGGAGAAAGGGGGACGTTGGGAGGGGTTGTTGTGAATGGAAGTCCTGGGAGGAAAGGCAGGAGTCGAGGGTGGTGATGGTTCCTCACTGGTGGAGCGGCAGGGGTAGTGCCTTTCCCGTGGAGATGGGGTGGGTGTCTTGCCCTGTTGGGTCCCCCAGTTGATGAGGTTGTTGATGAGGCTTCCTGTGGTTGACGCTGGTGGTGCGGAGTGAGAGCTCCCCCTCCTGGCCTCTCAGCCCCAAGTGAATGAGGTTTCATTTTATTTCCACCATTGTTAGCTTAAAATTAAAAAAAAAAAAAAAAAAAAATTAACGGATGTGGAGGGGGTAAGGGCACGTTACTTTCAGTTACTAAAGATATAGGGTCTATTGCTGTGCCCGTTTGTGCTCCTTGTGATGGAAATGTACTTCTGTCCACCGTGATTATTCATTTGTGTGGTCAAAGTTCTACACTGTCTTGTTGACTAGAATTTTTTAGGATTTTCCGCGTTCTAATCTTGCTGTTCCCATGATGTGTGGGAGCACCCTGGACTTGACACAAACCTGCGGGGCTGCTTCAGGGTGTTTTAAAATTTCAGGGGAAACAGAGATGCTCAGCATCTGTTTTGCCGTGCTTGAACCGCTGGCTCCGGGTTCCAGTAACTGACATTGCCTCCTTTTGTATCTTTGCAAACCTGGGTTTTGGCATTTGCTGTGGTGAGAAACCAGTATTCCAAGAAAAAACTCATAGAGCAGGAAATGAGAATGTGTGTCCACTCAGATTCCAACGCGTGTGAATTTGTACAGGGCATCCAATAGGTCATGCATCCAATGGGAGTAGTTGTGGTTATTTAAGAATGAAAGAAACATTGTTTTTTCTTTGGATTTGTATGCATGACTTTTTCAAAGGGCTACTAAGTTGTTAGGACATAAGTACTTATGCAGTGATGTGGCCTCCACTACTTACTAAAGGAACCCTTAGGTATTTCTTCTGGCCTGGGGGCATTGTGAACAGAGAAATTTGAGAATATTTGATCTAATCCATTTAACTCCTTTCCTTTCTTACCTTTTATTTTATGAGAAAGCATAGAGTGGCGAAATTTAATCTATTTTGAATCATTACAGAAAGCAGTTTTCTTTTTTCCTTAGATGGTGCTTCAGGATGGAAATTCCCAAAAGAAGTCTGATATTTCAGAGAAAACCAAGCGTTTGGTAAGTGTCTTTTCATATAACCAGCATTTAAGGTTTGAATGTTTTGTGTGGAGTATTTTAACTGTTATTATAGCCTAATGTTTCTCCATTTTTCCTTAAAATGAAACTAATTCAACTGTTTTCAATTTAAATATAATAGCTGACTACTGTTTTTTTTTTTAAATGGAAACGCAGAAATGTATGAGGAGAGTGAAAATCACCTGAAAGCTCAGCACACAGTCTGATTTGTGTCATATATGACACCTCTCTGTGCAGAGAGGCATGTGTAATTTTACATCAGCTATTAGACTCTATATGCCTCAAACCTGCCTTTTTTTTTTTTTTTTTTCACTGAACAAAAGAGCAGAAATGCTTTGCACTCCACTGTAGATCCTCATTACCTTAACAGCTGCATGTGGCTGTGATTGCACTAATGTAGGTCCTTCTGGTGCCCTAGTGACAGACATTTGCTGGCTTCTAATGTTTCTTCTGCTGGACAGCTGCGTGTGTGTGCTGCACACCCACCCGCATACACACACAGGTGTCTGTGTACTGGGCTGCTTTTCATCTTCCTACATGGAAGATTTCTGGGTTCAAAGAAATACACGTTTAAAACTATCCCACCTTGCCAAACTGACTTCTAAAAGGATATCAATTTACATTCCTACCAAGAGAATCTGAGAGTGTTCTTTTTTTCTATTGTTGCCAAAATGTGATGCTTTTAGTTTGCTTTGTCACTTATATAGGAAAAAAAACACCTCATTTTAATTTTGATTTTCTTTTTTCATTCTTAGTGATTTTGACATCTATTCAATGGTTTGTTGTTATTTCTTATTTTGTAAACTACCTGTGGTTCTTGGCTTATTTGGTGTTTTTTTGTGTTTTTTTTCTTAAACTATGAATTAGGGATATTAACTATCTTTAAAATTCATGATTTTTTTCCATTAGAAGGCTTATGTTTTTACTGTAAAATTTATAGACACGGCCTTTATGGTTTGTGGATTTAATTCTATACATAAAAAACCCTGTCCCATTTCTCATGTTTTTAATCCCACATTGTCTCATTGTACTTTTATGGCTTCCCTATTAACACATATTATAGAACTACCTGAAATTTACTTTGGTATAAAATATTCCTCATTTTTCTCTCACTTTTTTTTATTAGCAAATGCTTTGATCTGAGTAGTATTGACTGTGGTTCAGTTTTATTATGCAGTTCTTTCTGTCCCATTAAAATCTACATTAAAACAACATCATTTTGTAATTAGAATATCCAGTTTAGTCTTCTTATAAAGGGAAGAAATGTGATGAAAGCCAATGTCAGGGCACCCCGGGTGGCTCAGCGGTTTAGCGCCACCTTCAGCCCAGGGTGTGATCCTGGAGACCTGGGATCAAGTCCCCCTGCGTGGAGCCTGCTTCTCCCTCTGCCTGTGTCTCTGCCTCTCTGTCTCCCTGTGTCTGTCATGAATAAATAAATAAAATCTTAAAAAAAAAAAAAAAAAGTCAATGTCAGTTGTAAGGAGGGTGGCCTCTAGTTTTGTAAAGCTTGTGAAAGTAGCAAACATAGTGGGGCTGTTGCTAAAATAACATATTGTTTCAAACATTGAATTTTAGCCTCTGAGTTAGTTGGTCAAAATGTAAAATCATTTGTGGTATTTGTTAGTTAAAAAATAATTTGTAGACAATTTACACAAGCTGTAGGGGAATATATTCCTGTTACAAAATACTCCAATGCATACATATGTATAGTGAGAGGGACAGAGAGTCAGACCAGAAGGCCCTCTTCTCTGGCCTGCTTCCCCTCCTGTCCTTTTCCAGTGACATTGCATGCATTTTTTTATATAGATGCATATAGTTATCTGTTGCTACTTTCTTATTGTGTTCCTAGAAATGGGTTTATGTTATACGTTGACCTATAATTGATTTTTTTTTTTAAGATTTTATTTATTTATTCATGAGAGACAAAGACAGAGAGAGAGAGAGGCAGAGACACAGGCAGAGGGAGAAGCAGGCTCCAGGCAGGGAGCCTGATGTAGGACTCAATCCCGGGACTCCAGGATCATGCCTTGGGCTGAATGCAGGCGCTAAACTGCTGAGCCACCCAGGGATCCCTCTATAATTGATTCTTTTACTTAATATTCATGAAAATCTTTCCATATCGATACATAGAGTCTCTCACAATGTAAACGTAATTTATCAACTAATTCTTGGGGAGGAAGTTTATATGAATATTTTTATCTTTTTATATAATTTGAGACTTGCAGAGAGTTTTCACAGAATTCTCCAATGCCCTTCACTTCAGTTCCCCAAATGGTTTGAAATTCAGGAGAGCAAGGAAATTTGTTATAATTCAACAGGCCTGTATTGACCACCTCCTCAGTGCTGTTGCTTTGTCTGTGTTCTGGGAGAACAAAGATAACTCTTCACAACCCCAAATCATTCAGTCAAATTCAGTAACACAGATTAAGTCCATAATTAAACCATTGTGTGTACAGTGATTGTACTTTTCATAGAAAGAAGGTAGAGGAAGTGGGAGCAGGATTTCCAAGGCTGAATGAAACTCAAGAGGCTCTACAGGAGTGGGATGATGGTATTCAGAAGGACTGTACTGCTCAAAGAAAGATCACTTGCATCTGTAAACCTAGGACTGGTATTAGCAGGTTGTTGATGTACTGGAACTGGCCGAAGAGGACATTGGCAAGGACAGGAGGAGTACAGTAAAGGACCTCGAATGTCTTGCTGAGAGGCTTAGTCTTTAGCCCATAGACAAATGGGAGCAAATAAGCAGGTGATCATAATTTAATTTTACCCCCACAACAACAAGCATGGACCCAATTTCTTTGTTATTTTCCATTATATGGTAAGCTAACAATTTTATTACTCTGTCTAATATGTAAATATGTTTTCTCAACAGAATGAGCTGAAATTGTCAGTAGTTTCTTTGAAAGAAGTTCAAGAGAGTTTGAAAACAAAAATTGTGGATTCTCCAGAGAAGCTAAAGAATTATAAAGAAAAAATGAAAGACACAGTCCAGAAACTTAAAAATTCCAGGGTGAATTTCCTTTTATAATTTTAACACTTTTCCATATATTTTTTTTTCTTTTTAGCAACTCTTGTTTAGTTGTATGTTAATTTTGTGATTTCCAAGTTTATCTACACTTCTTTTCCTCTTAAACTTTTTGCTCTTGTCCCTGATATGTAATTCTCTTCTAAAGTAGGTGTAGGGAAAAGAAGTATAGTTTTAAGACATTTGTTCAATTATGCAACACATTTTTGAGATTTTTGTCCTGGGTGATCAAAATAGAAATTCTGTCCTCAGGAGACTTATTTAGTTATTTTTTCTGATAGAGAAAAGTATTAAGTTTATAATCAATTATATAATGGAAGTACATGGCAAGTCCCTATACCTTCTGCTTAGTTTTGCTGTGAACCTAAAACTGCTCTGAAAATATTTTTTAAAAAGCATCAAAAAGAGAAACAAAAAATAGTATAGGGTTCTTTGAAATAATGAGGGTAGCCTGATATAATGTTTTGGAAACCTGGGGTAGTGGGGGGAAGGAAGTAGGAATTGATGCTGACATCTGAAGAATAGACAGTGGTTATTCTACTAAATTTGTACATGGAAGACCATTGGAGGCAGAGGGAGCAACATGTGTAAATTCTTTGAGGTAGAAGGAAGCAAGGTATATTCAAGGAACACAGCCTAATGCACAGGAGGGGGAGTGGCATGAGGCGACCACAGAAAAATAAACAATAGGCAGATTATTCAGGATACTGGATTTTACTTTAGGAACAAGGGCACACCACTGGTTACTTTAAAAGGCAGATATTGGAACATGATATAATTTATGTTTAAAAAGATGAATTACTGTGAGAGATGGCTGGAGACACAGTGGGATAGAAGTAGCAGCAGGTAGACAAGTTAGCATCCTTTGTGAGACAGGGATTTTTTTTTTAAATTTTTTTTTTTGAGACAGAGATTTTATATTATCAATTGAAAGAACATTTCTGGTTTATCTCTGAATTTCCTATTCTAGTGATTCCTGATAATTAAGAATTATCACACAGGAATAGACAAAGATCACCAGAACAGAAATGAGAGCCAAAAATAGGTCTGAGTATTTAGGAGAAAAGTGTAGTTTACTTAATAAAATTAATTAAGGTTCAGTTAGCTGTTCAGTTAGAAGAAAAGGGAACTGTGTCTATACCTTGCACCATTTACAAAAACAAATTGTGGATTAAAACTTTAACAATTTTAGAAATTTTAGGAGAACATTTGTATAATCTTAAAATGGGATGAATTTTTTTTTTTTTTTTTTTAATTGAGATTGGAAACCCAAAGGCTATAGAAAAAAACCTATGGAACATGTTTATAGTGCCTATGAGAGGTAAAGGAATTACATCCATGACATGCAAAGAGTGTTTACAGATTGGTAAGAAAAAGACAACAAAAATGAGCAATAATATGATTAAGCATTTCACTGATGACAAAGTCCAATTGGTTGATAAGGTGGGTGGAGGGGTAGGCTAGTGGGGAGAAGAAAAGTCGGTCTGTATTGTTACGGTGGTTGGAGTGAACATGTTCATTTTCTAATTTTAGAAGAGGAATTAATCTTTTAAAAAGAATCAGCTGTAGTGATAGTTATTATACAGATGAATAGGAAGATTATAATTGGTAATACAATTGCCCAGGAGTAATTAGGAGCAGTTTGAATATTAGCAGACACGAACTCTTTTAAAATCATCATGAATAACTTTTGGAAGGTACTTCAGTGAGTGATTTAGTAAAATTGTGGCAGTTTTCCTTTGTGTAAGGATATTTGGCAATTAAGAAGCGTAATTATATGTACTTAGACACATGTCAGTAATAGCACATTCTTACTGACCTAGAAACTTAATTGTTCTCTGCTCTTAAGCTTTCAGTATTAAGTGCAGAAATTATTTAAGAGCAAACAAATTGACAGTACTGCAGTTTCATAAAGGAGACGATCAAACTGGTTTTTGTGTTTCTTTTTTTCAAAGCAAGAAGTGATGGAAAAGTATGAAATCTATAGAGACTCCGTTGATTGCTTGCCTTCATGTCAAATGGAATTACAGTTATATCAGAAGAAAATACAGGACCTTGCAGATAATAGGGAAAAATTAACCAGCATCTTAAAAGAGGTTTGTATAGTGTGGAATTTTAATGTTTTTATTATGCAATCATTTACTATAGTTCCTCGGACTTGCTTTTACTTTTTGTTACTATTTTCCTAAAGAAAGGCAGGATCATTCTAGAGTATAATAAATGTGGCAGTGTACACTGAGCAATAAAACATTTTTCTTCTTAAACACAGCCGCGGTAAGACCTATGGTAACCTTCAGATGAAATGAATGATTAATTAACATGGCAGATTGCCATGTATATTTTGGGAGAAAGTAATGGAATTTTAAACTTATTCTAACAGTTGGAAATGATCCTCTCACCAGTAAGCCTAAAGTCTCGATGGACGGCCTCACATTGTACCTGGGATTGTAGTTTATGTACCTGCCCTGAAGATGGAGAGAGCTAATGCCAATGTTATTTAAGTTTCTCAGGCTGGAAGCTTGAAAATCCTTTTTTACTTCTTAACTTTATCACAGTAACCCACACCGTCCCCAGGATCACTAACATTGCATTTGATAAAGGATTTTTTTTTTTTTTTTGAGGGAAGTAGGGGTTGGAAGGCGAGGTGGCCTGAGGTGTCCTGCACTCCCTTATCTGTCATCCGGAGTTAACAAAAAAGATTGAGGTTGCTGCTTTTACCCGAGGGTTTCCCCTTTTTCTCTCCATTCCTCCTACCTTAGTTGAGACCCAAACCCCTCTGTGCAGCCTGGACTGGGGTCCTGTTCTTTCCTCACATCCCCAGCACCTTGCTGCGGCCTCCTCCTGACTCTACATTCTTCTGCTCGGCTTTCCAGGCTCAGGCAGTTTTATTTCACCTTCAGATTGTCTCATCTCATAGCTCACCCCAGGAAATAGGTGTTCGTGTTTATAAATCCTAATTGGATATGTCAACTTTACATACCTTCTGTGACCTACAGAGCCTGAGCTTGGAGGACCGAATTGAGAGTGACGAGTCAGAGCTGAAGAAGTTGAAGACAGAAGAAAATTCCTTCAAAAGACTGATGATCGTCAAGAAGGAAAAACTCGCCACAGCACAATTCAAAATAAATAAGAAGCACGAGGATGTCAAGCAGTACAAACGCACCGTGATCGAGTAAGAACTTGTTTTGTTTGACATGTTGGAAAATAATTGGGAGAAGCTGGTCTATTTTTTCCCCAAGATCCCCAAACTCCTATGATTTCTAAAAGTTATTCCACCTGTGGGTGACTAAAAAAGGATGAATTCGTTTTGAATTGGATAATGCTGTGTCTAGATCTAGAGATGTTTTAGGTCCTAGATTTTTCCCATTCCGGATGTCCTGCTTCCAGTTCCCTTAAGGGCTCTCTGTGCCACAGCTTGTCTCTGTGAAGGGCTCTGGTGCCACAGCTTGTCTCAGTGTACTTAAAGGACTGGGCCAGGGCTGCCTTACATGAATCAACTGGCCATGTGATAGTCCGGGCGGGCTGTGGCATCATAGCATCCACATTTTGAGAAAAAGTCTTGTCTACCTTATCCAGGTAAGAATGAATACTTGCCTAAGTGTTTATGGCTGTCGTTAGGATGCTGGGGTGTTGCTTGGGGAGAGCCTTCTTCCCGTTGGTTCTGAGAATGTATTATTAGAATATGCCCCCGCCGCCTCCCCCCCCCCCCCCCCATCTCTGAGATGTCTGCGTTTCAGCCTGCACATGGTAAAGATTTCCTTTGTTCTGGGTCATGCAGATGAAGATGAAGCGGAACCGGCAGATTTTGTATTTGCTGCCAAACTGCCTTGCAGAAAAGTCCTGAGCCACATCCCCCCCAGTGGGGGACACATGGGGGTGCACACTTTAAAGTCTCCATTGTAAATTATAGCCCTTGGGTGCAGCCCCCCCCCCGGGGGGGGGGTTTGCAGCTCTCTGCTTTTATGTCCTGAGAAGGGGGTTAGGTTTGTCAAACAAATATACACGATCTCTTTGGAATCAAAAGGAAGAAGTTAATGTTTACCTTTTCAGATGCTTGCGCAGAGTTAAAATTTAGCTGTCTGCTTTCCTCTAGAGATTGCAATAAAGTTCAAGAAAAAAGAGGAGCTGTCTATGAGCGAGTAACCACAATGAATCAAGAAATCCAGAAAATTAAATTTGGAATTCAGCAACTGAAGGATGCCACTGAGAGGGAGAAGCTGAAGTCTCAGGTGAGTGGGTGCCCACAGGTGCCTTTCTGGCGGTCTCACCAGCTCACAGAGGCGGTTCTGCTGCCCTCACGTTCAAGATTCTGTTGGCTCTCTGAAATAGAGATTGACCTCCCAGTTCTCTGGTTCTGATTCCATCTACAGCCCCTTCTCCATTACTCGTGTTTGGAGGTATGCCTCCTTCATACTTTTTTTTCCCCTTGTCCTTTCCCCCTGACCCAGCCGAGCACTGTGCTCTGCAGTAGGAGTGGGTGGTGCTCCATATACGTCCTGAACTTTTTTGGTAAGTGAAGTTGGATAGTGACGTTAAGTAATATCCTCTAAAAAGTTGCTGCCTTTTTTTTTTTTTTTTTTTTTTTTTTTGGTCCTGATAAAAGGATCTCAAAAGTATTTCTTGGGGCATCTAGGTGGCTCAGTTGGTGAGGCGTCTGCCTTCGGCTCAGGTCATGATCCCAGAGTCCTGGGATTGAGCCCCACATCAGGCTCCCTGCTCTACAGGCAGTTTGCTTCTCCCTCTGCCCCTCCCTCTGCTAATGTTCTGTCTCTCTGTTTCTCTCTCTCAAATAAATAAATAAATAAAATCTTAAAAAAATATATTTTATCTTCTCAACATCAGTGTTAAATGTGCTTGAGTTGTTAGCTGAAACAGAATAGCTGAGGGTGGCCCCTTGTGTGATGAGACTTAATGATATCCTTATCATAGTTGCCTAAAGTTACTTCTGCTCTTATTCGTGCTTGTTTCAGAGTATTTATTTTATCATTTCATAAACAGTTCTGTTTAATGAGGACACATATCTTCTACATTTTTGTCCTTCCGAAATGTCATATGCCACACATCAAGTATTTACCTGTTTCTGTCCTTTTCTTAACTGCCAGGGTCTCAAAGAAATAGTCTTTTCCTGATACATGTCCTAGTGCTCATTTTTGCTTAAGTTTTGAAGTTTGACCTATATCTTCCAGATTGCCCTGAACACCTGTACTAGAAATCACTAAAAACAGCCCTTTATCCTATGAAAGCCCATGGCCTCTCTTTCCGCCCCCCTCCCCTCATTCTTTTTCGCCTTGCCTCTATTGACATATTGGATCCAGGTTTCCTAAAACCCTGATGCCTGAGAAATATTTAAATACTTGCTGTCTCTCCCCTCCACCACCCACATCCAATTTGCAAGGGGTCCTAGTACTGAGATGCCACAGACAGTCCCGCATGGGTTCTCAGGAACTTTAACCCCTCCAGAGACAACATCGCTAACTGTGCACATACGTACACTGAGGGTCGTCTCCAGGCTGCCGGGAAAGGGAGGAAGGAGGGAAGGATGGAACGAAGGAAAGGAAAAGAGAATGGCTGTCTTCTCTGCCGCGGTCCATCCGGCCTGCTATCCTGACTTTCTTTACACATTTCAACTACTTCTCTTCTCCTGCCCCATAACTGGATATTCACCAAGGCCCAGCCCTTTTTTGTCTTTAGAATGTGGGTTACAAATGTGAGTATCTTAGGAGAAACCCAGTCCTACTTCTTAAAGCAATCAGTTAGTTAATATTTCTTTGTTACTACATGGTCAGGCACAATGAGTGGACCAGTGACTAGGTAAGTCAGCACTTGGCTGGCAGTCCCTGCGGGCCTTACGGCCTTGTGTAACTGGGGTCGGTGCCTCCAGGTCTCACCAGTAACATTCTAAGTTTCTTGACAATAGCGATCATGTATTTCTTACCTTAGTATGTCCTGTCAAACCGTGCCTGGAATGGGTGCCTTAGATGTAGGATGTTTTTCATCAATATTTGTAAACTTGGAAGGTCATCCAGTACGGTGTTTCTTTTACAACTGGCTGTGCATTAGAATTCAAAGAGGAACTAAAAAATGAACAAACCAACCCCACCCAAATGTCCTGAATTGGAATCGTCAGCTTCTTTAGGGTTCATGATTGGCATTTTTTTCCTGTGGCTTTTGAGAACCATTGATAGGTTCTGCTTCATTGTTTTCAATATCATTGAGCTCATAACCATCCAAGCTCTTCTACTAGGACAGCTTTAGTGGTTAAAATGTTATTTCTTATTTCGAATTTAAAATTTCTGTACTCAAGTGAACCAAGATCTCTCTGGAACAAATCTATATCGTCGTGTGCCTAATATCACTTCAGACATCTGAGGATAATGATCATGGGTTCCTCCAGCCATCTCATCTGGGTTAATGAGCCCCAGTTTTCCAGCCATTCTTTATATAGCTTAATTTTCAGATTCATTACTATCCTGTTTACTGTCTTCTCCCCTCTGTTTCCTGCTTGTCATTATTCTGTTTAAAATGTAGAACCCAGTACTAAACATAGCCTCCCAGATAATACCATGGCCAGTCCCAAAGCACAGTGCTTCTGTTAATGAAGTGTACTACTGGCTTGGATTTTTAGCAGCAGCTTCTCGCCTTGGCTCATATTGAGCTGGTGATCAATTAAATGACCCCTGTCGGTTCCGCATGTAGCTCTGTCTAGTTAAAATGTTTCACCATGCTTGAGTGCAGCCATTTCTTGGGACTTTTAATTCAGAATTTTACTATTATTTCTTTAAGGCTTCATCTGCTTCCTTCAGTGTGAATTTCCAAGTATCAAGGTCATATCAACTCTTTGTATCATTCACATTAACGATTTTTTCATGGCTTAGCGTCACCTGCACACTTGATCAACATGCCTTTTTCTCCAAAATAAAAATGCTAAGTAGAATTGGGCCCTTTGCTACATTAAATCTTTCTTTTCTTCCGAGTGGCACAGAGCCACTGATCCGGACAGTTCCTGCAGTTGTTGAAGTTGTTAAGTTATAACTTTACCCAGTCTGCGCTGTGCTATCAGTGTGTCCTAAACAGTGTGGGAGAGTCTGAACCCTGTGGTGCATGATGCATTTTGCCAAAGAGCTCCTTTTAGCTTCCTTCATAATTACCTTCCACAAAAAGGAAAAGATAGCCTGCTGTGACTACTAGCCTACTGATAACATAAACAGCCAATTAACACATATTTTGTATGCTGTATGTATTTTGTACCATATTCTTACATTATGTAGACCAGAGAAAAGAAGATGTCATGAAGAAAATCACGAGAGAGAGAAAATACATTTATAATCCTATACCACGAAAAAATCCGTGTGTAAGTGGACCTGCGCCGTTCAAATCCACGTTGCTCAAGGGTCAACTGTCATCTTAAACTTACCTAATTTGCAAGTGAGAAAGTTACCTAGACCAGTGCCATTCAGTAGAACTTTCTGCAGTGATGGGGATGCTCTTCTGTCCTTTTCAGTACAGTAGCCACTAGGTAGCTGTGGCTGCTGAGCAGCTGAAGTGTGGAAAGGGCAGCTCAGGGGCCTGTAGGTATTTAAATGTCAGTTTTCTAGCCTCAGGCACCTAGTGGTTACCACACACACACACCACAGAACCAGACTTTGAATTTAAAAATATTTAACTTTAGTGATGTCATCATAGTAAGATATACTTATTTTGTGAATTATATGTGAATTAATAATATAAAGTTCCACTTGGATACAGAATTCAGTTGGAAGCTAAAATAGCATTTGAGAGGGTTGTGCTTGTGTCATTAACATTCTGTGAGGTTTGCCTCGTAACTTCTACCGTGTGCTTGCTTCTTGCTTCTTTCTGCTGAAAGAAGCCCTGGAATGGGCTTTTTTTTTTTTTTAAAGTAGGCTCCATGTCCAGCATGGAGCCCAACATTGGGCTTGAACTCTGAGATCAAGACCTGAGCTGAGATCAAGAGTTGGATGCTCAACCCCCTGAGCCACCCAAGCACCCCTGGAATGGGCTTTTAACATGTCATTCATTTAATGGGGCTCTACCTTCAGGGTTTGGTTCCTCCATGAGGGTGTCTTTGTCCTTGGTAGGAAATGGTTTCCTTAGACATGTCAAGGTGGTTGGTTCAGATGTTTAGATTGTGTATCTTTCTTTAACCATACTTGGTCTTAATAGTTTCTTACGAGTACTATCGTTCTACCAAATTTATTTAGCTTCCTTTTTAGTAAGAATAAATAGACACTCCTATGGAACTAGGAAGTTAAATTGATCTATAGCTGCTGAATGTGCTGAGTATTTTTTTTTAAATAGTGTTTACGCAAGCTAGCAACTAATTCACCTTGTTTTTCCTTTAAGATTTAAGAAATAAAGCTTTCAAAAATGTTTGACTTATTTTCTTAATGATTCACATTCCATCATAGTAGTAGTAATTTGATGCCCAATTAGATCTTAGAAATCTAAATAGACTCTTCTATTTTTGTATTAGGATTTAATAACTATCTGTGTTTGGATTTTGGGAAAGTGTTTAGCCTTAAGCATCTATTTATATTCGCTGAATCTTGAGCAATAGTTCTCAAACTTGCATAAATGTCAGAGTCTGGAAATAGTTTTGTTCTTTTTTGAAACGTTATGAATTGCACTATATTAAATTATAATCTATATAATTTGTTCGAAATCAGATAGTATCTACACTAAAATTTAAACTAAGGTAAGTAGCAGCCAAACTCTAGGTTTAAGAAAAATGTAATGAGAGGGATGATTAAAATTGAGGACGTGATACCTATTTATTCCTGCTTCTCCCACTGGAAGAGGACTGCTATTTTATTTCAGTGATGAAACACCTGTAAAGTTAGAATACCACTCCTTGTATCAAGATTTGAGAGTTATTTTTTTCCAGAAAAATGAATAACTTACAAGGATTGAAATTGCACTGGATGAGTATGAGATACAAGAAAGTGTTTAAAGGCCAACTGGCTTCTTTCATTATTTTTATTCCATCTATAAAAATTGTTCTTGTTTTTTTTCTTAATTCTTAACACATCCACATAAGGTTTATATGAAAACTCGTAGCTTATAGAATTATCTGATGAGCTTAGTAAAATGTCTGTAATGTGTATTTTTCAGTCTTACAGATTACTTATTAAATCTGTTGACCTGTCTTTTCAGTGGTGATTGGGGCCAGATGCAGAGGGTCTAGTTGTCTGCAGTAACCCAGGCACCTGCCTGGTAGAGATGAAAAGCTCCAAAGTAAAAGCTTTTCCTTGACAATTAAAAATACATTCTTCACATCTTAGAATCCAAATCATTGTCACAGGTCTCTGCTCTGTTCTTTCTAAGCAGTGGACTTTTTTCGGTGTGTCTGTTGAGCCTGCAGAAGGATTCTTAAAATGAGTAAGCACACGCGCGTGTGTGTGTGCGTGTGTGTGCCCGCACAGAAGATCATTTAGGCTTTACAGTGTTATTAATAAATATTAATGAGATGATTAGAATTCTTGTAACTCATCAGTTTAGGCTGACACATGGGATAATTCTTAGTCCATTTCATTTTCCTCTTAGGAAATATTTCTAAGTTTGAAAACTGCTTTGGAGAAATACCATGAAGGCATTGAAAAGGCCACAGAGGACTGTGGTGCTCAGCTGGAGCAGAAGATGGCTGAACTGAGGAAGAGGATGTTCAGAATGTCAGCCTGATGGACACAGTCACTTCTTTCTGCAAATAGCTCACTGCCTTCATCTCACCTTTGGAAGGAGTAGTGAAATTGAAGTCAACGAAGTATCAGAAGCAGCACATTACTCTATATACTCTCATAGCTTGGTATTTTGTAAGATAATGCATTTGATGTAGGCTTTTATTAACTTATAATTAAAATAACTTGTGTAGCTATTCATGTCCTTGCCCCTTGTAAGTAGTTGGAATAAAACCAAAATACATGGATTTGAAAGATGCAGTTTTTCTATTGTTATCCTGGCCGTTGGTGCTTGCTTTGTGGACATCAGGAACATTGAGGTTGAGATATCGTTTGATCCTCACTTGGGCAACTCTGGCTGCATATTTTTATTACTGCTTTCTGGGTGAAGTGACCACGAGGGTCCTGAGATTAAACAGCTGAGCCAGAACTTGAGTGGTGCGCTGTTAATAATGTTGGCGGTGTATCACACTTGATTTTTTTTTTTTTAAGATTTTATTTATTTATTCCTGAGAGACACAAAGAGAGGCAGAGATACAGACAGAGGGAGAAGCAGGCTCCCTGCAGGGAGCCCGATGTGGAACTCGATCTCCAGACTGGGATCACGCACTGAGCCAAAGGCAGGCGCTCAACCACTGGGCCACCCAGGCGCCCCTGTACCACACTTTCTAGTGTAATCACTTGAAAGAGAAAGTTTGAGTGCAGTGGTCTCATTTTTCACTGATGCTCGTAAACTTAAGATGGTCCATGATTTTACCAGCAAAAATGAGTTTATTCAGTAATAGCAGAAGATGGCAATTCAGGACATGCGGGCTGTGGGAAAACCAGAGGCAAGTCCAACAAAGCAGAGGGACATTAGTTTATGGAGAAGACCGAGGAAGTTGGGAGGGGTTGCTGGAACGAAAGTCCATTGGAGAGAAGCAAGAGTTGAAGGTGAGGATGGTTTCTCATTGGTGGAGTTGCTGGCGTGGTCTGTTTCTTGTCGGAGATGCAATGTTCCTCTCTCCCTGCTGGCCTGTAATGACCCTAACAGAAGGATCTGTAATTGGCAGTTCTTCCAGTAATTGTTGTTGAGTGGAAGGGCCCCCGCTTCTAGCTCCAGACTCTACTGTGGCCAGGTTGGCCTTTATTAATATTCACAATGCCATGGCATTTTTATGAGGAAAATGAGGTAAAATGTGCCTCGGGCTTAGACCAGAGCCATGGTAGACCTCAGTAGATACTAAATATTAGTATTTAGAGTCATGGGAAGTCCAAGTACTCGTCTCTTTGTCAGAGATTATAAAATACTAGTGTAGGTAGAGAACAGCTTTTCAGTGAGAGGAAAAGCCCTGCAATGGGAGGAGTAGAAAAATACAAGTGTCCAAGGAGGAAGAATTGGGGTACAAGATTGAGCTACTGGCCTGTCCCTTCCTTGCTTCTTTTTAAATTATTAGGATTTTAAGCCTTTAAACAGTCTGTTGATGAGACCACGTAACAGGTGTAAACATGACCATGTCTGTCTCTTTTTAAATCTAAAACTGTGACCCCCCCCCCCCCCCCGGAACCTATCTCCACTTTCGGCTATTGCTATTTTTTTTTTTTTGACAACTTAGATAATCACTTTACTCCTGTCAGAAAGGCTAAAATAAAAAAGACAATAAGAAGTGTTGGTGAGGATGTGGAGAAAAAGGAGAAATGCAAATTGGTGCCATCACTGTGGAAAACAATATGGAGGTTCTTGAAAAAATTAAAAATAGAATTACCATATGATCCAGTAATTCCATTACCGGGTATTTACCCAAAGAAAATGAAAAGACTAATTCGCCCCTATGTTTATTGCAGAATTATTCGGACTAGCCGAGATACGTAAGCATCCCAAGTATCCTTCGGTAGATAAATGGATAAAGATGAGGTGTACGTATATACACAATAGAATATTATTCAGCCACACAAAAAAAAAGAATGAAATCTTGCCATTTTCATCAACATGGATGGATGGACCTAGAGGATGTAATGCTAAGTGAAATTAGATATAGGATTACACTCATGCGGAATTTGAGGGAAAAAATGGACTCTTAAATAGAGGACAAACTGGTGGTTGCCAGAGGGGGGGAGGATGGGGGGATGGAGGGAACAGGCAATGGGGATGAAGAGAACTCTCATCGCGATGAGCACTGAGTAATGTAAAGAATTATTGAATCACAATATTGTACCCTGAAACTAGTAGCTATATTAATCACACTTCAGAAAAAGAACAGAATTCCTAGAAAACCTAATTCTTTTTTTTTTTTTTTGAAAACCTAATTCTATACATGTGAATCTGCTCCATGCCCTGCCCATCATGACACCGTTGCTTTATCCAGAGTAACGCGCTGACCTTTCTGAGATCACCCAGACATTACTAGTATCAAAATTCCCTGGATACTGTTGAATTATCCTCCTTTCATTCTGTCTGTCCAATCCTTTTTTCTCTTTGGTCTCCTAACACCACTTCCTTGGTTCTCTTAACTCCCAGTTTCTTTAAATTCTCTGTTCACCTCTGAAGTGTTTGTGTTCTAGGCCTCTCCCTTGATCCTCAGCCTCTCACTCCTGCTTGAGAACTTACATCTACTCTCACAGCTTCACTCACGACATCCATGCAACTTTTGCTGCAGTACGCACATTCAATAACATTTTTCCTATTTCTCCTGAATTTCACACTTGCATGTGATGTCAGTAGATCTTTCTGACCTTTGGCATTCTGGGGGAGCCTAATGGACTCTCTCAAAAATAACATTTTTCGTGTTGGAAATAAAATACGGATTGCAAGGGGAACTGATGAGATTCTGAAACATGAAGGGCTTCATGGACTGGGGAAGTCGTGGGACCTCTCACTCACAGGACAAAGTAAATGTGCGTGAGTTTTAAGCCCCATCTTAATCTAGACCCTTGCCACTCCTCGTCAGAACTTTACCCTGGACCAGTACGGGACTAGATTGGTGTCCTCAGCGCGTCACACTTCCATGTGTTTGCACGTGTTTTCTCCCTTCGTTTATGTTTTTCCTTTGTTCAACTGGAAACTACTCATTTTTCAAGTCTCAATCCAAACAACAGCTGAAATACACTTTTAAGCTTTGTCAGGTTTTCCTCTATGTCAGTTATGGTTTTCACTAACTCATTGTGATTTTTTTACACATCTTCACTTGCTAGACTTCGTGTTTCTTGAGGCCATGTGTGTGTCGCTCTATCTCTCTGCTTCTCCTTCTCTGTCTCTTGTCTCTGTCCCATACTTCTAGGATAGCATAGAGCTGGGCATCTGCTTGTCACTTACTCTGTTTACTTAAGGAACTGCCATTTTTCTCTCCTGTGACCAAATAATTTATCCATCGAGGTCAGGTTTATCTAAATCCAGCAAGAAACTTGTGTCTTTCGTGCATTTTTTTTTGCACCAAACTATGAGTTTGCTAGCTTCTCTTCCCCTCCCCAGATAAAAAGCCACATTCAAGAAGCCCTCAGTGTAATCCCCACCAAAACCTATATTGGGCTGTTTCAATTGAAGAACACATAAAATTTGAAATTTTTCCCCCCCAAAGCCGCCTTGAATATATATGACTTACTTGGGCTGTGTAGCATTTTAAAGTTTATTAACAAGGCGCCAACTGCTCTGAAGAAAGGAAAGAGCAGTGTGTGTGTGTGACATATGCTGAGGCCTGAGCTGGAAGGAAACTCTGCCCATATTTAGAGTCCAGGCGTCTTTTATGAGTCCAGCTACTTAGCTATATGTAGAGCAAATATTTAATTTCAAATTCAACTGGCATATTTCAAGGAGCTAATCCATTTTATGACAAAGCAAGGGAAATTGAAATATGCACCTTGCAGGCTGAAGTTAATACATCTGATTTTAGCTTAACAGGATGTTTCCTATTTTTAGTAAGACCAGGAAAGTTTTATATGAAATTCCATTTCAAATTCAGGGCCCGCCACCTACTTCAATTAAGTTGGCTCCCTGTCTTTGATTGCAACAGGCCTCTCATCTTCCTATCCATATTGCCACCAGGGGGCATGACACAGCTTGCATGACCAATGCTGGAATAACTTGATTTTAAGATCGGAAAGCTGAAAAATTTAAAGTGATAGTTACAACCCAAAGAAAGTGTCAGAAAGAACTTAGAGGCAATCTATTTAGAGTCAAAATACGTTCTAAGCAGTAACTTAAAATTACTTATCATGTTGCTACAAAGATGACTTCAACGCAAAGCTCCAATTTCTGACCCTATTTTATTATCTTTTAAAGATTATTTTATCTAAGTCATCCTCCTCGTGCTTGGCTCTGGATTTCCAGCTCCAATTTCATGCAACTCTTGAAACTGAATTTTCCCGAGACAGGGATTTGAGACACCCAATACGATGACGATGAGCAGGTCACTTAGGAAGCAAACCTCGAACCTCAATCGCCACTGGCCCTGATGACATTGGGGGACATTTCTTCTTCTTCTCCTTCTTTCTTCTTTCTTCTTTCTTCTTCTTCTTCTTCTTCTTCTTCTTCTTCTTCTTCTTCTTCTTCTTCTTCTTCTTCTTCTTCTTCTTCTTCTTCTTCTTCTTCTAAGATAACAAAGTCACTCTCTACCACCACATCCTCCTCCAATCTGTTCATACTGCCACCCCACAGATCTCTCTTCGGAGTTCCCTTGGCCATCTCTTCCCCATTGCTTGACGAATCTTTGCTGCTCACTTCACCATTTCGGAAGAGTCCACAGCCCTTTGAAGGGCAATGTCGTGATGGAGGGAGTACAGAGTAGTGCAGCACTTCTCAGACTGTGGGAGTGTAACATGTGCCTGGGGTATTTGTCAAACATGCCTTGCTTTGGCGGGTCTCTGGGAACCTACACTTGTAACAAACACACTGAGTGACCCTCCGGACATGATCCCTGGGGATCACTTCAAGAAACGCTGCTATGGGATTAAGAGCATCAGCATTAGAACCAGCCCTCACATTACTTTATATAAAATGGGAATAATAACTACATCTCTAGCTCGTAAGGACTGAGGGAGTTTGGGGAAACAATTAGCACAGTGCCTGCCACGTTGCAAATACTCCAGGGGCAGTACGTTGCTCTGGGGACGAGTCTGATACGCTCCCTGCCTTCTGCACTAGCTCTACTATAACCCTCTACTCCTCGTTGATGAATGTTTGCTGCATTAAAGGATCTAGTCTGTTTGATCACAATGAGCACAAGATCCCAAAGCAAGTAGTTCACAGGGAAAGAAATGGGCTTTGTATTCCTAGCGCAAAAAGACAAAGCTCATGACAGTTTTACCTCACCAGGGAAAGGCAGCAGGTACTTGTAGAAAAGGTGCAAACTTCCCTTGGGTCCACAGGGTGTCGCTGCTGGCTCTTCTTTCCAGGTTGAGCAGAGGTAAGAAGGCAGGAGGAGGGTCTCAGACCCCAGGGTTCATCGGAAATCCTCTGGACTCTCGCCCAGCTTACTGCCCTGGAGTTTCTGATGGAGAAGGGCTGGGCTGGGGCTCTAGAATGTGCCTTTCAATCCAGTGCAGGCGAAGCTGATGCTGCTGGTTCGGGATCCCAGTTGGAGAGCCACTGCTTTAAGGAAATCCACCCACAGCCCGATGAGGTCCAAGTCACCTAGAGCTCTCCTTTAAAATGAAGACACACACTTAGCTGGTCTGGGTGAGACCTGATACCTGCATCTCTAAAAAGCTCGTAGCCGGTACTGGTGCTGCTGGCCGCAGGCCACACTTGGAATATAACAGTAATAGCCTCTGATCGTTGATCTCACCTTCCTACCGCCAGGTGCCTCGCCCTTCAAGGCTGGGAGGATGTAGGCAAAACGCCTGGCGCAGTGGCCGGGGCGTAGGCAGGCACTTTATACGTGTTGGCCACTATGAAGACGAGGTACTTAGTGCAGTGGGTGGGTTTTGGAAAGACCTTCAAAATCCACGTTTACAACTGACCAGCCGTGTGAACTGGGGCGCGTTACAGAATGGCACTGAGCCTCAAGGGTGTGAATCAGGGATTATAGTGTCTCTGTTTCACAAGCCTGCTGTGCGGGTTAGATCAGGTAATAAATGTGAACTACTTAGCACTCTTGGTGAATGGCTATTGTTACTGGTAAAGCTCAAGAAATGGAGGTGACAGATCGAGGGGCTGTGGCACGCGCCAGGGGAGCTTTTACAGTTGGAAAGAAACAGAATGGAACCAGAAGTAACAAGTCCTCCTAGGGGTTCTGACTCCCCAGGACCAATGTTCACTTGTTGCTATCAGGTCCATCACCAGGCAAAGGAGAGAGGATTCAGAAAATACAGAGATGCTTAAAGCCATCCTTTGGATAAGATTTGAAGGAAAAAAAGTGTTATGGGAATGTTAACATCTCCTAAAAATTCTCAGAAATCAACTGCATGTCTCCAGGAGGGCAAAGCTGTCCGGTGTAACCAAGGCAACTTTATAGCAGTTCTCCTTCGGGGGCCAGGATTGACTTTTTTCATTTTAGAACTTAGCACACGATGGGAGTGAAATGATATTTGGTGAAGAAACTTCACTGTATTCAAAGGTATAACAGGCTGCCCCTCATTAGGTTTTTCCATGAATTCTTTGCTTTCCTTGGAAGGGTTCCTCTAACTGGGCTCCCTCCCTTTCCTAGTTTGAGCGCTCCATATCCCACATTCAGGAAACCCCTTTGTGCTGGCCGAGCCACAATGGTTGGTCCCCCTAGACATGTATTTTTTTTTCTTTTTGTTTTTGTTTTTTTTTTTTATTTGGATTGTTCGGCGTGGGATGGCTCTAGTGCAAGAACAGCCATGTCAGGTTTTTTTTTTATTATTTTATTTTATTTTATTGGAGTTCAATTTGCCAACATATAGCATAACACCCAGTGCCCATCCCGCCAAGTGCCCCCCTCAGTGCCCATCACCCAGTCACCCCAACCCCCTGCTCACCTCCCTTTCCACTACCCCTTGTTCGTTTCCCAGGGTTAGGAGTCTTCCATGTTCTATCTCCCTTTCTGATATCTCCCACTCATTTTTTCTCCTTTCCCCTTTATTCCCTTTCACTATTTTTTATATTCCCCAAATGAATGAGACCATATAATGTTGCCCTTCTCCGATTGACTTACTTCACTCAGCATAATACCCTCCAGTTCCATCCACGTCAAAGCAAATGGGGAGTATTTGTCGTTTCTAATGGCTGAGGAATATTCTTATACATGAAGACTTATTCACCCCATGCTCCTACCCCTGGCTGGGCTCCTTACTTTGACAAAGTTTAGCATCCACCCCTACCCACCCCGCCTTCGCTCAATAACTCAAACAACACCTACTAAGAGTCCTTGTTATACCAGGTCCAATCTGTGTGCAGGAAAAGAAGTGAAAGTATAATTTCTGTTCTCCAGAAGTATCCAGGGACATTGTCAACTCTGAAAGACTTTCTCTCCATCCAGAGTCTTCCTTTTTGCTCCAGTCCTTGTGTTTGTAACCCATGGCTGTGTAACAAATTAGGCCACCAGGCCCTAGATTATCTCAGAGAGACCTAGCCCATCCTCTGCCAACACAGAGAAGGATGACCTTTTTTTGCTTAACTTTTATGTTCAGGGTGAAGGGAAACAGCCGAAGTTCCTATGAGTGAAGATCCTTTTTCCAAGTGCCCAGAAAGGTGGGTGGGGAAGCAAGATCAGAGCACCACACGCCCTCCCAGCCTACAGAGCATCTGCACAGGGAGACCCTTTGCTCGCTCACAGCTGTCCATCAATGGGATTGTGGGATCTAGGCATTCAAGGAAAAAAGCTCCTCTCTTCAACACATTCAGAGTTCCCCCACCCCTCCAGCCCCTGCACCACATCCCAGCTCCCCCCTTTTATTAATGGAAAGGAAAAAAAAATGCAAACCTTGGAGTTTTAGCTGGAGCTTCTCCCTCCTGCTGTGCTTTTAACTATGCAGTGATGTACCAAGAAAGTTGGTGGTGGTCTAGGACTCCGTGTGACTATCATTTCTCTGTATCTGCAATTAAATATATAAAAATATAAAATATTCATTTAGTTATTTGAAAAAGAATATTTTCTTCCAAAGAGGATGCAACTTTTTTTTTTTTTTTAACTTTTAACAAAAGCAATCGGATATTTATTAGCCATATCTCCAGAATTTCGGAGCCTGCAGGTTGAACTCTACAAGCCAGATGTGATGGCAGGGATTTAGATCCGTAGATTCTGGGAAGCTCCCTAGTTGGGCTTCCCTTATAATAGAAACAAATATGGCTCTTTTTCAACTTTCTGTTGTGGCCCTCTGGGATTACCACCAACCTCTGGCCCCATAGAAGTCTTTTTTTTTTTTTTTTGGCCCCATATAAGTCTTGATCTACTTCAATTTTTCTTTGAAACTCAAGACCAGCCTACCTTACCCTCATCCCAGTGATTTGACAGTTAGCATGTCCCAAATAGTTGACTTACCTTCCAAAGGTGGTGTCAGAGTAAAGTAGGCCCACTACGTCAGTTCTGTCTCCATCAACCCCAGGAGAAATGTCCCCTCAAAGTCTTCTAAATAGACCACTGGCATGCATGGTTAGACAGCACTGCTATAAATGGAAGAGGGCTAGGAATCCAGGTCAAGCTTGGAGTACCCACTGAGAAGTTTTCCCTGATTCTCACAGATAAAATTATTCTTCATTTTCGGCTTCCCCGAAGGCCACCATCTTTTTTTTTTTTTTTTTTTCTTTCCTGGTTACAAGGGAATTTTTTTCTAAGGATTTATAAACATCTGACATGGGGTTTTAGCCCAGAAACCCTGAAACAAGAGGCTTATTGTTTTAACTGATAACGCTACCAAGTCCCAGCACTAGTTTTGATGTAATGAAAACTCTATAATGTGCTTCATTTCCCAAGAGCCAGTTGATTCTATCCTGGATATTCAGAATATCAAGCAGACGCTTACATCTTTTTAAAATATTTGGTTGTAATACTTGATAACCAAAATCTTTACATAATGACTGAATGCAAAGATATTTCTGTTTTTCTAAAAGAAAGGCATTATATTTCAGAAATATGCAAGGCTATTGCATTGCGAATAGTAATGAACATCCCTGTACCACCACCTAACTTCAAAGAGAAAGCACGCATGCAGTTAGAGCCCTTTCCATAGCCCCACGATGACCAACCCCCTCACCACTCGCAGATAATCATGATCCTGAAATTGTAGTTGATTATTTCCATGAATTTCTTTATTTTTTAATTTTTTTAAAGATTTTATTTATTTATTCACGAGAGACACAGAGGGAGAAGCAGGCTCTCTTCAGGGAGCCCAATGCGGGACTTGATCCCGGGACCCTGGGGTCACTCCCTAAGCTGAAGGCAGATGCTCGACCACTGAGCTACCCAGGCGTCCCACCATGAATTTCTTTATACTTTTACTGCCTTTATGAAGCATCTCGAACAATACATGGGCATAATGTTGAATGCCATACTTTATATGTTCTCTTGCAGCTCGTTTTTTTCAATTACTGGGAACAACTTACAAGTGATGATTTTGTTTTGTTCACCACCTAGGACAGTGCCAGACACGTAGCGGGTACTCAAGTATTTCTAGACCAAACCAGCATGATATTTGTAAGCTTTGTCTACATACGTATTGCTCTTGTTTCATTTTTACTGCTGTGTAGTATTTCACTTGGTTACATCACATAGTCCCATTGAAGGATATTTAGATCATTTCCTTATTTTCTATTATAGATGTGCTATGCACTGCAAACATCTGTTTACCTTTCCAGACAGATAGTGACACTTCTGGGGTATATATCAGAGTAGGATGATGGGCTTTCCCAAGTGGTTTGCCATTTCATATCAGTGCCAGTGACATTTGTGCATTCTAGAGATTTCCTATCTTTTCCACACTAGGTTTAATCAGAATTCTTAATGTTGGCCATTGGGATGAATGTGTTGGCATTTCTCTGTACTTTTCCTTTTCTATCTTCCTGTTTACTGTTAGGATAGCATCCTCTCATACGTTCATTGACCGTTCATGTTTCTTTGATGAATTACCCGATCATATTTTTTGACCACTTTTTGGTTTGGTTACTTATTTTTTTCCTTACTGCTTTCAAGAATATACATATTTTTAAAAAGATTTTATTTATTTGTTAGGTATCAAGAGAGAGCAAGCAAGCACAAGCAGGGGGAGGGGTAGAAGGAGAGGGCGAAGCAAACTCCCCGAGGAGCAGGGAGCCCGACTTGGGGCTCGATCCCAGGACCCTGGATCGTGACCTGAGCCGAAGGCAGACGTTCAACCAACCGAGCCACCCAGGCACTCCAAGAATATACATTTTATTAATTCTGGGTGTCATCCTTTGTCAGCTTTGCAAATGTCTTATTCCATTTGTGGCTTATCTTTTCATTGTCTTCTCCCTGCAGGATTTAACAAAACAAAACAAAACACAACCTTGCACTGTAGTACTTATTCCATTGAGTTGTAATTTTCAATCCATTACAATCCATTAAAAATACTTCATCCACTAGATTGTGGGGTCCTCGGAGGCAAACTATCATTCATGGTGCCCTGTACATTTTGGGGCCCAATAAATTCTTTTGACTTTCAGTTTTGGAATGGTGAGGGCTCCGTCCCCAGACAAAGTGAAAGACAGCAAGTGGGGAGCGTCCAGGGGTTGGGAAACCACAGCCACTGGCCGGAGCAGCCCGCTTGGTGCTTTGGAAATGAAGTTGTATCAGAGCCCAGCGACGGTCATTGCCCCCGGGGTGGTCGGTGGCTGTCCTCCTGCTGCTGCGGCAGAGTTCAGTTGTCGTGACAAAGACCATGTGGCCCACAGGTCCCAAGGTATTTACTTATTTTTATATTGTTAAAAAGATGTATTTATTTATTCATGAGAGACGCAGGCAGAGAGAGAAGCAGGCTCCCTGCGGGGAGCCCGATGAGGGACTCGATCCCGGGACCCTGGGGTCACGACCTGAGCTGAAGGCAGATGCTCAACCTCTGAGCCCCCCTGGGCCTCTGGGTCCCGAAACACCTAGTGTCTGCCGGTGAGCGGAGCAGGTGAGCCCGTCCGCCTGCCTTCTGCTGCCTTCCCTGCTGCAGTGACCTATTGCCTAGAAGCTTCTGCTTAGCCCTGAACGCTGGCGTGTGACAATGAGATGTGCAAGAACTGCTCTTTCCCCACAACTACCCCCCTCGAGGAGAGAAGGACGTGAGTCAGAAATGACTAAGTAAGTCTGAGATTTATGGGGACGACGCGACCACGTTCCTGTACGCCAAGATCAGCTGACCGAGGACACCTTCCTTGGGTGTCAATTGCCTTCTCCAAACATAAAAGGGCGCCTGGGTGGCCCAGCAGTTGGGCACCTGCCTTGGGCCCAGGGCATGATCCTGGGGTCCTGGGATCGAGTCCCGTGTCAGGCTCCCTGCATGGAGCCTGCTTCTCCCTCTGCCTGTGTCTCTGCCCCTCTCTTTGTGTCTCTCATGAATAAATAAATGAAATCTTAAATATAAAATAAAAGAAACATGGGAATGCTCTTTGTCTTTGTCATTGCATATTAATTAGTATTTCTGAGAAAGCTGGAGTCAACATCTTCAGATGGATCTTCATGGGGAGGGCAAAGAAAGAGGCTTTCAGAATATAAACAGAGAGCATTCAAATAAATGTAAACTCTGCACCCCCAAAGAGACTGTCCAGAGTGTCACCTAATAGTGGCTACAGTTGCCATTACTGTTAATTCAGCTGGAGGTTTTGAGAAAGAAAGGATCACTTTTCCAGTAAACCACAACCTAGTAAGCAAGCGTGGGTCTACGAGCATTCCCCAACATCGAGCCATTGCAATCAAATGGTGCAGAAAAATGTTGCCTTGCTAATCCACTATTAGATTTATTTCCCCCCATAATTTAAAGATAAATTTGTGAGTAACAAGTCACTTGACACAGTATGTTGTTTCTCTAGACCGCAAAGGACCAAAACTGAAACAAATGAACAAAATACAAATCTTGCAGTGATAGAGGAAGGAAAAAGGTAAGGAAATATTTCATGGAAAAACTCGACTGGAAAAAAAAGTTAGAATTTCTGGACAGATTACTGCTTTTAAGGCCTTTTTATTTTAGTTAATTTGGAGGGGGTGGATGTTTAGTCGTTTATTTTTAAGTTTTTACGTTCAAGTATGAGAAACAGTTATAGTAGTTTCAGGTGTACAATATAATGATTCCACGATTCTATACGTTACTCAGTGCGCCTCACAAGAAGTGTGCTCTTAATCTCCCTCACCTATGTCTCCAGTTCCTCTCCTCCCCTGAAGCCTTCTTTTGGAGCAAAACAGGTGTTTGTGAAGCCTTCCCTTGTGGGTGCATTTACCACATATAGGTGAACAACGTCTAGTAAGAAAGGCTGAGGGATCAAGTTTGCCCCGACCTAAGAATTCCTATTTCTAGTTTATTTTGTAGGGATTAGAACCAGCTGCCTTGAGTTCAACAGACTTAACATAATTAATTTATAATTAATTAACATTGTTATTATTATGTTATGTTAATATAATTAACATAAAAGGGCGCCTGGGTGGCCCAGCTGTTGGGCACCTGCCTGCCTTTGGCCCAGGGCATGATCCCGGGGTCCTGGGATTGAGTCCCACGTCGGGCTCCCTGCATGGAGCCTGCTTCTCCCTCTGCCTGTGTCTCTGCCTCTCTCTCTGTGTGTCTCTCATGAATAAATAAATAAAATCTTTAAAAAAAAAAAAAAAAAAAGAAGCTCCATCGTTATACCCAGGGGAGATGTTCTTTGGGACAGGGGTCTGCTGTCATCTCGGTTTGCTGACGTTCCCCAGTAAAGTCGCAGTCCCAGTGATCTTGCCTCAACTCATTGGCCTGTTGTGTGGCGAGCAGGACAAGCTCGGACCTGGCTATGTGGCCCTTTCCAGGGGAAGGTTGTAAGCCCTGGTCCAGTAGGTCAAGGTGACACCCTGTCAAGCGTGCTATGATCACACACTTTGTGTTCAAAAGAAAAAAATGCACCGAATCTCTTCTTTTATTTTCCTAACATCACCAGCCTATGCGTGTCGCCACTCCTCACCTCATCCCGTTTTAAAAGTTCAATGATAAAATATACAGAATGTTTAAAAATAATCTAAATTAATGTAGCCCCCCCATAATGCCATCATTCTATCTTTAACCCACCGATACAGAAATGGATATTATTTCATAAAAATTTCTACCAAAAATTGCCTCCAGGTTCACCAACTACTTAGGGACAGAGAAGGAGTCTTGGAATTCCTTTGTAAGCACCCTCCCCTGCCTTCCTCCCCACCATCACCCTCTGCTGCCCACAGAGGAGGTCACTCCATAAATGTGGCTTTACGGCTCCTGATATTAGAGCGCATTATTTACCTGGTGGCAGTTTGTAGGGAATAATTGGGGCAGACGGAGGGGGCCTAGGATGGAGCATGGGGGGGGGGGGGCAGAGGGACAGAGGGAAGCAGTGAAGGAAGACGGTCTTGAAAGCATTTGCTAATTTACAACTTCTGGGGCCGCCGAAACCACTTTCAGATTTTGCAGCCTTTGACATTTCTGCAATTTTTCCGTGTCTTCGCTGCTGTTCCAGGACGACAGATAAGAAACCCTCAAACCTCTCTCTGTTCTGTAATAATGAGATTGGAAAGAAAAGATCTTTTTCATCTTTTTAACATTAAAAAAAAAATACTTGTCAAAGCCCGGCAGTTCAACAAATATTACTCATGTCGTTGGCAAGAAGAAAAGAGGACTTTTGAATTAAAAAAAAAAAAAGGACAAGACGAACACAGAAGCATTGTTTGCATATCAGGAAAATTAATCTACGTAGGAAAGTGTGAGAGCCTGCAATTCAGAAAGCAAAGAATTAGGACAGCCCAGCTGAGAATAATTTTCTAGCCAGTTAATTTAATTGCATAAATCATTCCTTTGTTAGCAATAAAGAGATATAATTAAAATGAGATTGCCTCTAGTTTCTATTCTCTAGAAACTAAAGGAATTGATTTTGGGCAAAGCATTCTTCCAAATACCGGATCGGCAAATTACATTTACCTTTTTAGAAAAGCTAAATTATTTTGCCGTAATATCATGGTGGGTTTAATTAATTATAGATCTGCCATATGATCTTAAAGAAATAATTTATTTAATGTCCTTAGAACAGAAGTTTGCAATCATGTGTGTATCCCTTTGGTAGATGGTGTGCAGATTTTTACAAACAGGTCAGAAGTTTAACAGGCAGCTGTCAGGAGGAATTTGAGGCAGTGTAACGATTGTTTGGGGTTTTGGTTTGCTGTCCTTATTTAAAATAATAAAAAAAAAACCCGCCACTACTTAGTATTGCATAATTTAACTGAACTCATTTAGATGGGCTTTATTCTAAAATTGCTACTGGTAATTATTTGCTGTCTCCGAACCTTTGGGATTTAAAGAGCCTATAATTGTCTATTAAATAGGGGGAAATCAGATCAAAGAGGAATGCAAAAAGTCTCCTACTATAAAGCACAGGTCTGGTGATCAGTCAATTGAATGTCAGAGAGAATCGCAAGCTGTGACAGAAAAGAGGCTCATTTTTATGGTAATGAATTTGAATTTTTAAAAAATGTGCTACAGCAGACTCCTCGCTGCAGTTTTCAAGTTTGCTGGTATTAATTGGCAACAGGGATTTGTGCAATGCTGGGAGGGCACCTCACCGGCCTTTCGGGGGGCCTGGGGTCTGGGAAAACCGTGCCCCAGAGCCATGGCTGGCACGGGAGTCCTTACCCACTCCCCAAGCCCAAGCCTCGCAGGAGCCGGTGGTCCTCTTTCCAACTTAAGCTTCAGTCGCTTTCGCTTTCGGGGTTAGTGGTTGCTGGAGCCTGGTGGGTGCCTTGTCCTCGCCCAGGCCTCTAGCAAAGGCTTGCAGTGCATCCCTAATGCTTCCTTAAGTTAGGGCAGCCCGGGTGGCTCAGCGGTTTGGCGCCACCTTTGGCCCAGGGCCTGATCCTGGAGACCCGGGATCAAGTCCCATATCCCATATCGGGCCTCCCTGCATGGAGCCTGCTTCTCCCTCTGCCTGTGTCTCTGCCTCCCTCTCTCTCTTATG
This sequence comes from Canis aureus, assembly GCF_053574225.1. Classification (NCBI taxonomy): domain Eukaryota; kingdom Metazoa; phylum Chordata; class Mammalia; order Carnivora; family Canidae; genus Canis; species Canis aureus. The sequence continues at coordinate 4,399,862 of NC_135648.1, forward strand.
AGTGAATAAATAAACTCTTAAAAAAAAATGCTTCCTTAAGTTAGAGGGTGTCACAGGGATGTCCCTTATCATTCACAGTGTAGTAACCTTCCCTTTTTCTGAAAGATAAACACTTTTCTTAAAGGAGAAAAGAATGCTGTAAAATAGATTGATTTTTATACTGGGCAAAATGTTTGGAGTGGCTGTTGGAGGTTCACGTGTTGACCTGTGAGGGCCAGAAGTACACCACCATTTACCCAACTCCTGGCTCATGAGAAGGCAGCCGGAGGAGAAAACCAGCCCAGGGCTCAGGAGAAATGAGGTCGTCCTGCAGGATTTCCACGGCTCCCTGAAGATCTTCCAGAGGAGCTGAACAGGGAGGAAGGAGGATGACTATCTAGATGCTTCTGCAGCCCCCCATCCCCTGCACTCACTCCCCAGGGAAGAACTGTTGGATCTGAGCTCCATCTGCTTAGAAAGTGGCAGATGACTCCCTTCTCCACCAGGGCAGTTGCTGTGATGGACACCGGGATGGGACTCCAAGAACAGGGCCTAGCCCTCGGATCCCAAATGCCACCTAGGCTTGTCACCTAACGCTACAACTTCTGGACTTTGATTCTTCCTCTTGGCTCGCGGCTGGGCACCAGGCCTGACTGGCTGGTCCCTGATCACCCTTGCAGAACGCTCAGAGCTGCCACGACCTCCCTCCCTCCCTATGCCTAGTCTTTGTGACTAAAACCATTGACTTGAGCAGACCATTGGTGCTGCAAAAATAACTAAAAATTAATGTGAGGTTGATCAACAAATGCTCTGGTTTATTTGGAAAGTCTAGACTGAAACATGAACGTGGAGGACATCGTCAGCGTTCAAATGATGGCTTCAGCGCAAATCGTTATGGACTCTAAATACTCTTACCTTATTAGGAGCAGTTTTGACCTTGTCCCCTGATTCTGGAGCATCTCTGCTAATTAATCCCAACCTCAGGCAATATCGGGGCCTGTTCTACATACTGTTTTTCTTAATCTGCGTCAGTCGGAACGAGTTTCCGACTTGCTCCCCAGTACTGTGGTTTTGGTCATTCTATTTTGTCTTCAGCAAGGATACTTTCTGTTCAGCAAGTTCACTCATGGGTGGCATGGATAGTGCTGCTAATTGTGTAGATCAAGGGACATCCCAACATGCAACGCCCAGCTCCTTCAAATGGGATGCCTGTCTGGATACATCTGGAAGCATCCATCAGTGTTATTGGGTGTAACTGGAATACTTAGGACATCCTGGGCCGTCTCCCGAGTACGTGGTCTGATTCGGGAACATCATGACATTCATTCTCATCACGTGGAGACTGTTTTCATGCCCCCCCACCCCCCCACCTAGGTTACAGATGGGGGAACTTCAGGTCGGAGAAGTTCGACGACCCTCATGGAAGCCCAAGCACAAGAAGCAGATTGCCAGCACGTCCTCATAGCAGCCTCTGGCTTTCCTACTTTAGCTCCCAATCAGTCACCTGATGTGGACCAGGTAAGAGTGACGTCTAATCAAATTATTTTGCCATAGAAAGCTTTCATTTTTGTAATGTTTGAAAACAGGTTAAAAATACCCACCAGCGCATAAGTATTTATGAACCATAAAGAGGGGCTTTGGGCTTTATCTTTGCGAGTCCCACTAAGGGTTATTATGGTTACTCGGTATGACCTTGGCCGTGACCACAGGTCCAGGGCATGACCTCCTCTCCTTGGTGCTCCAGGCCATTACTACCACCTCCCTCCTCTATGTCCCATGATAGCCTTTACCTACCTGTCTGTGTGTCACAGGAGTTTGTTGTTACTTCCCTACATGAGCAACTCCACCTCCACCTGTGAGCTTTTGGGCTCACTCTGTTTGATCTCCAACATCCGGCGCAGAGACACTCCATTACGCGTTATTGTTATTATTACCAATATGGGGGGGGGGGTCATCCCATGACCTTGGCCCCCATGGCATCCAGGTCATATCCTTGGCCTCCTATACACAATTTCTATCAAGAGATATGTCTACCATGCTTCACAAAGGACCTTTTTCAGGCTAGATCTATAATAAATTTTGCAAAACGGAAGTCATCCCAAGCTGTGTCAGGCCTTTCAACAATTGCCAGGAGATGTGTGTGCATAATATTGGACGTGGAAGACCATCGTGCTCCTGAGCGGCTGCAGCTGGCGTTCCTCAGCGCTGTGTCTGAGGCCCTCTTTTCACGGTCTGCTGTTTCCCTGGGCTTTGTTGTCTGCTTTTCTGTTAACTTCCAATTCTACATGTCCAGCCCAGATCTTTCTTCTGCACCTGGACCCATGCGTGTGCTTTTCTTCTGAGCACCCCCACTTAGATGTACCATAGGACCCTATTCCAACGCATCCGAAATATAACCCGTCAATTTCATGTCCCCTTCTTAGCAGTGGTGCCACCAGTTATCTGGTTGCACAAGACAAAAAAAGAAAGAAAAAAAAAACCCACCTCCCTGCTCTATATTTCTTCTCTTCCCTCATCCCTTGTACAATTGAGTCAACACTCTAACCAACTCTCATTTCTAAATGTTTCTGGACCCGGATCCTTTTTTCATCCCTTGGACCACTTGCTACCTTCCGTCTTGCTCTTCTCCAACATAGACTCTACAGAAAAGCCAAAATAATCATAATTCTTAGAAATACTGTCATCTACCTAGCAGACTCCACTATCTTCTCATTACCCTTGGGATAAAGATGAAACTCCTGAAACATGGCTCCAAGGGCCCTTGATGATCTTTTCTGTCTCACACACTCTTGCCTCTCCCAGCCCTTGGAATGCAGACCTCCATGCAAATGTCACCTCCTCAAAGACTCTCTCCCTGACCACTGTGGCTGAAGCAGCCGACCCCTAACCCACTCAACCCCGATCTCATTATTCTACTTTTTTAGTGAGCTTTCCAGGCATGAGGTAGTCTTGTTACTGTCCCCCTGTTTGCCCCCTGGCCATCTTCCCCCGCTAGGACTTAAGGCCCCCCTCAATGTCTGTCATGCCCACAGCTCTTCCTCCAGATTCTAGAACGGTGCCTGGTACATAGCAGACACTTATTTGTGGATCTCCTGAAGCCTCCTTCATGTTCGGATTATTTTCACGATACCTCATGCTCTATATTTCTCCTTAGGGCCCTTGACACGTATTTCTCATTCACCACCACCACCCCCCAACATACATACTTTTTTGTTTTTTGGTTTTTATTTTTTACTTTTATTACCTACTATTCACCTTAAACATTGATTCTTCCAGGAAGCCTTTCCTAACCTCTGTTAAGCCCCCGGTGGCGTCCTCACATATGCCATGCTCTTCCTATCAAAACACTGAACATTATAAAAATTATTAATATATATCTGCCTTCCACAATCGACTCTGGGGGCATATTTCTTTGTTTCATTTCTGTTCCCACGGCCTCGTATCGTGCCTGGCTCACAATCGGCGCTCAGTAATACTTTGTGGAAGGATGCATGCATGAAATCAATGGCTCTGCTCTGTGGGGGATTTATTTTCAGGCCGGGTCCCAAATAGGAAATGGCACTTTCTCCCAGGAGGGGAGACGAACACGCTCTGTCCCCGCAGCACGCCGACAGTCCATCGGGGCAGAGCGCTGAGCTGCAGCATCAAGCAGCTAGAGAAGCTGTTCCTAGGATGGTAGGTAACCAGCACATATTTGGCAGCGTGTCTAAGAAAATACTAAGAAAAATCTTTGCAGGGCCACGAGGAAAGACCTTGCTATTTGGAAGCATCACTGCAGAGAGACCAGGGTGGCGGTGAGGACAGAGCGCATATTATACAGCAGAATCTCCAAAATTAGGGCTATGTGGAAGAGGAATCTGGCTGTTTCTAGAAAAGAGAGGTGTGTGCATGATTTTTCCCTTTTGGCCACATCAAGCTGAAGGATATTTTGTCTTTAATTTCTCCCTGAGGAAGGAATTGAAGAGGAGTGGCCACGTCCTACTTTACAGTTGCTCTAGCTGAGGTCCGGAGAGTCCTCCCTCTGGCAGTTGGGTCCCTCAAAGTGACTATGTTCATTTGCAGTTCATACTTCAGGGTTTTCACAAAGTCTTCATTATTTCCCCCTCAACTCCAAGATCCTGGCACATTTGGACTGAGTAGCTCCTATGGTGACCCCAACAGCCAAACTCTGGGCTCTCAACTTAGCAAATAAGGTAGTTTTTTGTTTAGAGAAGCTTATTTCTCCCCAGGTAAGCTACAGAAAATTTGATAGAATCCTTTGGAAGATGATGAAATTCACGAAATGACTTGCCCAACCACAGAGCACCAGGGTGTTGGGATGAAAGAGAATCCAGCGGGGGCTCGGAAGAGCATGCATTCCCCTATAGGGGTGCGGACTCAGACACTTGCCCTCCTGTCGGGGTCTCCAAGGTCCATTCAGAGTCTCAGTGATTCTCTGAAGAAGGAGCTTTGCCATCCCAGCAAACATTTGACATCAGGGCTAGCACATAAAATCCAGGATACCCAGTTACATCTGAATTTCAGATACACAACGAGTATTTTTTTTTTAGTATAAGTATATTTTACCTTTATATTTGTTGTGTATCCGAGATTCAGATGTAATTGGGCATCTTGTAGTTTTTATTTGCTAAATGTAGCAATCCTAATTAAAATACATTCATCAGTACGAGAAGAACACCATTTCGCTCAGTTGGCTCTACTCACCATCACATAAAGTCACGGAAAGTTAGGGAAGTAAAAGAACCTTCCCCGAGCTTTTAGTAAGTGCCAGTTGCTGTCACAGGCAGCGCACGTACGTCGTGTTCCTCCGACTTCTTCACGAGGGAGTGGAGTTGACAGCCGACTGTGGGAGGTGGCATTTGGAAAGCTGGTGAATGGATTTCCATACATGACCTTCCATTCAGATCTCAGTTTGCTGCATTTTGTTGCATTTTTTTTTCTCCTCCTTTGGCCAGTCAGGCTCTGACAAGGCTGTGCACTTGATTTTCGGAATAGGTGAAGTCTCTTAGTGGAGGGACCACAGCTGACATTACGCCGGGACCACGAGGGGTCCTTTGAGAAGCCATAAACAACCAGCTGATGGATTGCTCAGGAATTTAAATATCTAGGCATTCATTTTAATTAAGCACTTCATTGGAAAACACATAACATAGACTACTGTCACTAGAACTGTGACAGCTATATTGCAATTTTATGGCCCAAAATTTAATCAGCAGGTGCTGATTAATCCCGCTCTAAAAATCTTCCCTTAGCTGGTGGTTGCCCAGATTCTCCATGCTTTGCAAGGGGGAGGGGGGTGGTCGGTGCTGCTGAGAAAATAGATGGTCGTCCTTTTACTTCCGCACCCTGTCCTTTGGGAGTTCTGACCTCAGCGGAAAGCAAACTTCCTTAGCAGCAGTGTCCCCCTGACTATAATTTAATATTTTTAAAACCTGAAAAGAGAACCGCCTTTCACAATGATCCAGCTCTGAGTTTGCAAGGACTAGACTTAAACATTCATAGCTCATGTCCAGACAGTGAAACACAAGCCCCCTCCGTGAACCCCCTTCCCCACCTGACTCCCCCCACCCCATATTTCAGGACTCTTTCCCCCAACCTGCTCAGGGGTTTTTCTTGACCTATTGTCCTGCCTTCAAAGTCCTGACCTTCTCTGCTTGGCCAAATCCCCTTTATACTTCCATCGACTTCCAGATCAAATGCCTCTAGAAGCCTGACTTCTACGTCAGGGCCCTAATCCCACAGCTGCCTTCATGTGTCTACAGCACTAGATGCGTGTATACTAGGTATGCATTTTCCACATTAATTTCTATCTCCTTCTAAAGGTAAAGTCTGCATTCAGAAAAGGGAAAATTATGAAAAGCTGAAAATCACCAGTAAATCTACCACTCGGAGATACAATGCTAATATTTTGTTAGTATTACCTTTCACACCTTTTTCTGCGTGTATGGTGGATAGGTGAATCACTAAACATTTCCTCAGTTCTTCACCTCCAACTGCCTTCTTGTCATTTGCAATATGCCTTTGGGGCGTCTTCCATCAGGAGATGGGGTCTACTTGACCTCCCTTTTGTCAGGGTTGACCTTGTGACCTTATTTGGAAAACGGACCGTGACAGAAGTGATGGCATGTGCATTCTGAGCCTTGCACTTGCACTTTCTTTCTTGGAACCTCAAGACACCATGAGAACAACCCCAGGTTGGCCTGATGAGGGAGAAAAGAACATCCACAGAACAGGTGAATCATTCCAGCTGAGGCTGTCCTACACCAGCCAGCTCCCACTGACCAGCTAATCAAGGATGCCCAAACCAACCCAATGGAGATGAACACAGGGAGGAGAACTGCCCACGTGAGCCCAGCTTGAATTAGCCAGAGAATTATGAGCTAAATTAATAGTTACTTTAGGTCACTAAATTTTGAGGGGCAGTTTGTTATGCACCAACAGCTTACGGATACATATTTTTACATGGTGGAGATTACATCAATTGCAACAAATTTGTATCTTTCCTTCTTCTTAACATTTTAATCAAGATCATAAAAAATTTCTAGCCAACCATTGTGTTTATCACTATATGATAGTCTACTCTATGGGTGTAGAATGAAACCTTACCATCTTCCTGTATTTTACAACTAGATTGTTTTGAAAAATCTTTATGATAGAAAGTAGCATAACGGATATCTTCGAAGTAGAAGCAGAATTACCGGGCTAACGGCCATATGATCATTTTGAAGGTCTTGGATATATACTGATGAATCCTTCTCAGAAAGATTACAACTCTCGGCAAAGTCACTGTGCGGCCCCAAACAGCTTATTTTACCACAATCTTGCCACACTTAGAAATAAGTCGTCAGTTTGGTTGTCAATAAATGCATCTCATTCTTTCTTATTTTTTTGTATGTGAAGTTGGGATGATATTCTTTTTTTTTATTACCTATTTGACTTCATTCTTTTGTGATTGGGCTCTTCATTCACATTTTTTGTTTTCCTTTTTTAGTAGCTGTGCATTGATTTGTGTGTCCCCTATGTTAATATGTTAATAATATGTTATGTTAATAATACATATTGCCAATAGCTGCTATTTATTTAATGGCTACTAAGGAGCTAACATTGCACATAAAGTATCTCATCTAAATCCTCATAACAAGTTTTTTCAAGGCAAATTGTAGCATTCTCTTTCTACATATGGGAAAACAGGCCCAGAGAAATTCAAAGTTATACATAGAAGGCCCAGATTCTAGAGTCTGGCTTTTACCATTAGATACTACTACTTCACTTTGTTCATCACAATTCTGTAAGGCGTTTGCTTTGTTTTGTCTTGTTTTATTGTGTTTTGTCCTACCTTGTTTGTTACTACATTATAGAGAGGTTATTTCTTTACAGATTCATCTGTCTTTCCCACTGTTAACTTCTTATTATGGCTGAAATTAAATCTTTATACCTCCTACACCTGATGTCGTTCCTGGACATGATATATGTCCCATAAACACTTGTCAAACTGAATTCTTTGCTCTCACAGTAGCACTGATAATTTGATGGCCACAGGTTTTGTCTGATGGACTGCTACATATATTAGAATCCCCCCTTCCCCAGCCAGATGTTACAAAATAAGCAGGCTAATTACATTAGATTATTTTACTTGGCCGATTTGTTTTCCCAGAATGAGGTAGCAACTGATGCCAGATCCATGGTCTATAATCATGGTTGAAAATAAATATCGCTGGGTTGAACCCCCAATAGCCTATGATATTGAACCACCTGAAGTAGAAAGTCATGCACAATACTCTTGAACCCTCTTCCATATGTCAGGAATTCGGCCAAAAGTACATTTATGGTTCCTTTCCCCGTCCCTCAAAAATTATTAATGATCAATCCAACTATATTCCTTGAACAATAGTTGTGGAAAAAAAACTAAATTTAGTTACTGAAGACAAGACCTGTGTACAAGTTTCTTGATCTATCGGTCACTTTGAAGATAAGGTCCAAAGCTATGTTTAAGAGAATGTCAAGCTAAAGGAATAATACACTTAAACTAGTGATTCAGTTTACAATACCAATCTAAAAACTGCACGTGATTCCCCTGCTTTTAAATTCACCTTAAGTTGATCCAGTTTTGACCTCCCTAACTTTTCAGGATGCCACATTATGCCTGTTATTTCTGTGAAAGGTTTTGGAAATCCTTGGTCCAAAGAGAAAGAGTTCCGATCAGATTCATAAAAAGGGAGCCTTTCTGATCTGCATCCATTTCATCTGCAGGTACCACTAAATCTCCTTGGAAACAGGAAGGATGATGGCCACATACATTTACGCAATGAAATAGTTACTAGGTTAACAAATGAGTCCTCGTAGGCGCTTACTAAAATTTGTGTGTATTTGCTTTCTAAAGCAAATCAAAATTAAATAAGCAGGACTCTTTTCTTTCCTGATGGGACCCCTAGCTACCTTGGGGACAGACAGACAACTGCTAGCTTCAGCCTAGGGAAGAGTTGGAATAGCCTGGAAATGCTGAGCTGTGCCTTTGTATGAATGTGCAGCACCTGGCACGAGTATTTTAAAACCCCCAGGAGAGAGTCACCAGTTTTTTTTAAAAGCTGAGCAACAACTTGCTCAGCTTCAAACTAGGTCAGTGAACATAGAAGGTAGGAGATTTTTGTTAAGATCAACTTCTCCTTATATTTAATAACGGTTTCAAAAACAAGGTTGGGGGGCATGCTGACAGGGAAAGAATCCACTTCCTTAGATGAATGCATGATTTCTCAAATGGAAGAGACCACCTGGTTCCCAAATTCCGAAGTCTTTCTGACAACACTCCAATAATTTTTCATTTATGTTTTTCAAGAGGGGTTATTAGCCAGTAGATTGGAATCCTCTAGCAGATATGATTTTCTCTTAAAAGTGTTTAAGTTAGCAGGTCAGAAATATGTAAATAGATCAACCCGGTGCCGTGGCATGCGTAGCCTAGAAAATAAAGTCAAATATATATGAGTGTGTTCAGTGATCAATGTGATATTTCAAAATAATGGGAAATGGACAGTGTAGGTGCCAGAGGCTACTTACCTATTCTGAGGAGACAGACACTGAATTCCTACCTTGTACCTTGGATCAAGGTAAATGTCAAAAGAACTGAGCATAAATGTCAGCATTACAAGAATATTACACAATCTTGTGTTCTGTTCTTCATCAATCCTACACATTTCCTTACATATTTATTTCTGGGTACTTTAAACTTTTTCTGCTGATGTGTTAGCACGGGTATCTTTTTTGATTACAGTTTCCAGCTGATTGATGACTATCAAAGAAAGCTATTTAATATTAATCTTGTATCCAGCCACTTCCTAAATTCTTTAGTAGTTCTTATAGTTGTTTTTATTTCAGTTGAATCTCTTGGAACATATATATATATAATTTATTTTTTTTAAATTTTTATTTATTTATGATAGTCACAGAGAGAGAGAGAGAGAGAGAGAGAGAGAGGCAGAGGGAGAAGCAGGCTCCATGCACTGGGAGCCCGACGTGGGATTCGATCCCGGGTCTCCAGGATCACGCCCAGGGCCAAAGGCAGGCGCCAAACCGCTGCACCACCCAGGGATCCCCTATATATATAATTTATTATCTATATATTATTTATTATTATTATTCTTTTTGTTTATTTTATTTAATTAACTATTAATTCCAGAATACTGTATAACTGGTGATGGCTAGAGGCATTTCTCTCATTTCTGGCTTTAGAGAATACATCCACTATCTCATCACATAATTTTACATTTGTTATTGATTTCTATTTCATACTTTTTACTGTTTTTAGAAATTTTCATTCTATTCCTATTTTAATTAGAATTTTTGTTATGAATTGCTGCTTACTTTTATTACTTTTTTTTACAATCATTGTTCAATTTTTTTCTCTCTCTCTTTTTTAAAAGATTTTATTTATTTATTCATTAGAGACAGAGACAGAGAGAGAGAGAGAGAGAGAGAGAAGCAGAGACATAGATAGAGGGAGAAGCAGGCTCCATGTGGGGAGTCTGATGTGGGACGCGACCCCAGGTCTCCAGGATCAGGCCCTGGGCTGAAGGCGGCACTAAACCACTGACCCACCCAGGCTGCCCTCTATTTCTCTTTCTTAAAGATTTTATTTATTTATTTATTCATGAGAGATACACAGAGAGAGGTGGAGAGATAGCCAGAGAGAGAAGCAGGCTCCTTGCAGGGATCCCGATGTGGGACTAGATCCCAGAACTCCAGGATCACTCCCCAGGTCAAAAGCAGGGAACACTACTGAACAATAGCTTTTTAAATTAAATGCACTTAACAAAAATAACACAATATTATTTATTGCTGCTTTTCCTTCAACTTAACCTTGGAATAAACTCCACTTGATCATGAATAGTTTTTAATGCATTCTATGGCTCTTCATTAATGTTTTATTTGGGAATTTTTTATCTACATTCGTTAAGTGATATTGGGCCATAATTTCTATTTTGTGCTTGCTTATACCTTTTCTAATCTTTGACAATGTATACAATATCCTCTCAATACAGTTCTATTCAGATTTCCTATCTCATGTGGACTGTTTTGATAATTTAATTTTTCTGGAAATAGGTCCATTTCAGGTACATTTTTCAAATTGTTATATTACATTATTTATGTATTTTAAAAAGTATTTTAGCTTTAACTGTAATTGTAAACCTTTCTCACTTCCGAATTTGTATATTTGTGTTCCCTTTGTTTTTCACTTATTTCCCTTTTAAATAAGTGTACATTTTTTTCAAATTGTTACAGCTTTGACATTGTCTCTTTGCTATTTCCTGGTGTTTTTTTTTTTTTTTTAAGATTTTTATTTAGTCATTCATGAGAGACACACAAAAGAGAGGCAGAGACATAGGCAGAGGGAGGAGCAGGCTCCTCGTGGGGAGCCCGATGCTACTCAATCCCAGGACCCTAGGATCAGGACCGGAGCCAAAGGCCAATGGTCAACCACTGGGCCACCTAGGTGTTCCTGTTATTTCCTAGCTTTATTGCATCTTTCTTAAGAGAGTTTTGGCCTACTTTCTTTGTGGACAGCTGCACAAATAGGTGTTCTCCTTCTGTAATATACAAATTTGTATATATCCACCAAAACAAATGCATTATTTGTATTAACCAAATTATTTCCTTATTTATGGAGCATCTACCATGCACTGGGCATGTATGAAGTGCCAGATCCAGTGGCAGCCAAACAGATGTGCTTCCCTGCTTTAGAGTTACCTTTTATTTTCTCTTCCATTTTTAATATTTTTAATGAGATAAATTGTTCATAAAATAAACTGTTCATACTTAAAGCACAAAATTAGATGAATTTTGACAGATGCGTATACTCATGAAATGACAACCCCAGTCATGATAGGGGACATTTTATCCTTCTTTAGAGCTTCCTTGCATCTCTTTGCAATCCATCTCTTCCTCTGCCCTGGCCCCAGGCAACCACTGAGCTCTATTTTGACACTGTAAATTATTTTGCATCTTCTAGAATTTTCTGTAAATGAAGTCATACAGTATACAGTGTTTTGTGTTTAGCTTCTTCATTCAGCATAATGATTTTTGACATTCATCCAAGTTTCTATATATGTCAGTAGTTCATTCCTATTTATTGCTATGTGATATTCTATTGTATGGATACATCACAGTTTGCTTATTGATTCACTTCCTAATGGGCATTTGGGTTATTTCCAGTTTTTGCAATTACAAATAAAGTTGCTACAAACTTTCATGTATAAGTGATTGTGTGGACATATGTTCTCATTCCTCTTGGGTAAATAATTAGAAGTGGAAAGACTGAATCTTATGGTATCTATATTAGACTAATCTTTATAGATGACACAAAGTTGGAATTGGGGTTTGGAACCAATATGTAAATTTTTTCCTTTAACGGTAAAATTTAGTCCATATATATTTATAGACCCAAATGATCTATAAAATCTCACTTTATTTTTATACACTTCCTTCTTATTTTTCTACTTACCTGTTTTCCTTGATAACTTTTCCCCCTATTATAGCATTTCCCAAAATATGGTCTATAGAATAATAGCCCTATTGAGATACTATACAAAAAGTAGTTTTTGTAATCAAATAAATTGAAGAAATGCTTCTTCTTAGAGATTTGCAATTTGTGTTACTATTTAAGGGCTCTGAGAAATCCTCCTTGATACTCCCCAATGGTTTCCCATTGCTTTTAGATTTGGGATTTGTCCCAGATGCTTAGTGCAGCCTGTGATCTCCTGTAACCTGGTCCCTCCCAACCTCATGACACTCTCTGACTTGATTTATTCTGCGAATATGCCAAGTTCTTTCCTGCCTCATACCTTCACACAAACTGTTCTTTCTGCTCAGGGTTCTTTTTCTTACTTTTGCACCTAGATAACTCATTCTTCCAGTTCACAAGTCAAATACCATTTCATTGAGGAAACCTTCTAGACTATAGATCAAGTAGGTCCACATTATATATTCCCCAAGCATCTTGTGCCGTTCCTCTGTAGCACTGATTATAACAACAAATAATTAAATAGTTATTTGTATGATAATTGATTAATGGCTGTTTTCCTGGATGGATTGTAAGCTCCATAAAAGCAGGAACTTGTCCATCTTGTTCATTAATAGAGCCTCCTGTTCTATATGAATAGTAGGCAGTCCATAAATATGTATTGAATTAATCAAGAATCCAAGTAATTTCATTTAACCTGACATTCCTCAAGCTTATTTGACATATCCCTTGCTAATATTCTATAGAATTCATAGTCAGTTGGGACACCTGGGTGGCTCAGCAGTTTAGCGCCTGCCTTCAGCCCAGGGTATGATCCTGGAGTCCCAGGATCGAGTCCTGCATCGGGCTCCTGCATGGAGTCTGCTTCTCCCTCTGCCTGCGCCTCTGCCTCTCTCTCTGTGTCTCTCATGAATAAATAAAAAAAATCTTAAAAAAGAAAAAGAATTCGTAGTCAGTCAATAATGCTGTTGGGAAATGCAGCTCTGTAGGGTGTGTATGTGTGTGTTGCTAGTAATTATTTCATTCACTTACTCAATAAACATGTATTGAGTGCTGTTCTGTGCTAGGCATCTCAGTGCTCAGAAGCACTGTGTTTCTGTGCCTATGTAGCTTACTTTTTTGTGGGGATGGTTAGCCAATACATGTCTAAACGTAAATATGCCCAGTGATAATGAGTGCTGTTGAAGAAAAAGAACAGAGTGGGATGAGAAGATAGGAAATGGGGATTGTGCTTTAATTGATACAGGTGGTCAGAAAGGACATCTTCCAAAAGGTGACATTTGACAGAAGACCCAAGGTGGAGTAAGCTGAGCTGCTGACAGAGTGAACAGCAAGGGCTAAGTGCCTGAGCTGGGAACTCATTTGGCAAGGAGTTGAGTACAACTATAGCAGAAGAACTGACTGATGGGAGAGTGGAGGATATGAGGTCACAGGAGGTGGGAGTGGGGGCATGAGGTTGTGCAGGACGAGGAAGGCGCTATGGAGAAATTTGGATTTAACTCTGAGGGAGAGGTGAAGGTATGGAGCAGAGCAAGGATAAGGTGTGACATACTTTAGAAAGGTCGCTGGCTCTCCTGTGGGCAGTATCAGGAGGAAGAAGGAAAATTGTTAGGAATCTCTTGAAAAGGATAGATGAAGGGCATGACTAGGGTGGTAATGGCACAGACGACAGGCGAGAGCAGGATTCTCTGGACATTCAATGTAGAGGCACCGGAGAATAGGGATTCGGTGTGGAGTGTCAGAGGGGTCAAGCTTGACAGGAGTCAAGCATCATTTGAGGGAGTTTTGGCTTGAGCTGCAGTACAATTGGGGTCGCTTATTGAGACAGTGGAAGATTGAGAATGTAGACTGTGGATGAACCAAACCTGAGTTTGGGTTGATTTTGCTAAGTCTGAGATGCCCAGTAGGGACCCAAGTGGAGATGGAGATTAGATCACGGTAAGTCAGGGGAGAGATCAGGGCTATAGGTATAAATTTGGAGGACAACAGTGTATTGATATTAGTTAAAACTACAGGATTGAATAAGATTATCAAAGAAGTAAGTAAGCACAGATCAAAAATAAAAGGAGTCCAAAGACTAAACCTTTGGTCCTTTAATGTTATCTTACCCCCCAGTAAGTTAAAATTAACAACCTTGCCATATGAGAAAACGAAATGGACGTAAAGAGCTTTTCTTTCCTTTCTCTTTTTTCCTTTCTTTTTTCTTTCTTTCTTTCTTTCTTTCTTTCTTTCTTTCTTTCTTTCTTTCTTTCTATGAGAAAATTTTCTCTTCGTGTTCCTTCTTTAAAATATAATTTCAGTAATCAGGCAGCCCGGGTGGCTCACTGGTTTAGTGCCACCTTTGGCCCAGGGCGTGATCCTGGAGACCTGGGATCCAGTCCCATGTCAGGTTCCCTGCATGGAGCCTGCTTCTCCCTTTGCCTTTCTCTTTCTCTCTCTCTGTGTCTCTCATGAATGAATAAATAAAATCTTCAAGAAAAATGTAATTTCAGTAATCACTGAGCTCAGTATATACTCACAGCATTTCCTTCTTTATCATTTTATATTAATTCATTCCTCAATGAAAAGCACATGGATTAAAGTATTTTCAGAATTGGTACATAAATGCCATCTCTTCCTAGTCCTAGCATATCTGAGAGTGTTTTTTTCCTAACATGTGAATTATAATCTCACTGACTATGGACTCCTTGAATTATAGCCATTTCCTTTATAGTCAATAGTTATTGATCTATTGTCTTCTAGTCTTCAGGCATTTAATGTTATCAGGAGATATCTGAGCCCCTACTTTTTTCCTCTTTCTAGTCAATAGTCTGTGTTCATTGGCTTTCATTTATTTATGTTTTTGGTTATTGTTAGTTTTTTGTTTGCTTTTTTTTTTTCCCTAATTGGAAGTTAATGGGGTTACTTCTTCATAAAACTCAAAAATTTACCAGATGTATTCAGGTCTTGATTTCTGTAATTTTCTCAGATTTTAATATTAAAGTTATATTTTTCCATAAAATAAATTGCATAGCTTCCCATTTTTATTGTTTAAAATAGTTTAAACTATCGAATATAAGAGAGAGAATTTAATCATTTTCCAAATTCGTCCATGGCATCTGGTCTTAAGCAAATTATCTATTTCTTCATAGGTCTTTTTTTTTTTTTTTAAAATCATTTATGTTTTATTAGTAAATTATGTGTTTTCTCTAGGTTTTCTAACAAAGCTCCACAGGGCACAGATTGTATTCTTTCCTAATTTTCAAAGTCTCTTGTATCCCTTTCCTTTTCTGATTTTTATATTTTTACTCTCTCCCTCTTTTCCCATTAAACAAGACTTTGGGAAGTTGAGTTTTTTAAAATAGTTCTTTCAAACAGATTTTTGGGTTATGAATCTTCTCTAATTTTTTGGTTTTAATTCTGGCATTTGTCTGTATTAATTCTCTCCTACTTTCTTTTGAATCCTTTGTTCCATTTTAAAAAGATTGATTTTTGTATTTTAGAGATAGAGAGTGAGAGGGCATGAGTGGGAGGGGCAGAGACAGGGGGAGAATCTCAAGCTGACTCTGCCACTGAGAGTGGATTCTGATGAGGGGCTCAATCTCATGACCCTAGATCATGACCTGAGCTGAAACCAAGCGTTAGATGCTTAACTACTACCCAGGCAACCCCCGCTTTGTTCCTTTTTAAAGTTCTTAAGTTGGGTCCTAAGCTCCTTTGTCAATATTATTTCTAATTGAAAAATAAATGTTTTTTTTTTAATTAAATTTAAACTAAATATTATTTTAAATTATTTTTTAAAATATTTCATTTATAAATTATTTGATAGATGGAGAGTGAGAGAGAGAGCACACATGAGCAGGAGCAGAGGGAGAGGGAGAAACAGACTCCCCACTGAGCAGGGAGCCCAATGTGGGGCTCCATCCCAGGACCCTGAGATCATGACCTGAGCTGAAGGCAGTTACTTACCTGACTGAGCCACTCAGGTGCCCCTAAAATAAATATTTTTTTTTCCTAAAATAAATATTTAAATAACATTTTAAAAAAGTTTCCTCTGAGTAGAAATTTAGCTATTATGGGTTATAATATGAAGCATACTCTAGTTTCTTAGTCAGAATTCCAATTTTGACTACCTTTTGGATCAATGACTTTGTAGGACTACTTTTCTTAATTTCTTAAGAATTAAAATATGTATGCCATCCTTTTAAAAAAATTATTTCTAATTTTTATTGAAGTAAATTATAAAAATCTCTTGCTATTGTTGAAATTGTCTTCTGACAGTAAGAAGGTAGATTTTTGTAAATATTCCATAGATATATGAAATAAATTTACATTCTCCTTTTTTAAACGTGTATATTTCTTTCTTTCTTTCTTTCTTTCTTTCTTTCTTTCTTTCTTTCTTTCTCTTTCTTTCTTTTTCTTTCTTTCTTTCTTTCTTTTTCTTTCTCTTTCTCTCTCTCTCTCTTTCATCATACACACGAATTGTGCATGGGTAAAACTTAACTTTTTATTGTATCATGCTGTTCCCATGCCCTTATATAATTTTGTCCACCAGATCTGTTTGATTATGTGCTTTTTGTACAAATAACCAATAGGAAAATAGGTAAAGGTTATGAACAGGCATTTCACCCAAAAGGGACTCATAGAGCCAATACAAACATGGAGAAATGTTTGCCATCATAAATGCAAGTCAAGATCATAATAACTTACCATTTTATACCAATTGTACAGGCAAACATTTAAAAGTCTACAATACTGGGGATCCCTGGGTGGCTCAGTGGTTTAGCACCTGCCTTCAGCCTAGGGTGTGATCCTGGAGTCCCGGGATCCAGTCCTGCATCAGGCTCCCTGCATGGAGCCTGCATCTCCCTCTGCCTGTGTTTCTGCCTCTCTCTGTGTCTCTCATGAATGAATAAATAAAATATTTAAAAAATATATTTAAAAAAAAGACTACAATATCAAGTATGGGAGAGGATGTGGGCAGGAAAGACCTCTTACATAGTGCTCTGTTCTTCAAAAACCAGTTTGGCATCATCTTTGAAAGTTAAATTGTCATGTACCCTGTATATGTATGCAACAGACTCGCTTGCCATAGCTATAACAGGACACATGTATAAAATGTTCACAACATCACTGGTTGATAAAATCGAAACATCTAAAATCCCCAAAGTCATCAACAGGAGAATGGAAGGATGAACTAGGGTTCGGTGAAATACTCTATGATAATGAACACTATAAGGACACACAGCAAGCAAATGGGTGAATCTTAGTAATAAAATAGCAGTGAAAAAGTAAATTCCCCAAAGATTTCATACATGGAATTAATTTATATAAAAGTAAGAGTGAGTGAGTGTATGTGTGTGTGTGTGTGATTTAGGAAAATATAAATTGAAGAGGGTTGTGTAAAAAGGGAAGCAAGTATGTGCTAAATTCAGGACTCAGTGATATTTATGTCAGGTGGGGGAAAACACGAGGTGGGATAGAAGAGGGACATATGGTTAGATATAGATGGTTGTTGCTTTCTTACAACTTGTTGCGCATGGGGATTTTCAGGTGTTTGTAATATAATTTAAAAAATGAATGAAATATTGAACTAACTTTATAAAAATAGGCGATGAATAGACCAGTGATGAGAACTAGAAATTATAAATAATCCACTTTTGTGAGCCTGGAGTCACAAAAAATAATTTTAATAGTATTTTTTTTATTTTAATAGTATTAAATCAATAATTTAATAACTGGGCTTTAAAACAATCAACATACAATTTCCCTCTTTGATCTATTTGTCAATTAACTTTAAACATCACCTTGTTTGATATTAATATTGACACTAATATTTTTTTATTTACTTGTGTTTGTCTGGTACCTCTTTTCCCACCTCTGTATTTTCAATGTTATTTTCTAAATTTGTCTTAAACATGTGTCTTGTAAAATAAAGTTCTTCAAACTTTAAAGTGCAGGTGAACGACATTTGGATCTTATTAAGCTATAGTTCTTGTTTGGTGGGTTTTGGGTGAAACCTACATTTCTACATTTCTTACAGGCTCTAGGTGATGCTGATGCTGTTGATTCCATGCACTTTTTAAAAAATATTTTATTTATTTATTTGAGAGAGAGAGACAGCGGTAGCATCAGAGATAGCACAAGCAGCGGGGAGAGAGAGAGGCAGGCTTTCCACTGAGCAGGGAGCCCAACACAGGGCTTGATTCCTGGATCCTGGGATCATGATCTGAGCCAAGGGCAGCCACTTAACTGACTGAGCCACCCAGATACCCCACGGTTCCACGAACTTTGAGTAACAACAATCTAAACAATATATAGCTGAGTTTTGTTTGTTTGCATTTTTATTTTATTTTTTAAAAGATTTTATTTGTTTATTCATGAGAGACACACAGAGAGAGGCAGAGACACAGGCAGAGAGAGAAACAGGCTCTCTGTGGGGAGCCTGAAGAGGGTCCTGGGACCGGGATCATGACCTGAGCCAAAGGCAGACACTCAACCACTGAGTCACCTGGGTGTCCTATTTGTTTGCTCTTTTAATTTAAGCTTGGTTTTTTAAACAAGAAAGTCTTAGTCTCTGTAAGTTAGTAAGAGAATTCAGCATATTCACATTTAATGAAACCAATATGTATACTTGATTTTAATCCTTCCATTCTGCTTTATATTTAATTTAGCATTTCATTTTTTATGCTAATTAAATCAGGTTTGAAATTTCTAAAATAATTTTCTATTCAACTCGTGGTGCTTTTCTTATTCTCAACATCGACAATTTATTGCTTCAACAAATATTTATTAAGTGCCTACAATTCTGGATTTCAGGCTCTACTACAAAGCTGTATGGTACTGGCACAAAAACAGACACAAAGATCAATGGAACAGAATAGAGAACCCAGAAATGGACCCTCCACTCTATGGTCAAATAATTTTTGACAAAGCAGGAAAAAATAGCCAATGGAAAAGAGTCTCTTCAACAAATAATGTTAGGAAAATTGGACAGCCATATACAGAAGAATGAAACTAGACCATATCCTCACACCATACACAAAAATAGACTCAAAAGATTTGAAAGACCTAAATGTGAGACAGGAATCCTAGAGGAGATGTGAGACAGGAATCAAAATCCTAGAGGAGAACACAGGCAGCAACCATTGTGACCTCGGCCACAGCAACTTCTTACTAGACATGTCTCCAAAGGCAAGGGAAACAAAGGCAAAATAAACTATAGGGATTCATGTAGATAAAAAGCATTTGCACAGCAAAGGAAACAGTCGACAAAACCAAAAGACAGCCAACAGAATGGGAGAAGATATTTGCAAATGTCTTATCAAATAAAGGGCTAGTATCCAAAATCTATAAAGAACTTATTAAACTCAACACCCAAAGAACAAATAATCCAATCAAAAAATGGGCAAAAGACATGAACAATCATTTCTCCAAAGAAGATATACAAATGGCTAACAGACACATGAAAAAAATGCTCGACATCACTCAGCATCAGGAAAGTACACATCAAAATCACAATGAGATACCACCTCACACCAGTCAGAATAGATAAATGAACAACTCAGGGAACAGCAGATGTTGACGAAGATCTGGAGGAAAGGGAACACTCTTATGCTACTGGTGGGGATGCAAGCTGGTGCAGCCATTCTGGAAAACAGTAGGGAGGTTCCTCAAAAAGTTGGAAATAGAGCTACCCTACAACCCAGGTATTGCTCTACTAGGTACTGACCCTAAAGATACAGATGTAGTGATCTGAAGGGGCACCTGCACCCCAGTGTTTAGAACAGCAATGTCCACAATAGCCATACTATGGAAAGAGTCCAAATGTCCATCGACAGATGAATGGATAAAGAAGATGTGGCATATACACAATGGACTACTACTCAATCATCAAAAAAAAAAAATCTTGTCATTTGCAACAATGTAAATGGAACTAGAGTGTATTATGCTAAGTGAGATAAGTCAACTGGAGAAAGACAATTATCATATGATCTCACTCGTATGCAGAATTTAAGTAACAAAACAGAGAATCATAATAGAAGAAAGAAAAAAATGAAACAAGACAAAATCAGAGAGGGAGACAAACCATAAGAAACTCTTAACTCTAGGAAACAAACAGAGGGTCACAGGAGGGATGGGGTGGGGGATGGGGTAACCAGGTGATGGGCATTAAAGAAGGCTCATGATACAATGAGCACTGGATATTAAGGCTGATGAATCACTGACCTCTACCTCTGAAGCCAATAATACATTTTATGTTAATTAAATTTAAATAAAAATTTTAAAAATGCAAAAAACTGCCTTCACTTATTCATTGAGCATGTTTCTTTGCTATTCTTTGAAAACAAAATGCTGTTTCTTCCTTCCAAGATGCTGTTCATCCGCTGATTCCCCCACCCCAGAAAAAAAGCAGATCTTTAGACTGTTTTTTTCTTTTCCTCTCTTTCCCAAGTAATATCTTCATAACTCATTCACCCATCCCCAAGATTTACAACCCCTAGGTATTGCTGAAGTAGTTTTATATCTTTAATTTAAAACTATATTTAGGTTTTCCCTTACAGGATGTGCTTTCTATTTTAGGAATTCTAGTCTCACAGTGACATTGCTTCTTATCCATCGTTCTGTCATTATTCTTTTAGATTCAATTATACATATTGCCAGGTTTATCCCTTGCTTCTTTTTCCTCTCCTATGTACCTTCCCCTAACTTAAATTCTTCCTTGGGATTAGTTTGCTGTTTAAAGTCCTTCCCATTAATATTTTTCTCAGAATATGTGAATGGTGTATTTTCTAAGTTGTTGTATATCATTTTCTTCTCTCTCTCTTTTTAAAGATTTAATTAATTAATTAATTAATTAATTAAAGAGAGAGAGAGAAAGAACCAGCGGTGGGGGGGCGGGGGGCGATTGTTGGCAGAGGAGGAGCAGACTCCCTCCTAGGCAGGGCGCACGACATGGGCTCAATCCCAGGACCCCAGTATCATGACTTGAGCTGAGGTCAGACACTTAACCGACTGAGCCACCCAGGTGCTCTTCATTCTCTTAAATTAATAGATATATGAGTGCTATCTTGGCTGGATATAGAATTCTTGGGTTGCATCTACTGAATTTTAAAGTTCTAAAGTTGCATTTCAAGTTCTAGAAAGTGTCTATGCTTTAATTGACTTAATTCTTTAAGTGCTCATAGTATTATCATCATTTTGCTCACATTGTCATCTTCTTCTCTAAGGCTTCTTCACCAGCAGGAACTTTGTGCTATTATTCCTCTCTTTGGCTATTTGTTTTGGTCCTTCCTTGAAACATTGCTCCATGAGCTCTTTGGGCTCAGGCTCAGCTGCCATGTGCTCTACATGGGGTCAGTGTCTGTGATGAAGCTGAAATAGTGATATCTATAGTGATAGGCCAGTGGCACAGTGGCCAGCACATCATCCCATCCTCATATTTCAGCTTTTTAAATTTATATACTAAATACTTCTGCAGTTTCTCAGAACCTGGGGAGGCCAGTTGGTCTTCCCAACACCACTTTCCCGTGTTTGCTCTCCTCTTTCTCTTGAGGGTTCATTCTACGGGAAGACCAGGCTTCCCGTAGAATGAATAAATAAATAAAATCTAGGAGGATTCTTGGGTTAGAACCACCCTGAATTTGGGATGCAGAACACACTGTGATACATCATAAGCAATCAGCAACTTACCAGATGTGTCACTTCTCCTGAGAGAGTCCAGATCCTTCAGCCTGGCATTAAAGGGCTTTCTCCTCTTACCTTTCTGATATAAGCTCCTCCATTTTCTCATAGATGCCCAGAAAATTTACTCCTTTCTGCCCATGCCAAGGAGAAAATTTTGCATTTATCCCTGGATTATACTTTCTGACTATTTCCATTTATTAAAACTGAAAATACACTTATAACCCTTACTACAATGCCATTTTCCCCACAAATTTTTCCTTATATCTTCATATAGAAATAATCTCTCATTTAACTCACATGTATGTAATCACTTCCTAATAATACCTAAATATTTGACACTTACTTAGCACTTCTACCGAATTTTAATCTATCAGACACTATTCTAAAAACTTCACATATATTAATTCACTTATTTCCTGCTTAGTCTGTTTTATCCCTTCTAGTAAAGAAAAATAATAATGTTCTTCAGCATAATTCATGTTTGAATTTATCTGGGTGTCTCCTTGATTGCCTGGTGGTGCCCTGCCATGTTGAACATACTCAATAAACACGCTTTTGAAAGAATGAATAACAATAGCAATAATGTTGATTGACTTTTTAAAAAAGATTTTATTTATTTATTCATGAAAGATGCAGAAAGAGAGGCAGAGACATAGGCAGAAGGAGAAGCAGGCTCCCTGCAGGGAGCCTGAGGCAGGACTTGATCCGAAGATCCTGGGATCATGACCTGAGCTGAAGGCAGATTCTCAACCACTGAGCCACCCAGGTGCCCTAATGTTGACTGACTTTATACTAATATTTCCATTGGTTGAGAATTTTGAGGACTTAACACATGTCACCAGAGCAAACTTTGATTCAGTAAAGAGAGGAATCTGTCTACCATACTGCTATGATCCATCACCTCCAGAGTATCACCAATACCAGGATACCCACTACAATGATAACCAGCCCAGAGATTGCTTCCAAGATCCGGGCATCATGAGTGATTGTCTAATCTGATTGGGCAAAGTCATCTGGTTACATTAAATTCTATCACACACCCAGGTGTTCAGGGTTCTAACACAAATCAGTGCAAAACAAGAGTTTTCAGAAGATATTTTTACAGAGGAGTTCTTCTCTTAGTGTCTTAGACATTAAAACCAAACAGCCTTTGCTGGTATGGGTCTGGTATATCAGACTGCAAAGAAAACAAAAGTTAATTGTAATATTTGGACAAACAAATCAACTTGTTCTCCTCTTTTCTGTTTCTGACATAGTAGCTAGTGGAATATAAAAGTTCCTTTTTCTATTTTCAACAGAAAGATCTGTACTGGCCACCTTGATAGGAGGTTATGGTTAAAATGATTTGGGAATGAAAAGGAAACCTAATCACCTGGGAAAATTCATTGAGTGATTGATTAATTTATTCTGACATCAGTTGTAGAAGCACCTAGTGGATATCTGCTTTGGGTCTGCTGCTGTGGTAATAGCCTGGACTTAACATTTATGTCTATCTTCTAGATCCAGTTCCTTAATCTGAACAGTTAGGGATGTTGGTATAATTTTGGCTCTTATCACTCAGACTTCATAATTCTTTCTATTTTGTCACTCTTAATATTTATATGACATCTGGTGAGTGATTGATCTTCTATAGGACCCTATGGTCACTCACATTTGCTTATCACCAGCGCATAGGGGGCAATCCCTAGATTTATGGCTGCCAATAAAAGTTGTTACCAAAAGTACAGTTTCTTTTTTTCCCATGTGCTAATTTCCAATAACTCTTGTGCATGAGAGCAATTACTGACAAAAGTCAGCCTCTGTTAATAGAGTTTATCACACTTCATCATATATCCTTTGTCGCTGGAAGCATTTTGACAAGCCCAGGGTTAATTAAAACCAAGAAGACAATAAAATACACCTAATCAAACATTACAGGTACAGAAATCAATTAGCAGATTTATAGCACTTTGGAGGTTTCCATAATGTATAAAATTCAAAGAAAATGTCGTTTCCATTTCCTCAAGACAGTGTAATTAAATTTCTAATTGAAACTATTTTTCAGTAGGTAATGTATAATCCACCCAAGTTTGATTTGCATTAAAGTCGGTCTACAGAGGTTGAAAGAGCCTGAGAAATTAAAAAGATCACTGAGTCATTTCCATCACTGTTATTTTGTCTACTTGAAAGTTGGAAAGAGTGACACTGTATAAAAAAGGAGAGGGGAGAACAGTGGTGCTTTGCATGATAAAGAGAATAAGTGAAGTCATCTTATATCAAGGACCTCTGTCTTTCTACAGTGGAAAAAAAATCACTGAAGGAGACTGAATAGCTCAGATAATTCACTAGATTTGTCAGCATAGTTAAATAATAAATCTGACTTATTTGTTTTCTCTAACTTGACTGATTGTTTTGACTGAATTGATTGCAGTGATGCATTGCTTTGGTATCATGTAGATGTGGCCTTAAGTAAATCACTTCCTTCTGCAGTTTCATTCCCCACACAGTTGAATTAAATGTGATGCTGACCACTGTGCTTGGAAGACACGGTCTCAGTGGGGGAATGGGCAAGAGGATCAGATGGGCAAGGTGTTTTGTAGAGTGTCTGCAAGTTCAAATTTTTTGTGAGCTAGCTGATTGATGGCATGTTATCTCTCTGTCTGAGGCTTTACTCCTTAAGCCACTTGTGAGGATTATTAACAAAATATCTTCCTGCCAGTTAAACATAGAAATGATCTTATTTTTTACACCCCACCCAAAATTATCCCTGTCTGAAATTTCAGTCCAATTGACATTTAATTTAAAGATAGTTTTTTCTTTTAAGTAAAGACTACCCTGAAATGTCATTATTATTATCAACAACAACAAAATAACTTGTATTTATTTCCTTAGCTCAGAACCAAATCATCCCCATTTTTAGGGTTTTCCTTTTTGAACTGTGAACAAATCAAAATGTACTACTCTTTCCATAGAATGATTACTACTGAACAAATCTCAAGTTCAAAATTAGACTTCAGATATTTCTTTTGGTTTGTGGGGCTGCATGTGAGGTTATGCTCACATAACACCAACGAAAGCCAGGTAATTTGAATAATTTTATGGAAAAAAATCAGAGATTGTTTGATCTCACATACACAAGAGTTAATATTTTACAGTTAAAAGCTAAGGCATTATGATGACAAAGTAAAATGGATGAAAGATCCAAATGTGCATAAACCAATTTTTAGTCAAATGAAGGCAGATACAATGTTTTCATAAATCAGATTCTGTGCCTTTTTTTCCTCCCTAATGCTGCTTGTTTTCTGGCCAGTTCATTGTTGTCAACATCTTCATTTGAGATTTAAGGGGCATTCAATGGATATGAAGGAGTCAGGCAATGAGCCATGGTGGCTGATTCCACAGCAGCATGGCCCTAGGTTTAAGATGGTGGTTATCTGGGTTCTTGGTCAGAGGTGCATCAGGAACATACTTAGGTCAAAACCAGATTTCAAACTTGAGCTCTCTCTCTTATTTCCTGTATCCCTAAGCTCCTCCCCCTGTTCTCCATTGACCTTTTCTCCTCCTTTCACTGCTTAACTATGAACATATATTTAAGACACAGTCCTCAATCCCCATTCTCGTTTTCTTATGCTCTCTTCATCTGAAAGTTCTTCTGTTCTGTGGTGCCAACAAACTTTACTTTCAAATGACAAATCTATTTTCTATGGAGTCCTTGCTCTTAAGCTTTGATCCTGCTGTACCACCAGCTGCCGCATAGACTTTCTGCTCTCTTGGGTATTTTCTAAAGCCCCCAAATGAACATCCCCTGTCCAACTCACTACTGTTGGTGGTGCCACTATTCCTAAGACAATGGTGAGTCTGAGTTCTAAAATAAATAGAAAAAGAAAAAGTAAAGTGATTCAAACTCTGTTGAAGTTTTCTCTTTACATAATAGTACAGGGTGGGAGAACAGGTCTGCAGGATGGTCCTTCTCCACAGTGTCATTTTGGGGCCCCCAGCATTGACTCCAATCCAGCCAGGTAGAAGGGATGAAGGAAATGGAGGATTGCCTGGGGGGGGGGGGGAGGATTTTGAGGATAGGGCAATACTGCAAAATCTCTGCCCTCCTGATCAGCTAGGGCTCAGAGTCATGGCCACACCCCTCTGCCGGGAAGCTAGGAAATGTAGTCCAACTACTGGCCAAGGAAGAAAAAAAGCAAATAGGTTTTGAGGTGCAGCCAGCACCTCAATCTTCGTTCTCTCTACCAAGTCAGGTCAAACCAAATTCTGCTATAGTCTCATTTTAAGTATTTCTCATTACATCATCCATCTACTCCTAGCTTTGCCTCATGGTCTAGACTCTTACCACCTCACTTCTGGATTGCTATGTTAGATTTCAAAGTGATCACAACTGCAGCCTGTTCCCCCTCAATCCATGCTGCGAATTCTTTTCATACTCATGTTCCTTCTGTACAGCTTTCATTGCTTTCTGTCCTTGTTCAAAACTTTCAACAGCTGGCTTGTCTAACCCATCAAATTGAATCTCTCTGCCTGGCTTTTGAAAACTGATAGAATTTAGATACTTCTCTTCCTACATCAGGCCATCTTGATCACCTACTTCTGTAACTTTTTGCAGTGTATACAGTATTGTATCACTCATTTTAGTAATATAAACTGTTCTATTTTCAGTTGCTTAATATTATTTGAGCTGTCTTTCCTACTATGCTGTAAGCTCTTTGAGAAAAAAGATGTCTGGTACTTTTCTGTTTTGTCTCCCATATAGTCCAGCATGTTGCTCAGTACATACCCAATTGGTTTCCAATAAATACTTGTTGATGAATAGGCTAACTCTGAGAAGGAATTAATCATTATACTGATTTTATGAAATTTGGATCCCTAAAAGTGTCAAAGTTATATTGACAAATCTTTGTTACAAACTGCCAGTTATTTATGGAAATCTATGCTCAATTAAAATTGGTGACAAAGTCTCAACATAATCAGATATAAACTAAAGACATTTAAAAGATTGGGAAACATAATTTCAACTAATTCTTTCTTTCATTAATTCAACCAACAATTTAAATTTTGATTCCTGTTCTGAAGAAACTCACAGACTGGAAGGGAAAAGAGGATACATACACATTGTCTTAGGCAGAATTCTAAGATGACCTCCAAGATTCCTAACCCATGCCCCCCACTCTATGTATATGCTTTCTCTACATATAGAAAAGTGTCAGTGGAATCTGTACATATGATGGCATGCCACTCCCATAACTATGTGATATTATATGGCAAAAGGAATTGTATGGATAAAATTAAAAGTCTCTAATTAGTTGACTTTAAATTAATCAAATGGAAGATTATCTATAACGAGTTTTGTAGTCAGGTGAGCCCTTAGCAGATATAGGAAGAGCCTCATTATAAACAGATTATGGAGGGGGCCACATGGTTCTGACCTGAGAGCAGTGTCTAAGAGCATAGAGAGGTCCCCAAATGATAGCTAACAGGCAAGTGGGGACCTCAGTCCTACAACCATAAGCAACTGAAAAAGCTCCAGATCAGAGCTCCAGATAAGAATGTCACTGAGCTCCAGATAAGAATGTCACTCTCCTGACACCTTGATTTCAATGTGTGAAACACTGAGGAGTGAACCCAGTTGTGTGAGAGGACCAGGTCTGACCCATGGGAACCATAAGATAATAAATGTGTGTTGTTTCAGGTCACAAAGTTTGTGGCAATTTGTTATACAGCAATTGAAAATTAATGCACACATTTCCTATAACATGCTATTTAGTTACTATGAAATGCAGTTTTACATATGAGCTCACTCATTTTGAGATGCTATACATCTTACTTTTAAGATTTGGATTAATCACAACACAAAATCTCCTATCAAGTACACATAATTGTGGACTTAAGTCAACCAATGCCATGACTGCCATTTTCCTACCCTTGAGTCAGTTAACATCTGACTTATCTCAACGAGTCATAGATTGACATCACCTAGTTTATTTCCAAAAACTTCTACAAAACAAACAAACAAACAAACAAACAAACAAACACTTCTACAGAAGATGGTTCCCCCCAATTATCAGTGTTTTTTAGGAGGTCACTCCTCCATTCTTCCCTGCTTTGGTACATATTGTGCTGACTTAACATTTTCTCTTGGTGGCTCACTGGATTAAATATCCCAAGACTTTTTGGAGGGGAGCCAAGCAGTCTTCTTTGCTCTTTAAGAGGAAAGTGGTTTAAAGGAAGCTGTTGCTTAGCAAAGCCATTACTCTGCTGCAGAACAGGCATGTTTCCAAAGTACATTAACAATGCTAATGAGGAAACTAGCCCTGAAGTGCAGAGAGAGGAGGAGGGAGTCATTTCATCACAGGAAGTAGCCTCTTGGGGTGGACAAAGCTCTGGAGGTGGGTTGAGATATGTGACCTCTTTGGACTGACTGGCCTTGAGAATTCTCTGAAACTCAGTTTCCTTATCAATAAAATGGGAGCATGAGCCAGATGATCTCTGAATTCCCTTGCCACTTTGCTATCAATGGTTCACTCAGTCACTGATAAGTGGAGGGGAGAAATGAAAGATCTCAGTGGAAAGGTGGAATGCCCAATGTCCATATAAGTCCAGTAGTAATTGGCTGTATATTCTGAAGACCAGTTCCCACGAGGAGGCAGACACAGGCTTGTCTTCAGCACATTCCCAGCAATCTGGCTTCCCACTCTTGAAATTTCCTAAACTGAAATACATTATTCCCTGCCCCCTGCCTCTGGCTTTTTCCTTCCTTATATTCATTATTTCCTTAAATATTCTCCATATTCCTTCCAAGTTGAACTGTTTACTCTTTCAAAAAATATATCACACTTTCCCTCCTGTGTTTGGCTTCTGTGGTACTCATACCTGGATTGTTCTACTTTCCATGTGCACCTGGCAAATCCTGGTCATCCCTTAAGGTCTAATTCAAAAACTACCTTTATAAAGCTTTCCCTGATGGCTCTTTTCTCCACCCAAATATGAGTGAGATTTTTCCTCTTTGGAAACTCCCTTATGAGCTAGTCTTCTGTGAGCACAGATCTTCTTCCATCTTGTGTGTTATGGGGGCATTTTCTGTTCCTCACGTTGAAAACGTAGAGATGTAGACAATTGAACTGAGAGGTTCCTGAAGTCAGGCCTGAAGTATAATTCATATTAGCTTATTTGCCTAATACCATCTTGTCTTCTTGTCATTCTTTTTCTTGTTACTACAATGCAGCAAAATTAAAAATGCAGTTCCTGGTAGCCTAAATATGTTCTCAGGGGTTCTTCCTGAAGAGTGTTCTTGGTTATAAGATTCCAGAGGGCAGAAGCTATGAAATTAGCCATGAACTTTCACAGTGTAAGCAGAATAAAGGATCCTCAGAAAAAGAAAGACAAAACATAGCTTTCTTGATGTGAGAAAAGTCGTTTTAGGTCCCTTGGCCATCTTGTGACAGAAGTAAGAACAAACAGCCACTATCAGGCCAGGAGGTAGCCTAATCATATCAGGGACAATAAAATTCCCAGTGCTGAGTCAACATAAAGACTGACCTGATGCTCATTTTTGAGATATCTTTGCAGGATTTAATCTCCTCCTCATACTCAGACACCAGACCAACAGGAGTCTGAGGATTGGTGATGCCAAAGCTTGCTGGGCCTTGTGACTTGGACCTGGACTTTGTCACTTTAGGATGACTTTTCCTCCAGTTCTATGCTATATTCCCCATTACTCAAGCCCTTTGATGAATATGTATGCACACTTAGCTTAAAACTTGCCCAATTCTGTAGTTCAGGGAGACACTGCTTTGGGAAAGACCCCCAGTGTTCTCCTCACTTGTTGAAAGTAAAGTCTCTTCCTTTTCCCATTCTTTGGTCCAAGAATGGACCAACATTGGTCTTTTGGCTCAACACTCACCAAGAGGTAAACAAAGTTTCAGGTAACAATAGGGGTCTTACCGAAGCCTGAATGTTGGCCAAAGAAACAAAGGCTTAGAGAGACACGTATTCAATGAGAGACTCTTAAGTTCTCTCTTTTGACTCATATTTCAGTAGGTTATTTCTCCTTCTTTAATATTTGGCACTGCTTCATGGCCCATCCCTGAAAATGGCTCAGGGCTGCTCTGATCCCTGGGGCTAAGGTATCTTCTCAATGAAGGAGACCCTGACTTGTTTCTTCACAAGTGTCACTCCCAACTGGTGCCTCCAGACTTACAGAACCTCAATGACATGTTATTCCTTCTCAGGCCATGGCTCATTTGTAGTGCTTTTCCATTTATCGTTTCCGGGTGGAATACTGTTATAACTTTTCTTTTCTTTTTATTATTTTTTTTTTCTTTTTCAACTGTAATTTAGAAAAAAAAAAAAGATTGTGGAAAAGAGCTGTAAGTAGGTAAGGAGAAGTTGCAAAGAGTAACAAATGGAAGATCTAAAAAGGTAAAAAAAAATGAGAAAGAAAATGAAAGGAGCTAGAGGAAACATGGAGAACCCAGTCAATGCTACTCAAAATCATGTAAGCCAGAAGCTCTACTCATGTGCTTCTCATGATGCCTCATTTCACCATAATGACAAACCAGAAAAATTAAACAATATGCCCAAGATCCCATAATTAATAAATTATGGAAACGAGCTTTGGATCAAAGACTGTTTGACTCCAGAATCTATATTCTTTGTACCACACTTTGCTGCAGAAATGGTGGAAGATTCAAAGAAAGACTGAATATGGATCAAGTAAAGGGCTGGTTGGAAGACAGAGGGAGAGTGACGGGTCTATCTCCTGATTCTTGGAGTTAAAAGAGCATAACTGAGCTGGCAGGTATGCTGTGGCATCCTCTAATGTCTAGCTACTGTCCTGGGAAAAGACAACCTGTGGACTTTAAAGAACTCATCTTAAGCTGTTAGGCTTTTCTGTTTCCATTTTCTTTGGTTTTCATGAGTATCTAAATAGGCATATTGATCCAGAAGTGTTGTTTCAAAGGGCTCTCCTTTCCTCTCCCTACTAAATGTGACATTTTTCACTTCTGGAAATCTGGAGTGGCCTGTGCACCCTAAGTGGGCCCTTGAGGTCAGTGTTCTCAGACTAGGAGGTATGGGGAGACACCTCAGCAGAAAATATGGAGTGGGGTCAGCACTGGGCCCCCATCACTTGGTTTCTGATGTTTTCATGATGTACTTGCCGCCACCAACCCCAGCACTCCTTAGCTGCCTGATGTTTAATTTTGACTTGTGGAGTCAGAAGAATGAGAGGAAGGGAAAAGAAAAGTAGTTTGTTCATTGATTCATTCAACAGCTCTGCTTCACTGTGGGGGAAATACAGATGTAGTTTATGCAGTCTCTGCTTTCGGGTTCATTGGTGATGCTGAGATTAATACGACAGGTTTAAGGTGCTAAAATGTACAGGACAAGTGTTTAAATACAGTGCAGGAAGTAGGCGCTGAGTGTTATCAGGAAGAGAAGAGGACAGTGTGCTGAATGGCGTAGTTGAAAGAACATAGAGTGGAATTGAAAGTGTCATCTCCCCTCCCAGAGCCCAGGAACTTGGGCACCAGAACCTGGGCTGTTGGGGGCGGTGTCCCTGGAGCCTCAGTGACATTTGCTTGAGAACCATCTCCCGTGCATGAAACAGAAATGAATGATCAAGAGCTGGTATCCAGAGACAAAACCAAAGCCAGAAGAAGGCGGGCAGTTGTCAGAGAGGGTTGCCTGGCAAGGAGTCACCATGGTGACAGCCCTGTGGTGATGTCCCTTCTCGGGGGACCCCTGGTGCAGTGTTGTAGGCTGGCTCTGGAGCCAGACCCACTGGCTTTGAATCGCGGCCTCATGCTTTATTCTCTAAGTGACAGTTGCTACAGTTACTTGACCTTCCTGTTTTACCATCGCCTCATCTTTAAAGTGTCCCCGATTATTATGGTAACCCCTGCCCCCCAAAGATCAGTTGTATGATGAATTGAATGAACATGGGTAAAGTACTAAGATGGTTCCTGTCACCTGGTGAATGATTGAAAAAAAAGTTAGTTATTATTAGGTATTACTAGTGAAGGCCACCTGCCTAGTTGGAAATACCAAACTAGAGAATCCCTTTCACACCTGTGCTCCACCAAGCTCTTCATCACAACTGGAGGGAAGGAAAGAGTGGAAAACGAAGCACAAAGGAATCAGAGGGACTCCCACGGCCCTTCTCTGGGACCCTGTTGGGGGGAGTCCCCTGCAAAGCAGGGCAAGGCAATCATTCTGGGACCTAGGCCTGTGGCCCCTGACCTCTCACTTTGGGAAATTCACTGGCCCTGTCAATGCACTTGGGGTGCCACCCTTGGGGTTCTCCAGGTTCCTTGGGAAGAATAAAAGTTCTCTGTCTTCTCCATCCCAGACTCCAAATGCTCCTTTTTTTTGGTTTGTTTTTTAATTTTTATTTTCCCCCTTCTTCCTGAAAGCAAAACTCCTAGGCTATGTCCCCCATAGCCGCAGCCCTGCAGGCAAGCTCTTGTTCGGGTGCTGGCAGTTTTGGGGTGCGTGGTCTGCAGGCCTCCAGGGCTCTGCTGGTGGAGGTTGGGGCTGCCTTCGCGGGCCAAGTGCAGAGAAAGGAGCCTTTCAGGGCCGGCCTCGCGGTCGGGTACTTACTCCCCAGGGGGCTCCTCACCGTGCCAAGGCCCTCCAGTTCCCCCCTGGACTCTGAGCTGGTTTCCTTGTGGGGTGCTGGCAGGGAAGGGCCACCCAGCTCAGCTCCCTCCATGGCCCTGCGGGTGGCTTTGGTGCCCAACCCCCAGGAAGTCCCTGGTCTGGCCCAGGCTTCCCTAAAGCCGGCCTGAGTTCTTTATTAGTAAGCGTGAAAAATGCTTCAGTCATAGCACCAGATGGTACCCAAACCAATTTGGATCGTCAGCTGAGACCTACTCATTTGCAAGGACTTGGTGTAACATCACTGTTATTTCCCCTAGTACCCATCTAGCCCTAAGAGATGGTCTTGCTGAGATGATTTTGATGAGAAATAATATTTTCCTCTACGCAGAACCACAGCATTACTTCCCCTCATTCTTATGGATTGCTCCGACAAGCTTTCATTGAGTGCCTGCTATGTGCACCATACACTTTAGGGTGTACCAAAGAGAAATCCATTTCTGTTCAACAACTTTTTGTTGAGAATGTACTATGTATGTCCCAAGCACTCTACAGATCAGGGGCAAATAAAATCGCTAAGGTGAGGTACTTGCCTTTAAAGAGCTCCTAGTTGAAGTGAGATGGTCGGTCCAGTTACACAGGGAGTTGTCAGTGTGAGGCCAGGGCTCTGTCTCACCCTCTCTCATTGTTGCTAGTCAAACCATAAAAAATATTTCATTTCGTACACTGTCCTCTCCATCTCCCTAAAAGAGAAGTTAGCAGTAGAAGTAATAGACTACCCATGTGGGTGCTATCACAGAAGGAGATCACTGGGGGAGGATGTGCAGAAGAATCAATGACTTGGTTCTCCACTACCTTGCTACCCAAAGAGTGGGCCATGAGCCAGCAGTGATAGCATCTCCTGGAGCTTGTTAGAAATGCAAGTCCCATTCTAGAATTGATGGCTTAGAATCTGCAGTTTTAATAAGATCCACAGATAGGTTGTATGCCCATGATAGTTTGAGGAGCACTGCTTTGCTGGTCCCCAGGTAGCTCAGCAGTGATGGTGGGCTTCATGAAGCTTCGCCATGTTTATTTTTTCACCAAATATTTTCTGAGTGCCAACTTCCTGCTGGTTACATCATCACTTTATACAAAAAAGAGGTGTAGGCAGTTCCGTGCGCATCGGCCACAGAGTCTGGAGCTATCTCACTCTGACATGAAGATCATGTCAGAACTGATTGAATAGGGATCAAAAACAGCTGTTGACCAGCCGGTAAACTTTGCCATGTCCTGGCAAGGAAACTCTCTGCGGAAGGGTTGCTTTGTATCACATTACTATCCTAGTCAGAGTCATTTCCTTAGTGAATTAAAAAACTAGATAGAACTGATGTTTACCAAAGGTAGAATTAGAGAGACACACAGAAAGAACAAAGCAGAAACCACAATGTTCAAAGTAGATAGAGAATAGGAGAGAACGGTACAGGGCAATACCACTATTTTTAAGGGTTTATACTTAGCAAAGTGCTGGGGCCTTCATATATATGACCTTTCATCCTCACAGCACCACTGAAAGGCAAATGTTATTCCTGTATTTTAATTTTTTTGATTTTGAATTTTTATTTATTATTCTTTCTTAATTTTTATTTTTAAAGAGATTAATTTATTGTTTTGAGGTGGAGGAGGGGCAGAGGGAGAGAGAGAATCTCAAGCAGACTCTGCTCTGAATGCAGAGCCTCATGTGGGGCTCTATCTCATCAGCCTGAGATCATATCCTGGGCCAAAACCAAGAGTTGGACACTCAACCAACTGAGTCACCCAGATGCCCTCTTGTATTTTTAAAAATGAGCAATCTAGAACTCTGTAGAGGGGAGAAATGTACCTATGACCATAGGATAGTACTGTGAGTATTTGAACCCAGTTCCAATGGGCTTCAAGCCCAGAGGTACCAATCTTTTCATATTACCTTCCTTCAGCTTACTGCCTGTGTTTTTGTCCAGTCTTTTCCTGGGTTATTCTGGAGCCAGCCTTGTTTCAAGGCCAAAGTTACGCACACAACTCACCCTCCAGAGCCAAGGAAAGGGAAAGACTCACCGTCTGCAAAGAGGCTCAGGAGAATCTCTTCCTCATACTTGTTCAAATGAAGAACAAGAACGAGCAACCAGGAGGTAAACCCTGGCTTGCTCCATTTCTTCAAGTGGCTTATAATCACTTTGAGGAAAAGAAGCCTGAAATTTAAAACAAAATTGGTTATATAAGTTAGAGTGTTTGGGGTTCAGGAACTGTGCAGGGGGTAGGATTTTTAGCAGGACCTTAGAAGAAAGGCTTTGGAAAAATGAAGGGATGGGGGATGGTTCCAGGCTGGAGCTACAGTCTGAGCACATGCAGGAATGAACCTGCCGAGGTGCAGGAGGCAAAAGTGAATAATCTTCTCTCACTTCTCAGAAAAGCATCTACTTCGGGCTGGGTGAATGCACACTATGTTCCCATCTGCAAGGGATCTGCAGACCTGGATGGGGGGAGGTTCACACATCTGAGTGAAACTTGAAGAGGATATAAACAACTAGAGAAAAACTGTGAGTGAGTGGATCAACGAGTGTGGCCTGACAGCAGGTGTATGTGAGTCAAGGGAAGTACCCAATAATTGTGTCTATATCTGGGAAAGTGGGTGAACGAGGAGGTAGGGTAATAAAAGTCACCTTCGGTTCCCACACTGCTAAGATGGTAAGAGTTCTAGAAGCCAATGACCTCCTAGATTTCTTCCTGAATGAGATATGGTTCTACTGTATTGAAATCAATATTTAGATATGCCAGAGACTATTAGTGCTCAACAAACATCCCCATGCTCACCCACATTTCCTAGCTTCCCTAGGAGCTGGGAGGTGGCTAAGGTTTGGGTTTTGTCCAATGTGACTCAGGCAGAAGGGATGTAAGGCACTTGCTTCTAGACCTGGCCCTTAAAAGCATCCCATGCCTCCCTCAACTCTCTCTTGTCTTTCTTCAATGATTTGGAGCCCACATGTCCAGACAGTATAGCTGCAAGATGCAGGAGAGCTGTCTAATGGGCATTGGACTTGAAACATTCATGCTGAGCTGCTGGAAGGTTGATGTTTGTTGGTTATCACAGCTGGGTCCAGCTTACCCGAATGCATTTATTTTTGTGTTTATTCTATTGTTTGTTCCCCTCACTGGGCAGTAAGCCCACTGGGTTTGTTTACCAATATATTCCCAATGATTGCCTAAGACACAGCAGTTGCTCATAAATATTTGCTGAATGAATAAATGAATCATTCTATCAGTCACTGAGATCAAGTTGGGATGATAGTTTCATCTTAATTTTCCACTCTTTGAGAGCATAGTGGTTTTGGACTCTTTACTCTTCAAAGTTGTCTTGATCTCAGTTTTTCCTGGAGTTACCTGAATGTTTGAGATGAGGTTGGGAAAAGAGTGAAAGGTGTTAGAGTAATTTTCTCTCTTCTCTTCACCTTTCCGGTGATCATACTCCCCTGGGGACATGACTGCAGAAAGAACCAAACAAGTCAACCCAAGATTCCCAGTGGAGGCTACTGTGGTACTGCCTCTTGCCCATTTAAAGACTGCAAGTGCACACATTACTGGAGAAATGCGAATGAAAACCACAATGAGATATCACCTCACACCTGTGAGAGTGCCTCCTTTCAAAAGGACAATTAATAACCAGTGTTTACAAGGATGTAGAGAAATGGGAACCCTTGAGCCCTATTGATGGGAATGTATATGGTGCAGCCACTATGGAAAACAGTATGGAGGCTTCTCAAAAAATTAAAAATAGAAATATCATACAATCTAATATTTTCTGTTCTGGGTATTTACCCTAAGAAAATGAAAACACTAATTTGAAAAGATATATGCATCCCTATGTTTATTGCAGCATTATTTCCAACAACCAACGTATGGAAGCAACCTAAGTGTCCATCCATAGATAAATGGACAAAGAAGATGTGGTAAATACATAAAATGAAATACTGTGCAGGCATAAAAAAGAAAAAAGCCATCAGGAAAGAAATATTGCCATTCACGTCAACAAGATGGACCTAGATGGTATTGTGCTAAGTGAAATAAGACAGAGAAAGACAAATGCCATATGGTTTCAATTATATGTAGACTCTAAAGAATAAAACAAAGGATCAAGCTCTTTTTTTTCCATTTTTTTTTAACTTTAATTCAATTAGCCAACAGATAGCACATTATTAGTTTCAGATGTGGAGTTCAGGGACTCATCATTTGCATATAACACCCAGGGTTCATCACATCACGTGCCCTCCTTAATGCCCATCACCCAGTGACCCCATCTCCCTACAAACTCTTAAGAACAGAGAACAAATTGGTGGTTGCAAGAGGGGAGGAGAATGGGAAGATGGGCCAAATAGGTGAAGAGGATCAAGAGATACAAAATTCAAGTTATAAAATAAATAAGTCAGAGGGATGAAAAGCACAGCATAGGGGATAGAGTCAATCATAGGGTAATAATGTCTTATGGTGACAGGTGGTAACTACATTTATCATGGTGAACATTTCATAGTATATAGAATTGTCCAATCACTATGTTGTACACCTGAAAGTAGTATATGCATGTCAACTTTACTTCAAATAAAATAAAAAAAATTAGGGTGCCTGAGTGGCTCAGGTGATTGAGCACTGCAACTCTTGATTATACCTCAGGTGGTAGTCTCGGGGTTATGGGATCGAGCCCCACATCGGGCTCTGCAC
This sequence comes from Canis aureus, assembly GCF_053574225.1. NCBI lineage: Eukaryota > Metazoa > Chordata > Mammalia > Carnivora > Canidae > Canis > Canis aureus. The sequence continues at coordinate 4,436,829 of NC_135648.1, forward strand.
AACTGAGACTGGAGTCTGGTTGGGCTTCTCTCTCTCCTTCTCCCTCTGTCCCTCCCCCTACTCATACACAAACACGTGCCTGTGCTTGCTCTCTCTCTCTAAATAAATAAAATCTTTAGAAAATTAAAAATTAATAATAAAAACAGAGACTATAAGTCAATAAGTCTTTTTTTTTTTTTCCCCAGAAGAGCATCATGAATCTCTGCACCATTTTATTTGCCTTACCTACCCACTCAATTGTATCAAGATCTCCTGGTTTGAAAGATGTGTGTTATACCAAATACTGCAACAGGGGCTCGGATCCGTGAGGCTCTGATTTGTGCTGGAGATGGTGTAAAATCACAAACTGTGATCCGGCTTCAGAGCAGAGGAAGGGACTCCCTGCTGCGTGGCCCCCTTTTTTCCTGTCCTTACATGTAAATTTTACCCACTTAGCCCCTCAATTGGAACAAGATGAGGATTTGTTTGTTTTGCAATTAATGTCTGGCTGAGTGAAATCTTCTAGAACTCTAGGCTTGGGGGACCCATGTATCCCACCAGGCCCCTACCCGCTCCATCCTTCCTGCTAAATGCCACTAACCCCCAACCTGCTGAGAGACCAGATGCCCCTAAGGTCTATTTGGAATCAGTGGCCTAATTTTTTTTTTGAACCTCTGAATGATAATATAATAATAGCAATATGAATTTTTGTTTGTAAAAGTGTTTAGGGAGTCTGGGAGCACATCCAGGGTAAAACTGCATCATTCTCTAATTAATACCTGTTCCCTTTTGAGCCCCATCAGAGGGTTTGTGATATTTAGTCTGGAGAGAAGTCATTGAACCAAAGTTGATTTATTCGAGAATCCATCCAGAGTGGCCCTGCAGTTATCGGAGCTGTGGATATTTAAGGGATTCTCTTCCTGAAACAGGAAGTGGACACCTCGTTATTGGGGGGAAAGCAACCAGGTTTACCCAAAGAACCGCCACATGACCTCCCACGTGGCTTGGCACCAGGGGAATCCTGAACGGAAGCTGCCTTTGTGCACTGACAGCCGTGTGACCCCAGGCGAGTCCCACGGTGTTTGGGATTGTCTTTGCTTTTGTGACCTGCAGGGGCTTTTCTAATCCTAGCAATCTAAAGTTTTCTGGAAAGCTTAACACATGATCCATTTGCCTGGCAGAGGAAGGGGGCTTGAACTGCGGGGTCAGCATCCAGGCCGCTGATGAGCGTGCGTGGAGTCAGCGCGTGTTAGCTGCTCCTCTTTGTCCCTTGCCTCCCTCCTTTGCTCTTCCCTTGTCCATTTTCACACAGAGAAGGGCTGCTCCTAGGGCCCTCTTGTTTGTTCCATTCTTCTTTCCAGGGCTCTGGCGGGGGGAGAAATCAGACCCCAGGACTTGGAAATTGGGAGCAAAACAAACATCGGACCTCCCAGCCTGTTTCCATCTTTAGATGGAAGCAACCTAAGTGTCCATCCATAGATAAATGGACAAAGAAGATGTGGTAAATACATAAAATGGAATATTGTGCAGGCATTAAAAAAGAAAAAAGCCATCAGGAAAGAAATGTTGCCATTCACGTCAACGAGATGGACCTAGAGGGTATTGTGCTAAGTGAAATAAGACAGAGAAAGACAAATGCCATATGAATTCAATTATATGTACAATATAAAGAATAAAACAAAGGATCAAACTCTTTTTTTTTCATTTTTTTAAACTTTAATTCAATTAGCCAACAGATAGTACATTATTAGTTTCAGATGTGGAGTTCAGGGACTCATCAGTTGCATATAACACCCAGGGCTCATCACATCACGTGCCCTCCATAATGCCCGTCACCCAGTGACCTCATCTCCCCACAAACTCTTAAGAACAGAGAACAAATTGGTGGCTGGAGCCAGGAGGGCCAGTCTGCCTTTCAGCATCCGTGGCCTTGGCTTGGGGAGACCAGCCTCCCGGCTCATTGACCACTTGCCGTCAGGGCCTCGGGGTATGGTGCCTCTGGTTCTGGAGAGCTGTGACACCTTCTAGAGTTTTCTGGCCCAGAACCATCTTCTTTCTACTCAGGCTCACCCCGATTTTGCAAACTGGGGGTTCCATTTTTTGTGTTCTCGAGGTGCCTTTAGAAACTAAGCAAGGGGACGCCTGGGTGGCTCAGTGGTTGGGCATCTGCTTTGGGCCCAGGGCGTGATCTTGGGGTCCTGGCACCAAGTCCCAAGTCAGGAGATGCTTCTCCCTTTGCCTGTGTCTGCCTGTCATGAATAAAGACATAAAATCTTAAAAAAAAAAAAAAATCTAAGCAAGGAAGAGTGCGTAGTTGGTGCCCCTCGTCCTGTCCGGGACGGCCTGCAGCCTCCGGTGGTGGGTATGTGGGCCCGGCTTGCAGGGGCCCCAGGCAGGAGAGGGAGCACCCCCTCCTGCCTGGCTTAGGATGAAGCTGCTGGAAGCCGGGCATTTGGAAGACCAGGCTACACGGGGGTTGGGGGGGTTGGGGGGGTGGGGGGGGAGGGAGAGGGCGGAGGGGGTGGTGGGGCAGGTGTCCTCTGACTCACTCCATCAGCCCCGAGGCTCTAGTTTTCGTTTCTGTCTATCTTGCAGGCCGGGCTCCACCCTCCCAGCCTCCAGGCCTCCCAGCCTCCAGGCTGCCGGGCCTCCACCTGGATTGTGAAATTGCGCTTCTGTTTCCCTTTCATCCATTGAGAAGATTTGCCGCGGAATTCATTCGAGCGAGATGGGGGAGCTCAGCCAAGTGGCACCACATGTAGCAGAATCTGTCCCTGTTTTTCTGCACCGTGGGGGTTTAAACTTTTTTTGGGGGGGGGTGTGTGGCTCACTCCTGTAGCTGGGCTTCCGCCTCTCAGGGCAGCACTTGGCGGGCAGAGCAAGCGAAGGCTTCAGCCTGTGTGCATTGCATGGTTCAGAGGCTGGTTTTTTTTGTTTTTGTTTTTTGGTGTCTTTTTTTTTTTTTTTTGGCTCACAGAAGCATCATGCACCCACAGCTGCAGAGGCCGGGCCAACAGCTCAGCCGGCTGCGCACCCTGCATCAATGGGAAAGCGTCCCTCTCTCCCTCCTGCCCGAGGCCTTATTACCACGGGGAGCCACGCGGATGCAGGGGAGCAGGAGGCTGGGCTGTGAGGCCTGCGGGTGGGGGGGCGGGAAGGCTGGTGGCCAAGGCTGGTCGGTGGCTCACTCACATGGGAATTCTTTTTTTTTTTAATTTATTTTTGTTTATTTTATTGGAGTTCAATTTGCCAACATCTAGCATAACACCCAGTGCTCATCCCATCAAGTGCCCCCCTCAGTGCCCGTCACCCAGTCACCCCCATCCCCCTGCCCTCCTCCCCTTCCACCACCCCTAGTTCGTTTCCCAGAGTTAGGAGTCTCTCATGTTCTGTCTCCCTTTCTGATATTTCCTACTTATTTTTTCTCCTTTCCCCTTTATTCCCTTTCACTATTTTTTTATATTCCCCAAATGAATGAGACCATATAAGGTTTGCCCTTCTCCGATTGACTTATCTCACTCAGCATCATACCCTCCAGTTCCATCCATGTCGAAGCAAATGGGGGGTATTTGTCGTTTCTAATGGCTGAGGAATGAGATGCTCGGCTCTTGGGCCAGGATCACCTGGATGCTGGATCTGACATCCACACGTTTTCTTCTCGGAAGAATTATGGGCAACGTGCTCAAGCCAGTGGGAACAAGTTCCCGGCTGCCTTTTGTGCTCCCCTGGAGGAGCTTGATCTCCATCGGGGGTGGGGAGCCCAGATAGACGCAGCAGGCAGAGACATCACGGTGGATGTGATGACTGAAGAACACCGGGAGGCGCAGGCTCAAGACTGGCTGGGGTTCCCTGGTGTCTGAAGACTGAATTTCCGACCAGCAGATGGGCATCGTCACGGCGTCCCTTGCAGTCTCATCTCTGCTTCTGCTCCCTCCGTGCTATTCCCCGTCCACACAAACCTGACCTCCCACTCCCCAAGCAAGGCAAGTACTGGACTGCTACTGGTCTTACCTGTGCTTCTCCCTCCACCGAGAATGTCTGAATCTTTCTTCTGTACTTGGTAGGGGTCCACTCATTCTTCCCATCATGGCCCTGGTGGGGGCTCCTGGTGCCCAACACCACCCCAGCATCCCACCCCCAGTTTCCCGGACAGCTAGTATCCTGCTGCTCCCAGCCCCCCTGGACTTTGCTGCGCCTCTAGATTTCAGGGCACTCAGCACATCCCCACCTCAGCCACCTGCTGCTTTCTCTCCCTGTCATAGGCTATGAACTCCCAAGGAAGCAAAGACCACCTTTGAGAATTCCCAGCACCTACGGCAGCACTTGGGACACAGTAGGTGCTCTGTGAATATTTGTTGAGTTATTTGAGAATGTCTTTTAAAAAAAAAGTGTACGATGCTCAGTGGAAAAAATTCAAACACGAGACGTATAAAAAAGTAAAGTTTCCTGTTATCTCCATGCATTCATATGTCTGCCCATACATGTAAGTATGTACCTATACACACGTGTTTTTGTTATAGTTGTTTATAGAATGACTCAGAAAAGGTACACTGTGGTTATTGCTCTAAGTCACCAATAGATCAGAGATGTCTTTTCCATGTCAATGCTTGCGGCCATGCACCATTCTTAGTAGGTCTGTAGTATTTATTTTAATATTATTAAGGGTCAAGGGATAGATTCACTGTGCTCAGGGTCAGAGGTCACCATGGATTAGGAAGAAGAAGGCTCAGTAAGGAGGTAGACTCGAGTTTGGTCCAGAAGGATGGGCAAGACTTGGAGAGTGGACAGGAGCGGGGAGGGTTGCGCAAGTGGCTTTCCTAATGGGGGCCCCAAGGGAAAGGCATACGCTGTGTATTTGGGGGCCGCAAGTAGCTAGGCAAGCTGTCAGGTGGCCCTGGGCAGCAGAGAGGCATGAGGTTTGCAGATAAATTGGGCTGGATTGAGGAGGGCACCGAATGCCTGAGGTCTCTGGATGGATCCTGCAGATGAGGATGGTGGAATCGTGATCCAGGATGTTGTCTGGTGGTATTTGGGGTGCAGTGTGGACAGGATAGAAGAGAATACAGATAGGGAGCCATTACCAGTAGTGAATGGGAAGGGAAGGAGCAGGTGATCAATTTTTGTTGGGCGTCGTCCGTGTCCCCCACACCGCTAGACATCCTACCTGCATTGTCACGTACTTTTTCCACTGACACAGTTAGAAGGCTGGGATGACCCAGGTGTCGGGCTGCAGACGTGGAGGAGGCTCAGATCACTATGCAATTGTCCTGAAAGCCCTGGCTCCGAATTGCGAATCCTCATTTGCTTGGAAGCACAGGGCCTCTTGCTGTGGGGTGCTGCTGTGGGGTGCTTGCTGTGGGGTGCTGTGTCCTGCCCCAGGGAGATGGGACCCAGGGGGGAGGGGCGGGCAATGAAGACAGTGTCCCCCAGGGGAAATAAGGGACTGTGACTAGGCCTTGCACAAGGACTTAGGGTGGCTTGTAGGTTTGTGAAAGGACCCAAGGAGTGTGGGGGGGGGCGCTGTAAATTCTATCTGGAGGAGGTTTATTAAGAGACGCAAGTTTTCGTGAATTTTCTCTTTCCTGACATTATTTGTGAAAAAAAAACAAAAAACAAAAAACAAAAACAAACCAGTTTCTACTGGCCCACACAAGGCTGCTGAAATTTGCTCCCCATGGCAACTGTCTGCTTGCAGTGACTGGTGTTCTGTCCCTTCCCAGGCCAGGATGACAAGGACAGGAGGGCGGTCGCCCACTGGAGGCAGGGGGTGGTGGGGACTGACCTAGCCCCTGCGTGCACCTCCAGCACCCAGACACCCCCTAAAGCCCAGGGGCCCCCTGCAGCCCCGCTCGGCCCTGAACTCCTTTTGTTCGACTCCCCTGCATCCCGGGCGCCCACCTCGAGAGGGCACTGTTTGCCTTGAAATGAAGTTCCTCAAGTTTGCAGCACCTTTCGCTCGGGGCCTATTGTTTTTGCCAGACTGCACTTGGTTTTCCTCGCCACCGGCTTCCTCCCCTTTGTGCCCGCACATTCTGAGCGAGGGCGGCAGGTTGTTGCTCGGCGGCCGTCCTTGCCCGGGCAGGTGCATGGACGCCCCCCGCCCCCAGCCCCGGGTCTCCCCGGCCGGGTCACCGTCACAGCTCCGCCAGCGCGTCTCATTGGTGCCTCGCAGCTGCCTGCCGGGCGGGTGCGGCCTGGGCTCCGCACTCGGGGTGGGGGGGGCAGCCTTGATTTATTACCTCCCTTTCCTCCGTCCCGGTCTCTCCTCGGTCGAGACTGCTGATCACGCCACATTTTCAAATTGGTTCTGCACCGCAAACCAGCGTCTGGAAGGGACGATAATTTGGCCCTCAAACCCATTTGCACTGTGACCTCCCTCACTCTTGTGTTGACCTCTGTTCTGGGGACATGAAGGGCACCTGCGGGCCCCCTTCAAGGCGAGAAGGGAGGTGGGTAAACAGAGCTATCCTGGGCCTCTGCCTGAAATGCCCCGTGTCTGTGTGTCTGTGCAAGGAGGCACACACACACACACACACATACGCACACACAGGTGCTCCTTGGCCATTGGGGCTGTGCAGGCACAAGCATTCATGGGGGGGTCTGAGCAGGGCCAGTGCCAGGCCTGCGGGGCATCCCCATTTTTTCTCCCTTCTGGCCCAGCAGCCTGGCAGGCTTCACTTTTCATACTATGCACAACGGAGGAAAGCTTGGTTCTCAGTAGTGGGTCTTGGGGAGGGAGGGCCCCCGGACTGCAGAGCTGGATGGATGAGTTGGTTCCGGGTGGCACCACTGGAGAGCCAGGGGCATCTTTGCCACATCTTTAGGACAGGTTGGGGGATGAGCTTTCCTGATGCTCGCCTCGGACGGGGCATCTTTGTGGAAGAGGCAGATTTTGTCTATATGGCTCTCCTCTATGTTCCTCTCCCCCCGCCACCACCACCACTGCCCACCACCGTCTGGTTTTCCAGCTCATTCTGCCAAAAGGCCATCCTGTAATCCTGGGGTGCCAGTGATGGAGCCGAGAGATGGCTTTGCTTTACCACCCCCATCACCAGGTGAAGAATGGGAAGGGTGGGACAATAGTACTTACAGGCACCCCTTATCTCTGCCGTTTTTATGCACCGGGCACAATTATGTAAGTGCATGAATGAATTTGATCCTTAGGTTAATCCCGATAATATGACGATACCATTTTATAAGTGTGAAACTAAGGTGTAGAGCGTGAGTGAGTGCGGAGCATAGAGTCCAGTCTTGAGCTGTCGGGCTCTACAGGTCACGCTTGACTGCTGTTTACTGACTGCGTGCCATGGGCCAGGCACTTCACACATATTATCCCAAATCTCCACCTTAACTGTGCCATGTGTATAACACTCCTATTACACAGGTAAGGGATGTAATTCCCAGATACATAACTGACTGGCTATAGGCCACAGAGCCTGTCCGCAGCCACGCTGGGTTTTGAACCCGGTGTATTAGGCTCCAAAGCCTGGGATCCTTGCATTTGTGACACGAGTCCCTCAGGTGACTTACAGTAACTCTATCCCAGGGGAATACGCATCTTAAAGCCAGCCAGGAGGAAAAGACTGCACTTCACCAGGAGCTGTTACTCTTGGTTGGTTGCAGAGATAAACAAGAGGAGCAAGGGGGTCCAGTACTTTGTAAAACCTTCGAGCTTCTCCTCAGACAAGAGTTCTCAGCTCTGCTCCCTAGATGTGGCACAGAGCATTGAAGGGCGCTCTAGACCAAGAAGCAGAAAAACCACACAGCCTAGGAATCCTTGCTTTGAGGTCTGTTTTGTCTCTGGACGAGGAGGGTTAAGGAGGAAATGGCCCATTAGCGCGATGATGGAAGACTTTGGTTGCCATGCCCTCCCACATTCTCAAAAATCGAGCATATTCCTCAGAGACGAGATATAGTAATGTATTATATTTATTATAATATGTATTATAACCCACGGATAGCTATTTTGATTCTGTAACAGTCCAAGGGTACATTTTTTCCCCAATCAAGATCTAAAGTAAAACCAACAAAAATCTCTTTATTGCAATTCAGCTGGTAAAGATACATTCATTGGGTCACTGGTACATGGCTCTATTGTTTTTAGATGACTAACCCATTTAAAAATATTAATCTGAAATTTTTCATAAAGCTTCTTGGTTGCTTGTGGAGGGTTCTCTCAGTGACATATCCCTGGAGTAGGTAACCGCCCCCCACCCCCCCGCCACTGCTGCCCCAAAGTGCTGGATCACAATGCCCCGGTGTGGAGTGGGGCAGGCAAAGAGGCTGGAGCTAAGCTGAATACAGATGGGGGCAAATGCAGTGATGCATGTGGATGTGCTCTGAAAATTCTAAATCCCCAATACTGCTGTTAAAACCCCAAAACTATCTGAGTTGGGATGGGATTGGTAGACACACGCTTTTGTCTGACTTTGAGTCTGACCCATCAGTGTGTATTTGTGGAGTACGACAGAGGGATCAAGGAATGTCTTGCTGCCCTGGGTCCCTCTCCGTTGCCCAGAGCCCAGCATGGTGCCCATCACATGGTAGTAGGCTGTCAAAGTTGCCTGAACGCAGGTACTTTTGCCAAGTTTCTTCTCACGTTTTTCTTAAATACAACACAGGAAAAGGAGCCTTCTTTTCCCTCTGCCATTTACTGTGACATCAGGAAATAATAACTAAGAAAAGTGGTTTCACCCAGACATTACACATTGTGTGTGTGTGTGTGTGTGTGTGTGTGTGTAGATAAGGCAGTCATATTCCCTGGCCCTATGCCAATCTATATCTTGGATTTGTACTGCATCTTTGGCAACACTTAAAGGTGTTTCCATCTTTAGAAAGAACAGAGATCACATCTCTTGATTTTTTTTTTTTTTTATTAACTAGACTTGAATTTGAAAAGGGACATTGGATATGAATACCTCTTATCATGAATAGTTAGATTTAGTCTCAGATCTTTCCCTGGAAAATCTGTCTCTCTTGATCCTTGTAACAATGAAAAAAACAAAACAAAGCAAAAACTGATGCAGGCCATGGAGGACAGCATAGATTCCACAGAGGACTCGTTATGTTTCCTCACCTAAATGCCGTTGCTTATAGGCCCGAGATACCTTCCCTCACTCTTTGTTACATGAAATCCTCTTCATTCATTACCTATTACAAGTAACTAACTGACGTGATTTGACACCTTTTTTTTCTCCCTGAATTCTTGCTGCCTTTGGTTGTGCCTTTTTAAATGAAGTTTAGTTTTTATGTTCCCCCTGACAGATTGTAATTTTTTTGGGGGGAAATAAACATATTTGCCCCAAATAGAAAAATTTTTTTTCCCCATCCTCATTTTTGTACCTCACACATGGGAGCTACTCAAATAACCCCTGTTGAATGAATAAGTTAATGAAAGAGTAGGGGCGCAAGATCAGGCTGTGTATGAACACGAACAGTCTTCCTTCTTTGTTTGCTTTTTTTTTTCTTAAAGATTTTACTTATTTGTTCATGAGAGATGCAAAGAGAGAGGCAGAGACATAGACAGAGGGAGAAGCAGGGTCCCCGTGGGGAGCCCGATAGGGGACCCTGGGATCATGACCTCAGCCAAAGGCAGATACTCAACCATTGAACCACCCAGACACCCCATAGAAGTCTTCTTTCTGAACTGAACGGGAAGTTAAGATTAAAATCTTAGCTGAGCACCAGGAGAGATGGAAGTTGGTCACCATCTGTGGCTATTCCATAGAAGAGGTGAGGTTTCCATACTTCTTTCTTGGGCTATACTCTGCCTGTGGGCTGTCTCCTTGCCCATCTTGCTATTGGAAGAAATCTCTCTGGCAATGCTCCCTTTTCTCCCTTGCGTCATCAAATTTTCCTTTTTATCATCAGATGATTCTCATACCTGTGCACCCATGCTCTAATTTCCCCAAGTTGTTTTTTTTTTTTTTCAAAAAAGAGAAATGAAAGTTATCTTGATCCCACATCCTTGTCCAGTTACTGTCACATGTCTCTGTTGCCCATTGGAGTAAAACTTCTTGGAAATCTCCTTCCTACTCCCTGCCACCAATAACCATGTTCTTTAGGGACCTACTCCCGTCATTGTTGGTCTCCACTTCTCTACCAAGGCGCTCTTGCCTCCCTGTTGTGAAGCCTGGTGGCTCCTTTCCAGTCCTCCTCCATGTCTCTCTCATCAGCAGCATGTAACATCGGTGAGCACCCTCTAAGGAGGTTCCCTTGACCCCCAGAGTGCCACACTCCCCTGGCTTACTTTCCAATTCATTGGCAGTTCCTTCTCTCGTCTCTTTTGCTGATTCTTCCTCGCGGATCTCTGAGCTCTAGAGTAACCCAAGGCATCACGTCCCGACCTTTCCTCTTTTCTATTTCTCTTCATTTCTTACACAAAGCCATCCAGCCTCACAGCTTTAAATACCCTCTATAACTATGGATTCCTGGACGTGTGACTCTAATTCTGACCTCGCCCCTGCGACCCGCTGCCCACCCAGCCCTTAATCAGGGACGTCCATGGGACATCCCAAACTTGACATGTTTCAAACCTCATGCCTGGTCATCCCTTCCCACTTATTCCCTTACTTCATCCTTTGCACCTCGGTAAGTGGCAATTTCATTCTTACGTTTTCTCAGGATAAGAACCTTAGTGTCATCTTTGAATTTCTCCCCCCCCCCCAAGAATCCATAACCAATTCACCTTCTAGTTTTACCTGTTTTGCCAGTGGAGTGCACCCAGATGCCAACCAGTGCTCACCATCTCTTCTCGTCTAACATGCCCATCATCTGGCCTCACTGCTCTTTCTCTTAGTCCCCCATGCTCCGTTCTCAGGTTGGCTACCAGAAGAATCCTTTTAAAAGTACAAATGAGATCATGGGACTCCTTTGTCAATGGCCTTCCATCTCAGAATAAAAGTCAAAGTTCTTTTTTCTTTTTTTTGAAGATTTTATTTATTTATTCGTGAGAGACATAGAGAGAGAGAGAGGCAGAGACACAGGCAGAGGGAGAAGCAGGCTCCATGCAGGGAGCCTGACGTGGGACTCGATCCCAGGACCCCGGGATCACACCCTGGGCTGAAGGCAGATGCTCAACCATTGAGCCACCCTGGTGCCCCCACTCTTCCTGTTTAAATGCATTTCCTATTCTCCACCCCCCTGTTCCTTTTCTTCCACGAACACACACCACCGTCTGACGTGCTGTATATTTCATACATTCAGTGTTCACTGTCTATTTGCCTATCACTGGAGTTTAAATCTCGTATGAGTGAAACTGCTGCTTGCTTTTTCTTCGCTGCTGAATCCTTAGTGCCTAGCTTCAGTGTCTGCCACAAGACAGGGAGCGCAGGAAATATTTGTTGTTGTGCAATAAATCATGCAACAGGATTAAACCACTGGCTGTAATCTTTAAGGCTCTCATCTTTTTTTGGGGGAGGGATGTGAGTGGCCGTGCTAATGAAGGGGGAGTGGTTTTCAAAAGTCAAAAAATGAGTTGGGAGGGAGAGGAATTAAGTACATTTCCAAGAAAGAATAAGCAGGCAGGGTTTTCAAGTAACATAAAGAGTTCTGTTTTTCATGAGTTGGCCTCTGGCTGCTTATGGGTTCACTGTACTCCCAATAGCCTGCTCCTTGCTGGGGACCCACCTCTGCCCTCAAAATGATACAGTTGAGCCAGAAACAAGTGGGGAATAATTTGTTTTCTTACAAGAAGATGATAAATATGCTTAGACATTAGAACAAATATTATCTGTTTGTACATAATAGTCACAAACCTTGAGCTTTTGTGGGGTGTCTCATCTTGCTTGGTTCACGGTGTGACGGACAGAAGACATACAGATCCTGTGCCATTTCTCTCTCACCGTGGGCCGATCTGCATGGGGGGTGATGAAAGGAGGGAGCCCCAGGTACGTGGGCATCCAGGTGGGGAGTGAGGCAAAACCACGAGCAGAGGCCTCAAGAATGAAAGCGTGCAAGAGCGAAGCAGGATCCCGAAATCCCTTACCTTCCAAGGCCTAGGGTATTTTTTTTTTTTGCCAAAATGTAGGTTTTGTAGGGAGGTAGGCAGCTTCAAACCTAGAAAGACATGTGGTTGAAATTAGAGACAAAAGACAAAACTGTGAGGAAAGCTACTGGGTGGAAGGTTGGAATGATTTTCATGGGGAGTGGGGAGCCCCCGTGTACCCACATCCGTGCTGGTTCTCATTTATCAGCGTGGATCCTCGCATGGCCACATGGCTAGAACGTTCTAACAAACTCTGCCAGATGTTACCTATAAAGGAGAGCCCTTCTTTTTACATACAAGTGTTGGCGTAATATTCTCTATGTTTCTAGCTCTCGTGGAGGCGTCGTTGACAGTTTGATGGACGAAGGACTCACTGTGGGCTTGATTGGGTTTCAATCATGGAAACCCAAAACTAAAAGGTAAATAGAGCATTGATAAGAGTTAACTATCTATCTTGGCTGAAAAATATAATATCGGCACCTCAGGTAAGACATCCCAAGAAAAATGGCTTCATATAAAAAAGGTCCCAGAGGCGGCTGTAGGAAGCCCTGTTGCTTGGCTTCCTATCTCACTTTGGGTTCAGAATATATGAGATGAAGAGCATACGTTGTCTATTGCCGAGTGGACCATGAGGGACGGAGGGAGGACAGAGAGGATGGGGGTGGGGGGACACTGACAGCTAGGAAGGTGGGAACATGGAGTAGACCATCTCCAAGAACCCTCATCACTTGTAAGTATGAACTGCCATTGTGATAGTAATGACAAAATAATAATGACCACTTATTTAGGAACTACTCTTTGCTAGGCTCCATATATATATATATGGTTTATAAATATTATATACCTATATATATTTTTATATATACTTATATAATTATAAATATCATCTACCCCTAACACATATTAGTAATTTTTTCGGGGCCTATGAGATGGGTATCAGCAACCCCTCTCCCCGCCATTTTTCCTAGAGCATCCACGGCCTTCTCTCTCATTTCCTCTTCCCTCTTCCCTCTTTTTCCCTACCCTAACATTCTCTTTAGATATCTTAAGCACCCAGCCCTACAAGATCCTGGCTTCGTCCTGGCTGAGCCCCCCAGGTCAGAGCTTTGGAGCCATCATTTCTGACATCATCCAGAAGGGTGGCATTAGGGACACGAAATCTTGAGATTCTTCTGTCCTCCGAGTCCTTAGACTGGAGCACTTGCAAAACAAAAACCAAAAAGAAAAGATGAGAACAAGTACTTTGTTTTGCTAACACAGGTATCCCCCCCACCCCCCTGGCTTTTCAAAAGTTCGGGTTACTCCACTCTGTGTTTACGAAAGACCTACCTTGGTAGCTGCTTTCAGTAACCAAGAGAAATATGAAGAGGACTTTTGCTTTTATGAAAAAAAGGTAAAAAGTGAAAATAGGGTGGACATCCCAGCAGGGAGGGGCGCCCCATGGCTCCTTCCTTGGGGGCCACTGTCAGAGAGCTACCAGAGTTTCGAAGGCCATCCACGAGCACCTGAGTTTGTCTCCCTGTATTTTGTGCATCCCTTAGCAAGAGGTGTCCTAAGGTATCAGAAAAACCTAAGGGAGGTTGTATTTGGGTTTGGGGACACTCAATACTTTTTCCCCATATGAATTAATGTTAATTGCTTCTTTGCTTTCTGCCCTTTCAGCTTATGAAAGATTTTAGAGGAAGGCGTCTCCGGTAGCACTCGCGCTCCTTCCCACCCACGGCGACAGGGGAAAAGGAGTGAGGGCAGACGGATGATATACTTTGCTTTGAGCACCTTATTTTCGTTATTTTACAAATGAAAAACTAAGTCTCAGAATAGTTACACTAGGGCCAGATGTGCTAAGTGGGGGAAATGCAGTTTGCATTTGGATCTCTTGGACTTCAAAATTGAGAGATCGCACGCCCTGCACCTTCTCTCGGCCTCTCTTTCCAGTTTTCAACTCACAGGTCTTTACAAGTTCTGTATAGATGGACCAGCTCTGACCCCTTTTACTACCAATGTCTCTGCAGCTCCCAGATGCCTAAGTTACTGTGGCGTGAGGGCGGGGGGAGAGGAGAGGCAGCTCTGCACGGGGCGGAGAATCATGAGAGCACAGGGAGCCACCTGTCTCTCTGTAACCAGGCAAACCGAGGCAAAGAGAGACAAGTCCTATAAACCCAGCATGCGGTCCGATCTTCCAAGCAGAGGCCTCCCATTCCATGTCGTGGTATCCAGCAAGGCACGGGCTTAGGCCAGGATCAGGAGCAGACAGGTGACCTTATCCCAGGGAAGGGGTTTTCCCGTGGCTCCCGGGGCCGTGTCCCCTCCTTTGCTCTTGGGGCGGCCGTGTGCCTGCCTTTCCACCCCTACTTTGTCTCCCTCCCTGACTCTGCCCCTTCTCTTCCCCTCCCTGGAAATCTCTCTGCCCTGGGCTGACCAGTAGGAAGGACTGCAGACTTCTGGAGGCCACTGCGCTCCTCTCCTGCCCCACTACACCCAGGATGACCTGGGAAGGTCGCCTGCCCGTGCCTCGCTGCCCTAGAAGATGAAGAGAACCATAGGGCAATTTGAGAGGATGTTGGAACCCGCAGATAGAATATCCTGGAGCCTAAAGGCGATTGTGTGTCAGTTGTTTTCTTTCCATCAGGCCCGTATCCTATTCTTTATGCTCGCTTGTGCTCCCAGTTTTTCTTCTCAAATGGTCTTTGAAATAAATGAAATAAATGAAATTGCCTTTAATAACTTGGTCTTTAATAAATTATTTATTAAAGAATACATGAGATTGCCATGACAAGGATTCAGGATGTTTTGGGTCCTCGTGGGCCTGGACGTGGACAGCCGACAGCCGTGCAGAGGCAGGACCTTCTCGTGCTCATAATGAGCAGACACAAAGCAAGGATACAAAACACACCGAGGGGTTTGAGGATGGTGGGGAGTCAGAGAAGGAGGAGGAGCCTGCGTTCCTGTGGTAAAGAAAGACGCTCCTAAAAATCTCTCGTGAGAAGTTTGTGCCCAGCTGGTGTCGTGGATAACACACCTGCTGCTTCTGTGCTTGTGATCCTCTATAACGAATTCCGCAGTAACTCAGGCTACAGGCCAGGGTCCTCTGTGCTGAGCTGGGTGGTGGGTGCAAGCCAGACTCTTCAAAAGCCTGGAGATTAACTTCCTTTATCTCATAAAATGCTGAGTTGGGGGGTGAGGGGAAGGAGAGAAGAAAATAGAGTCAGTAAGGGAGGGCTGTGATGTTTGGGAGGAAATTTGGGGGGAAAATTAGAGAGAAAAAAATTGAGGGTGGGTATGACGAATAGAATCGGTGGCTCTGGCACCACAGCCTGGCTGTGTGGAAAGACAAACGAGCCCAGAGAAGCTTCCAGATGCAGGTGGAGAAATGTAACTGTTCCTCTGAGACTTCGCCAAGGGCCTGAAGACCACTGCATTTCAAGGGCCTTTAAATAATATCATCATTACTATTATTATGTGGCCCTGTGCAAAGACTGGCGTGAGTAGCCAACTTTCTTTATTTGGCTCTCTGCACTGAAATAAATCATTTCCCTTATGGTTCAAAACCACAAATCCCTGGTTTCATTACCATGTATCTATTTTTTTTTTTTTTAGGAAAAAAAATCAAATCTATAAATTTCAAACTCCTTGTTTCAAAGTCTCCTTTTTAAGTCCTCACACTAGTGATTTTATTAAATTAGTTGCTTTATAAAACATTGCAGATGTCATAATTGTTAACATAACAATTCGCCAAACCCTTGTGAACTGGTCCAGTTTGCCGAGAGCACGTCTTCTAAGGGAAAGGAAATGCCAAAACCCTGGTAAAGTCATCCCATCAGAGCGTGGAGAACAAAGGCGATTTTGTGTTCCAGACACTTCAATCAGGCAAATGAGAGAGACGCAGACTTTCTCTCTCCCGTCTTAAAGTGCTCCATCAGTAACATTTTCCTGATAAAATGTTAGAAAAAGAAACAATAAGCCCCAAATGGAGTCATTTGCTCCCTAGGACAGCAAACCCAGACTTATTTACAGGGTTAAACTCTCTCAGAAATGTGACCCTTTTTCAGGCCATCTGAGCACAGGTCAGGGCATCCCCATGAAGAAATACTGCTGGTCCCTTCCCCTAAAAGGAAGAGGTACCAATACCCTTTTCTCTTCTTTGCTAGTAACTTCCTTGCCCCACCCTCCTTCCTATAAAAACCTCCCATCAATTGCAACTCCTCGGAGCGCCCCTCTACCTGCTAGATTAAGGGTGCTGCTCAATTCATGTCTGCTGTAATAAAGCCAATTAGACTTCAAATTTACACAGTTGATTTTTTTTTTAAGATTTTATTTATTTATTCGAGAGAGAGGCAGAGACACAGGCAGAGGGAGAAGTAGGCTCCCTGTGGGGAGCCCGATATGGAACTCAATCCTGGGACTCCGGGGTCACGCCTTGAGCCAAAGGCAGACACTCAACTGCTGAGCCACCTGGATGCCCCTGAATTTTTTTTTTTTTAATGAAAAACTAGATAGTCCAGACCCAGTGATGCTTAGGAGATCCTACAGTTTGTAATGCAATCGTAGTTTACTTCGTTCAACATCAAAGCCGGAGGGTTTGGGTTGTTTAGTTTTTGTTTTGCTTTTAAAAATTTATTTATTTATTTATTTGAGAGAGGAAGAGGGAGAGAGAAAGAGAGCGGAGCGGAGGGGAAGAGGAAAGGGGAGAGAAAGAATCTTAAGCAGACCCCATGCTGAGTGCAGAGCCAGATGCATGGATTGATCTCAGGACCTGAGATCACCACCTGAGCTCAATCTAAGAGTTGGAGGCTTCACCGACTGCACCACCCAGGCATCCCTGGGTGATTAACTTTTACCTATCAAACTAGTCGCTTTTCAAGAGCAGTGTCTCCACTCAGAAACGAGCACTATTCTTTACGATGTGTGTATGTGTTTATTTAATCCTCCGGCTCCCTTTCAATACTCCCCACACACCACATACCTTTTTTGAACACTGCGCTCCTTGACAAGTTATGAAGCAGCTCAAGGAGCTGTGCTGCAGCCGGAATGGTGTTAGCAGACACTACCCGATCTTTGGTCAAATGGCAACCTTTGTTTCCAATTTACTGGCACTGCTGCTAGGGAATCAGAAGGCCACAGTGACATCATTAGGATTTTTTCCCCCAAAACTATGATTTAGTAGCAACTGGGCTTCCAGATTTTAACTCCTTGGCAGCTAGATCCAATTAGCACCTAAACTGTCAAGAGGTTAAATAGCAAGCACTTCTAGAGTGCCTGGATGGCTCAGTTGGTTGAGCATCCGACACTTGGTTTCAGCTCAGGTCATGACCTCAGGGTCGTGGGATCCAGCCCCACATCCAGCTCTGTGCTCAGTGCAGAGTCTGTTTCAGATTCTTTCTCCTTCTCCTCTTTTTCCCTCTCTGCTCTTCCCGGCATTTTCTTTCTTTCTCTCTCTCTTTCTCTCTCTCTCTCTCAAATAAATAAAATCTAAAAACAAACAAAACAAAACAAAACAAACAAACAAACAAACAAACCAAAATTAGCCAGCACTTCTGATGGTAACATTTGGCAGGACTAAAAGGAGAGACAATTATGACACATGTTGAAGGGATCATGTGCAGCACAGAGGAGACACCAGGGGAAGATGCAAACATCACGCGAGGTCTTCAGCCTCTTGCATGTCTCCTCCATCACACCACCGCCCTGCGGTCCAGGCTGTCTTTCCTAGTGGCCTTTGGTTCTGCTCCAGGACTCATACCTTTCTTCTGCTTGCCCTTCTTGCTTCTATGCGTTACTGCAAAGCATAGCCAATGAAGTGGGAATCTTTTCCAAGTCATCAATTTCTGGAGAAAAGCACACATCTCAATCCAAGGATTCCACAAACTTGCACAAGGGAGTGACTTTTTAGATTGTGTCTGTTGCATCTTTTGGTAACATTGCAAAATCCATGAAGTCACCTCCTAAGAATGACTCCATAAGCTCTGTTATTAACACCAAACATTTCTTTGGCTGATTTGAGGTCTGCCTCTGGCTGTCATTTCTTTAGCCCAGCCCTGATTTATCTGCAAATTGTTCTCTGGTGCTAGCACTTTAGGTTCTTCTAAGCTCTTTGTTTCTTCCTGCTATTCTTTCTCTTGGTTTTCTCTCTCTCTCTCTTTTTCTTCTTTTCTGAAACCTTTACTTCTGGTTTTACTTCTCTTTCTTTCCTTTCACACCATCATCATCCTACTCATTCTTGATAACTACAGCTCTACATTCCCAGCTCTCCCAAGCAGTGTTCTCAGGGCCTCACCGAGAATCCGAACAAGGCTCCACACAAAGCATGTCTGCATTCAAACTGGAGGTTCTAATGACCTCCTTTAGCTTGGGAGGCCAATGGCAAGTCCCAGTTGTTACCTGTATTTCCAACAGGCCAGCCATAAATCATAGGTTCCCATGGCCCCCTTCTCCTAGAGCGGCTCACTTAACTCAGGAAACCCATTGACTTACTAGAGTACTGGTGTATACCACAAAGGACTTTAAAAGGATATGAACCAAAAGCCAGATGGAGATATGTGGGGTGAAGTCCAGGACAAAAGAACTAATTTTCCTATGGGGTTTGGAGCCTCACCTGACAGCACGTGAAAGTGTTCTGGTTCCCTAACCTGGAAGCTTTTGGGACCTGGTCCTTTTGGGTTTTCATGGAGGTTTCATTACCTAGGCATGATTGATTAAATCATTGGCCAGTGGCGACTGAACTCCATCTTCAGCCCCTCTTCTCTCTTGGACAAAGAGAGAACTGGTAAATAGTCTGCTCTCCTACTTGGAAGATCTGTGGGTTCCTGAAGCTAAGAAGGAATGAAAAATGTAAATGAGACTACAGAGCCATTCACCCCAAGCTGTGAGGAGTGCCACTCTGGGCAAACATGTTGAGAAAGAAGTACCATTGAAAAGGAAGTCCCCAGCCAAGGCATCTCCAGTGCTAGGCTGAAAGGAGGCATGAACCAGATGGTCTTCTGGTGAAAGCCCTACAAGGAGGTCTGGGTTTGCAGACAGTTGTTAGGGATGAAGGCTGGGAGATGGGGCAGGCAGAAATGACTATTATCTGGACCCCAGTTTAGAGGAGTTTAGGTCAGTGATTGGTGGCTGTGACCAGAAACTTTCTGAAAAGGAAGAGGGGAATCTGTGGGACTTAGGGTGCTGAATATGTATGCCCCAGATTTCTTTGTGTGGCTGATATCTGACTGGATATTTATTCTTCTAGATTACACATTCTGACTCTGAGGAACAAAGGACTGGCAAGACCTGCTCTCTGGTGCTTAATAATTTGAAGGAATTTACATTTCAATGCGGTCTTGTGCTCCATTTCTCACACAATCCACCCCCGCCCCCAATTTCCTCTGATGGAAAGAATGGACCACTCTCCCAGTCCGGGAAAGGAGGTGGGGAGAAGGGAAGAAGGAGAAAATCATAGAGACATGATCGGAGGGAGGAGATTTATTGATATTCCACTTAGAATTTATTCCCTCAGAATCCTATTTATTTTATTTATGTTTATAAATCATACATTACCAAGTACAATGAAATCTCCTAAAAACCCAGAAGGTTACTTGGTGTTCTCCGTGATTTGACAGAGAAAACAGAGGAAGAAAATGAATAGGAAGTGAAGGTAGGGGAGGGGCTGGGGCAGGAATGGGTAGCTCTGGAGAAAACATTTCCCAAGTAATAGCACACGTCTGTTTGGCTTGCTTTGCAAGGGGGTGTGATCCAAATAATTTTCTCTGTCCTTCTACCACTGCTCCTCGGCTTCCTCTCAGGAGAGGGGATTCATTGTCAGGTAATTAACCATCAGCATTACGGAAAGTATTTCACCAGACAGAAGTGTGAAAACACATTTACACCTCATGTAAATGGGATAGACGATTTTACCGTTTGAGTGACACCCAAGGAGCCATCAAGTGACAAAGATAAAGTCATATGTGGTTAGGATTCCAAGATCCTAAGAGTTTACATCCTACTTCCCTTCACGGAGCTGCCATAGAATGTGTAGTGACCAGAAGAGCACGGGGATCTTGGGGTATAACTGAATGGACAGATTGTCCAGCTGAGACCCCACACTAGTAAGTTAAGGGTTTTGTTTTGTTATTGTTAGTGTCGTTATTCAACAAACTTGAAAACACACTTAATGTGTGCCGTATGATACTGTTTCTCCCCTCAGGATACCCAAGTACACAACTATAACACAGGCAATTGCAACTACAAAGGGGGCAGGCCCAGGAGGATGTGGAAGCAAGCAAGAGACGCTTCATGGAGGAGGTAACATGAGACAAGTTTGAGAGGATGACAAGAAGCTTATTAGGTGAGTGGGACAGAAAAATGCAAACACCCAGAAGGCTGAGGGTAGTTTTGGTCTGCACAGTGCATGGTTTGGTCAGTGGAAGACAGTTGGTAGATGAGGTTCGTGTAGTCAGTAGGACAAGTCTGTGGATGTTCCACAAAAATCCCTTGGATTTAGGGGGATCCCTGGGTGTCTCAGCGGCTTAGTGCCTGCCTTCAGCCCAGGGTGTGATCCTGGAGTCCCAGGATCGAGTCCCACATTGGGCTCCCTGCATGGAGCCTACTTCTCCCTCATTCTCTCTCTCTGTCTCTCTCTCTCTTTCTCTCTCTCTCTCCCTGTGTCTCTCATGAATAAATAAATAAAATCTTAAAAAAATCATTTGGATTTCATTCTGTCCATGATAAGAAATTTTTATAGGTATAAAGAAAGTGCCAATCTATGGGTGGGGTAGGTAGGAAAGCAGAATGAAAAGAAGGAAAAAGGCCTCCTGAAGTATGGAAACCTTGTCACCACCCTCTTTTAGCCACATGACAAGTAGACCTATGTTTCCTCATGCTGGAGGAGGAGGAGGGAAGTCAGTGGCTAGAATTTTTATACCCATCAAGATATCCTGGTCAATCATCGTTCTCTCCAACCTGAACCTTCTCAATGAGGGGGAGCCCCGAGAACCTCCCAGGGTGGTGTTTAACTTCAGTTGTTATTAGCAAAGCAAACCTTTAAACTGGCCTCTCCTCAGGTTCCAGGCAAATCTCACCTAAGGCCTCTCTGCAGGAGAAGAAGTGATTCATGTTTCATACAAGTCCGAGGGGCACGATTGGGTCCGTCCTATCTTCCATATGTTACAGAGTAATTCTAATGAGCCTTGGGGATCCATGTGAAGATGAGATTCCCAGGGTGTGTGGAGGATGCGTCTGGGGCCAAAGAACAATGACATGGGCTCTTTACTGGATGTTATTTGATGTCACAGAATTTAAATATACACCATTGTTTTCGGTCTACATTTTTTGGGGTCTCAATTATTGAGAGAAAAGTGTCACAAAGCTCTATCGTAATTGTATATTTGGCCTCCTCCTCTGTCAGCAGTTAGATTTTGGTCAGGAGATGCAGAACAGGCTTCTCATGACCTGTTCATGAGAAAGTTTTGGGCAGTAAGTTTGAACACTGTGAGAACACTGAAGTTTCACTGCTGGCCTCATGTCCTTATTTGAGGTCCAGGAAAGTACACGGGATGTTCTTCAGTTGAGGCAGCAGGCACCCCACCTCAACTTCTAATCTACCTAACTAGAAAAGCCAGGCTTGGTTAATGAGTTCGTTATTGGTTTAACGACATCAACCTAATAATTAAAAGTAAAACTGGGGTGGTGTCTGGGTGACTTAATTGGTCGAATGTCCAGTTCTTGGTTTACACTCAGGTCATGATCTCAGGGTCATGGCATCAAGACCTGCATGGGGCTCTGCACTCAGCTTGGAGCCTGCTTGAGATTCTCTCTCTCTCTCCCTCTGTCCCTCTCCCTGCTCTTGTGATTTCTCTCTCTCTAAAATAAATAAATAAAATCCTTTTAAAAAAAGGTACAACTGGGGCGCCTGAGTGGCTCAGTGGTTGAGCGTCTGCCTTCGGCCCAGAGCATGATCCCAGGATCCAGGATCAAGTCCCACATCAGGCTCCTTGCAGGGAGCCTGCTTCTCCCCCTGCCTATGTCTCTGCCTCTCTCTCCGTGTGTCTTTCATGAATAAATAAATAAACTCTTTAAAAACAAAACAAAACAAAACAAAAAAGGTAAAACTGGTTCACTTATTTAGTGTTTTAGGGATAGGTGAGTTTGGCTCCTGTGATTGCCAAACAGTTTCTATAAAGCAGAAGATGAAACTGAAGATTCTTGTTTTTCTATTATGCATCAATGTTTTCAGTCTTTAAGGGCACTTCGCCACCCCCCCCCCCACCAGAGGAAAGATGTGTGTGTGTGTGTGTGTGTGTGTGTGTGTGTGTATCTGGTGGTATATATGGTATATATACAGATTCATAAAATAAATAGATTAATAATATGTTTGACTTTCTTTACTTAATTTTCTGTCTTCCTGGGGCAAAAATGTCTTTATTCCTGAGAAAACAATTATTTTGTTCAAATGTCATTGGGGATACCGTCCCATGCCAGTTTTTGGGTTGCCTTCTCAGCTTGCTGAAGCTTCATAAACTGGAGAGGTTTCCAGTCTGGGGAAGAACCAGTTTCTTGCTTGTGTGCTGATAGGTCATGTCGAGCCCTGTATATAGCCACTAATCCGCGACCCTAAAACTCCACAAAGGAACATGCTCACGTTGTTTGCAGTACTAGATTCAGGTAAAAAATTACATATTTCTCGAGTCGTTTTTAAGATTCTCTTAGAAATTCACTCACAAAACAAACATTTCCTGCCTTCTTGTTGTATGTATGGTGTGTGCTCACCCGAAGTGCTCAGAGTGTGGTTCCTGCCCTCCAGCATTCGCGTCATTTGGGAACTTGTTAGAATGAGTACTTGGGGGCCTCACACCAGACCTAGGGAATCAAGGACTCGGGATGGGGCCAGCAGTCTATGTTTTCACGAGCTCTCGAGGTGGCTCTGATGAAGCTCAAACCCAACAACCACAGTACTGGCCAGTGGAGAAGGGACAGTGACGAATCAGATACCATCTACAGCTCTTGAGTCCAAAGAGCTCGAATTTATGATGTGAGATGAGCAATCTCAGGTTCCTGAAGATTGAATATCTTACTTGCCCATGGTCTAACTTGTAGTTAGTAGAGTTAAGACTGTCTTCTGAAGGCCCCTCCAGAGGGCTTTATATAACATTATATCGATTAGCCATCTCTTGGCCTCGTTTCTATCCGACCCCCTGACTTAAAAAATTGTATCTACGTGGGTCGATGAAGTATTGACTTCAAAGAACTGACTCGGGACAACTGATGGGGAGCAAAGGCACATTGCAGTTAGCAGGACTTAGGAAGAATCCTTTCCCCTCTTCTAGTGGGGGACTTGGACAGCCCATCAGTGAGCCAGTGTTTGTCACCACTGTGTACAGGGTACAAAAGTGTATTGCTATTTGGGCGGCCTGGGACTGGGTGCAGGAGAAGAGGAGGAAACGGTTCTTGCCCTGGAAAAATTTACACGTGCGCACACACACGCACACTCATTTTGAAACCATGGAGGAACAAGTCTGATGCACGACAAGAGTAAGGGCAAGAGAATATGTACAGATAAATTGAGCATTGCTGGGGGATTTCAAATCCTAATGTCAGAGCTGGGAGGGTGAGTTCATCACCCCCACTAACTCACTGGGCAATTTCTGCCTCATTTCGTTAGACAGAGGAGATTGTTACCAGAAAGCCAGAAAGGAAGCGCCATCTGGGACTGTTGCACTTCCAGACAGATGGCTGACTCTTCCAGTCCTGTTTTATTTCTGGCTGCGGATCACACACCCCACAGCTATACTGTAAAAATGGGATGTGACGGGACACGGGATGTTGTCAGGGTGTGTTTTTCTTTTTCTCATTTTTTTTCCCCTGGAAACTTGTAGTAAAAATAAAACTTAACGACAGTCTTTCTGTTTTTATTGTTGTTTATGAATTAAACCCTTGGTTGGCAAAGTGAAGGACTGATGGACCCCCAGAAGTGGAGATGATGTGCAGGGATATGGCACAAAGTCAAACTAACCTTGAGGCTGCTGCTCCATGGAAAACCTTTGTTAGAGGATGTGGATGTGTTGTCAACCTTCGGATGACTGAGAACAGTGACACACTTGGAAAGTACAAAGTAGTCCAGCCAAACTGAAAATCTTCACTGTCTTCCATGGTTTTCTACCTGCCTCCCACACCCAGGCTCCCCCATCCACCACTAACTCCCTTCTTGCAAGACGGGGCATAGACACCACCATGAGCAAAAGCAGCCCTGGCCTGTCTGCTTTCGGCCTGCTAGGGACCCTGAGTCGTCAAGTCTAGGACTGGAGGAGGTTTCATAAAGATGAGCGCCCCCACTATCTAAAGTTGGGGGAATAAGAGAAATTACTTCATTTAGTTCTATGCTATAAGGTTTCAGCCTGTTCAATAAATATTTTTTGAGTGGCTATTAAAGTACAATGCTGTGGAGATGCAAAGAAGTAAAAGGTGATCCCTAAAGCCAATAAAGTGTCCCCAAAAGAGTCTTGACACCAACTTCTGACTTACTGGCTTTGGGACAAATGACAAGTATTCAGGGACACATGCGTGGCTTAGTCTATTGAGCATCTGACTCTTGGTTTCCGCTCAGGTCATGGTCTTGGGGTCCTGGGATTGAGCCCCATGTCAGGCTCCAGCTCTGTGGGGAGTCTGCTTCTCTCCCTCTGCCCCTCCCTCTGCACTCTCTCCCTAAAAATAAATAAATAAATCTTTTATTAAAAAATAAAAGGCATCCAATATGCCTCTTGTGCTTCCTGCAAAGAAAAAAAAATAAAAAATTCCAACCTGCAGAACGGAGAGGTTTATAGAGAACCTAACACCTGGCTTTATAATGCAACTACGAAACCCTCAGCCTTATCAGTCCCGGGTTTCTGCCTGTAAGTTACTTGAAGGCGTATTTACTTTTGTGCATCAAACTCCCACCAGTACGAGACACAGGATGGACACAGAGTAGACACAGTAAAGTCAATGGTTGAGTTCACCAACTGCCAAATACTGAGGAAGGAATACACATGAGGGGTACTTCCTTTCAGGCCTCTGAGACTCAGCACATGGGTCTTCACAAATACGGTTCACTCTCTGAAAGGGGAGCTATTGGTCCAGTGATCATCACATAGGTTATGGTCAAAGTCAGACCTGAATGAGGAATTCTCATGATGCCATCAGGTTACGAGAGAGGTTTCCAGAATGTGAACAGGCCTCTACTCTTTCCCTCCATTTCCTAACACGACGATACCTAAATACTAAGGCCTATCCTACAAAGGGCCAGCTGTTGTCTTGGCTCTTCTACACCAGATTGGCACTTGGTACCCAGAGCAAGGCTGAAAAGCCACATTCTCTTCTGAAATACTTTATCTTCTAGATTTGACACATACCATCGATTGAGTATTTCTTGAGAAAAAAAATGCTTCTGTATTAGACGTATATGTTAGCAGAAAAACATCTTGATTTCAGAAATGTTAGAATGTAGAAAAGATGTAGAGCTTTGAATGAAGAGACTCGAGTACTAGGAGACATTATCCTGGGTCCTTGTGTCCCTGCCATACTGGAAGTGTGGTGGCGCTCAGTTCCTCCCGACCCGCCCAGCCCTTCCCCTCCCGCTTTCCCCACTGGGCTGCCTTGGCCCTTCCTTCTTGAAGTGGGACCTTCTCAGAGACAGGAGATGAGGGATGCAAAAGGGGCTGGTAGGTGCTTTGATACTTTCAAAAAGTCTAAGAAATCATCATAAGGATAATGGGAACACTTACTGAGCTCCTGAGAATCGGGAGCTTTATGTAAGACTAAGATCCTGTGAGGTGGGTGGTCCTCCTACCTACTTTACTGATGGGGAAATTGGAGAGATTAAATAACTTACCTAAATACAATGAATGAGGGGCACCTGGGTGGCTCAGTGGTTGAGCATCTGCCTTCAGCTCAGGGATCCCAGGGTCCTGGGATCGAGTCCCGCATCCAGCTCGCTGCAGGGAGCCTGCTTCTCCCTCTGCCTATGTCTCTGCCTCTCTCTCTGTGTGTCTCATGAATAAAAAATAATAATAATACAACTAACGAGTGGGCCTGGAAATACTCACGTCTATCTGAATCTAAATTCCAGAGCTTATCCACCAACCTATGCTGCTACTGTACATACTCTTTTCTTTAGAATAGTTTGTGCAAAATTAGGTGGATGATATGAACACTACTGAGTGGGGACCTAGCGTAGCACTGTTTGTGGGAAATGACCCCGGTGACATGATAGAAAGGTAGAGAAAGCAGACTAACTTCTCTTCTTTGCTCTCCAAGTAGGGGGCAGGTGGCACCTTCAGATTTCCTCATACAAGGCCACATAGCTGGCATCTGCTCCCCAGGTGTTGCCCTTGGGATGTGGTCAGTGACCCTCATGGGTGAATGCGGGCCTGGCATCAAGGACCATATGATTTCTGTGTCCTTTGATGAGGGTTCACCTACTGATAAGGCAAGCTGGAGGGAATCAGAAAGCTCAGTCGGGAAAAGATCAAGGCCTACATTAAGAAGGGAAGAAATGCCAGTCACTCTGATAGGGAAATAGATTTTCGTGTTTCATTGCACAAGCACGCACATATGCACTCAAAGCCTGCCACGTTTCAAAGCAGCCTTCAATGCCCTGGTGTTCGCTTGGAGGGAGAGAGATCTGAAGGCTCTCAAAGGCTGCAGGTACAGAGCAATTCACACAGGACACAGCCGGCAGCCCTCTCCCACCTCCTCTCGCTGGCTCCCTTCCTCCCGCCCGCCCGCCTCTGTTTAGTGGTGGTACTGAGGAGGTGTGTGTGAGTGTGCATGTGTGCACATTTAAATCCAAACTTAAAAGGAAGGGAAGAAAGGAAAAAAAAAAGTGACAGCTTTGGACCAAAGCAGCAACTATTCATAATGAATGGAGGAGTCATCATGAAAGAGCTGGGGCACTTTGAGAAAGAAAAACCTCCCGGAGGAAGACAGCTCTGTGGATGCTGTTGAGGATGGCAGCTTAAAGGGCCCTTCATTTCAGAGCCAGCAAGAGGCGAAGCAAGGATTTGATATACAACACAAGCTTTCTTCTCTTTTTCCCCCCTTTCCCTTCTTCTTCTTCCTCTGAATCCCATTTTGGCTGAGCCATGGCAAAACTAAATTAGAAAAACCTGCAGAGCATTGAGAGTCCAAATGAAGCACACAGCCAATTTATCACAACAGAGCCCAGTTAGCTAATAAGCCCCGTATGTAATAAATGTGCTAAGTGCCCACCTTTAACTTCGGCACACACAGCAGCGGCCAATGGCGGGAGATGGCAGGGTCCCTGACAAGGGGATGATGTCAGACTCAGCCTGAAGCTCTCAGCATCTGGCTTACATCACTGGCTCTTTGGGGGTGCCGAGCCAAGGTGGATAAAGTTGAGGGCTCCGAACGCCAGGGAAACCATTGCTGAACGCTTAGAATGGGAGCAGATGCCTGTTTACAGATAGTTGTGTCGCCTGAGCAACTGGCCTTTCTGTTTTGGAAAACAGGTGTTTTCTGGAAGAAGAGCCTTTATCAGTATACAGTGTTTCCTCAACGGAGCCGGAGACAGGAGTGCTTCATGATAGTGTGTCCAGTGCTTGACTGGTTTTTTTGGAGTGTGTGTGTGGCCAATGAGTAAAGGGAGGAGACATCATTTGATTATGCCAAAGCATTGGAGACATAGGACGTGGTGTCCTCAGTTTACCTTGGGACAATAGGGTTACAGACTAGAAATGACAAAAGCTTGGGAGTCTAAGGAGAATTAGGTTGTAGGTCAACTCTTGGTCTAGAATCTTCTTGATAATTGAACAATCATGGCGGAACTCAGCAGAATCTATCCTCAGATCTTTAGGTGAAAGTGTATTTAAAAGGTAGAGGGTAGTTCCCACAGAACCATGGCTCTCAACTACCTCTGTGTAGTTGAGAGTCACCTGGGGAGCTTTAAGAAATATTGATACTTGTGTCCAAACCTAAGAGATATGTGTTTTTTTTTTAACATATTGGTTTAATTATTTTAGAGTAAGGTTTGGATATTTAAAACCCCAGAGATGATTCCATATGTAGCTGAGCTCGAAAACCACTGTGGCAGGGTAAACATCAGCTCAGCCTGAACAGAACCAAGGACATCCTGGAAATCCCAAAGGTTTTGAAAATAACTCATGGGAAGCAGGAATTGGGCTAAGAACCATTGCTGTTTTTGCAGGCACAAAATGAGAGAATTTTGGCAATTTCATATGGTTCCAGCCAGTAGATTCAGGTTGTAGGGGTCCTGGGTCTAGCAGGGTCACTGAGGGCCGGCACTTGTGTCCCAGTCCAGCCCAATTGCTCTTCTTATTTCTTTTTATCTAATGTATGATTGGTAGTCTGCCTCTATCCTGAATGGCTTTGAGGTAGCTTACAATAAAACACACACACCTATGTATAGAGGGTAGCTAAAATAAATAATAGGAAGTGGTCAGAAAACACATGGAAAAAGGAAATTATTATTAAAATTAGTAACTAGGGGGAAGATACTAATAAGCTGACATAATTATAAATTATATATCATATATATTATATCATGTTATTATATTATAATATATATTATTATATTATATAATTGTAAGCTTCTGGAAATCCAAGGCAAGAGTGGAATTTAAGCTCTCTGTCTTTAAAGACAATGAATATTCATTTCTAGAGACAGCACCACTTTCTGGATAGAATCTGTCGTGTAGAGTCTAACATCAAGAACCTTGAGTGCAAAGTAGATAAATGTTGTTTTTGTGGAAGATGCAGCGATGATTTCGAGGCTATTATATGGAGTCATGGTTCAGTGAAATAATTTTTATGCCAAATAGCCTCCCAGAATTCAGCCACTCTCGCATGCCAGTGTCCCCAGGAAGTGTGCGCACCTTAAACTATGAAACCACAAATCAGCATGGTCTCCTTCCTGCCTGTATGAAACTGCATTGCGGCTGATATTTCATGGGTAGTTCTCATGTCTCCAATTTTTTTTTTAAAGGGTAAGCAGGGGTTTATGATAATCTTGCCTGCTTTGCTGTCATCCATAGTGCATCTTCGTTTAACTAATTGGTGGGGTTTGCATGCGCTTTGGGTCATGAAAAGACCTTTCCTCCCTCCAATGTGAGTGAATCCATTAAAGATCATTTATTCATTTACTTAACTTTTTAAGAACAGATCCTATGCCTCTTGCTGTGCGAACCACTGAAATCTCAGGCTTTGCCAGCCTGGAACTCAGACTGGTTAGTAAGAGACAACAGAAATGTCAACAGATCCATGGCAATGCCCTATGAGGAATCCAATGGAAGCGTGGAGAAGCAGAGACAAGGCAGAAAGAGAAGCAAACTTGGGACGCCCGGGTGGCTCAGCGGTTGAGCATCTGCCTTTGGCTCAGAGTGTGATCCTGGGTTCCCGGGATCAAGTCCTGCATCAGGCTCCTTGCATGGAGCCTGCTTCTCCTCCCTCTGCCTGTGTCTCTCTCTGTGTCTCTTATGAATAAATAAGCAAAATATTAAAAAAAAGAGAGAGAGAGAGAAGTAAACTCTCCACCTGCTTACCTGGGCTCCCTGGTACCCAGGGCAGCGTTTGCAAACATGAGTCCAGTTTTGCAGATCGACAATAGGGAAAAGCATGTGGGTGAAGGCGCTGAGTGACTGATAGGGAGATGGTGCTTTTGTGGGGTACAGGCAGCTCACGGCCACAGGAGCATGAGGTGCCAGGGGTGGGTGGAAAAGAGAAGAGGGCATGCATCTCCAAGGGCCAGCAAAATACAGAAAACATTGTGTTCCAGCACAGTTTTGCATCTCGTCTTTATTCATTCCACAAAAATTTGTGTGTGTCAAGTGTGTGTCAAGCCTGGGGCAAGAGAACAACTAGAGCCTTGCATCTATTTTTATCGGCTTTAAACATTTGCGATGCTGTTGTCATTTTTTTTTCCACTCCGAGCTAAGTTTAACTCAGTGTCATTCTTCCGAGTGTTGCAAGCAGAGCCCAAATGGATGGAGGCAGCTCTCTGCCATCAGAAATCCTCCCCACCCCTGATGGAAAGATAAAGAAAGGAGAGGCAGCCCTGACTGTTTTCGTTTAAGTTATCTCGTCTGATTTTTTTTTTGAGCCCCCCTCCCCAGGACTGTGCTCATTGGCATGGTGTGTTTGGGTCAGCGAAGTCCTCACGAACCTGTGTGCTGTTGAAACTGGTGTGCTGTTTGTCGCTCAGATCGGGGCAGGGTGATAGGAAAAGGGAAGAGGGAAGGAGATGGACCTGGCATTGCATTCACAGGGGAAGACCTGAAAAGGGAGCTGGATGAAGATCTGGAGCAGGGGCTGATGGGTGTCCCAGGGCGCCCACAGCAGCCCAGCAGCAGGACCACCTCCCGGGACATGCGGCGTGAGGCTGGGATTGCATCCCGTGGGCACTGGCTCCTGGTGCCTGTTGCCTCTGCTTCTCTCCCCACAGTGCCCTGAGTCGATGGCGTTGGAATCACGGTCATAAATGTTATTGATGATAGCAGCTATGACAGCGGACCGAGGCCGGGTCTCTGGCTTTGATGTCAACAAGAGAAAAGGAAGGTTTGCATTGGTTTCAAATGGAAACAGATGCATGTGGGCAGAGCTAGCCAGACACACAGCCGTGGAGACGGTGGCTGTAGTTTCTGGGGTTCCCTCACCCCCACGAGTTTCCTATCAGACCAACCTTCCCCCAGTTGTTCCCTGGGCTGATAAGCAGGGGTCCTGCCTTCCCCAGCATCTGTCCTTCTCCACTCACCATCTAGGCTCTTGTGGCTTTTACTGGAGGATGATTTTGTTTATGTGGGGATGCGAAGGGAAGGTGTCAAGGAAGTTTTCAAACCTGCCCTCTTGGTCAGTGTTGCCAGCTTTGTCCAAGCCAGTGGTGATTTTAAAAGTGGAGAGATTTGGGACGTCTGGGTGGCTCAGTGGTTGAGCACCTGCCTTTGGGCCAGGGAGTGATCCTGGAGTCCCGGGATCGAGTCCCACATCAGGCTCCTTGCACAGAGCCTGCCTCTCTCTCTGTCTATGTTTCTGTCTCTCTCTCTCTCTCTCTCTCAGTCTGTCTCTCATAAATAAATTTAAAAATCTTTTTAAAAAATTAAAAACAATGAAAGTGGAGAGATTCTGCTTACTTGACCAGGATCCCTAGGGACCTTATGCCTGAAACTTCCAGCAAGGGAATTGCTCATCAATTCAGCTCAACCCATTTCAATCCATAGTTCGTGAATGTCTGTGACTAGCGTGTGCTACTGATGGGCAACTTTCTGGCCAGCCACGGTTGTGCCAATTTTATTTATTTAAATCTTTAAAAAAATATTGTATTTATTTGTTTGAGAGAGAGAGAGAGAGAGAGAGGAAAAACACAAGCTGGGGGAGAGGCAAAGGGAGAGCCAGAAGCAGACTCCCCGATGGGCAGAGAGCTTGATGTGCATCTCGATCCAAGACCCCGGGACCATGACCTGAGCCAAAGGCAGACACCTAACCGACTGAGCCACCAGGCGCCCCATGAGTTGTCCTAATTTTAAATACTTGGTGTAGTTTACTTGCTGCCGTGTTTGGATCATTTGGAAAATGTGGTTTCTGTGAAGGAGTCAAGATGAACTAGACATAGTGGCTTTTAAGAAGTCTGTCAAGGGGCAAGAGTTGGAACGAGGTAGTGCCTGTTCGAGGGGGCTGGGAGCGTGACTAGAGGTGCCCCCCGCCCCGGGCTCCTTTGGCTCCTCTCCTTCCTGTCTCTTGCTCTGCTCCTCCTCTGGCCTGCTTGGGCTTCCTCTCGGCCAGCTCCACTGTCCACCTCCACCTCTCAAGCTTCCCCACAGCCACTCCTTTCTGTTCTCAGTACCTGGGTCTTCCCTCCTTCCCAGGCTTCCTCCATTCCAGCTGTGGCCCCCAGGTGCTCTGCATTGTTCTTTCCTCCCTACTCTGGGTCTCCTTTGGTTTCTTAGGTCCCAAGATCTGTTTTTAGATTGGCGTATGGATCTGCAGATTGGAGCATCTCAACGTATGGCACCCACCCCACCCCCGCCTCTTCTGCCTTTCTCCCTCCCTCTTGACTCCTTTGGGGAATGTCAAATCTTGCCAAGTGAGAGGCCCATGATCTTGCATTCCTTTGCTCTCTCTAACTTGATCCTTCTTACAGTGCCTATTTTTGGTTTTTTAGATCTGATTTCTGAGTCACTCAACTAAATTATATTTAATTTGTATTGCTTTTCTGGGGGTCTCCTTCTCTGGGCTCTGGAGTCAGGCTGCCTGGGTTCAACCCTGCCATGATTTGGAATAAGGTATTTTCTCTTTGTTTAAAATAGAAAAGGTGATAGCTCCCACTGTAGAGTGTCCTTGTGATGATTCAATGAGATAGGACATACGAAGCACTTAAACAATGCTGGACACAAACATTCTTGCTTATCATCATCATTATTATTAATTTATTGCCTATGCAGGAGAGATGGGTGACCAGGATTGATGCTAGGATCCTGTGTGTCTTGTGGCTCCAGATCTTAGTCCCTGTGTCTGTGACAAAGATCATAAAACCTGAGGTGGTAAATGCAGTGTTGGCCTCCTGTGGTTTCAGACTCTTTTTTATTTATTTATTTTTTTCTGGAGGTTTATGACTGTACCAGAGCTGGTGGGGAAGGGATTAGAGAACTCTATTGTCACTTACCGTTTATCACTTCTATGTAAATTCTTGCGAGATAAAAAATGCTTGGAAATTATACTTGGTTGGGTTAAGAGAACAATTTTCCTCATAAAAAAATAATATCCTGACCTTGAAGAAAGAAGTTATTAGACATTTACCCTCAGAAATGGCATGCAGTTTTATCTGCAGAGGCAGTAACAGATTAAAATATTAAAGTCCATACGGACAGAGAGATAGGGGGTCCACACAGTGTTTAAAATATTATTTAAACTTAATGTTTTGTTTATGCATTTAATTCATTTTTACTAGCTACCAAGATATTTAACATAAAATAATTAGGATCTTAAGATGGAAACCAATGGCCACAGTTTTAATTAAACCACCTCACGGGGAATGAGGCTGCATGATGAGAGGCAGCCTGGTATAGTCATGAGACCCTGGGGACTGGAGGTACTGCCACCAACTCATGGGTCCTTGGGCAAGTCACCTTGTCCACACCTTGTCAACACCAAGGACTTCATTGGCCCAAAGAGGTAGTTGACAACCATTCTCTACTTTAAAAAAAACAAAAAACAAAAAACAAAAACAAAACAAAACAAAAAAACTAATAGAATTCTTTTTTTTTTTTTTTTTTTATCTGAAGGAAATCTTATCAAGAATGTAGGGCAGCCCGGGTGGCTCAGCAGTTGAGCATCTGCCTTCAGCTCAGGGTGTGATCCCGGGATCTGGGATCGAGTCCCACATCGGGCTCCTTGCGTGGAGTCTGCTTCTCCCTCTGCCTGTGTCTCTGCCTGTCTCTTTGTCTTCATGAATAAATAAATAAAATCTATTAAAAAAAAGAAGAAGAAAAGAATCCTAATGTAGAAAAGACAGTACAATTAGCCTTTGTCTACTCCCTCTCCCCTATGCCAGCCAAGCCCCTCGCTGCTGGCCCACCCCCAAGCCCCACTTAAGCCCCAAGCTGCCACAGAACACAGAACTCCACAGAATATATTGTGAGACATGCCTAGGGACTCTCCATGTTTATTTCCAGCTATAAAATTCTATGATTCTAATTATAATATGTCTCTATCCCACACTTCAAAATCTACGGCCCCTTTTGTACTTTTTGCAAGGATATTAAAAAAAAAAAAATCCATGGAGATGGACTTCGTGAACAGAAGAAAAGAGAACAAGAAGAACTCTGGCCACCTGAATCCAGAGCCTCCCGCACCTCATCCCTCCTCTCACATCTCATTTCTGCTTTCGACGACCAAAGCTCTGCTTAGAGCTCGTGACCCCAGACTTCCCTGAGGCTACTATTCGTTGTGCTAAGCTTGATAAAATGGACAAAACTCTCCTCCCTTTGCTGTCCGACTCAGATCCTGCTTCCCACTCTAGGTCGCCCATCCCTGATGAACCCCCTGGCAGTTCTCCAGTGACTCACACCTGGTTCCTGAAGCCAGTTGGCCAAAGCTAGAGAGCCAGGAGAATGTGATAACTTCTTCCCTACCTCCTTGAGTGCTGGGCCTGGCTAAGATCTAATATTGGCAGTGCATGCTGAAGAATCATTAATGATCAATTAATGAGATTGTGTATAAATGAGGTGGTATATGAAAAAGACTTGGCCTGCTGCTTTGTCTATAATAGATCATCAGGAATGTTCTCTTTCCCTTCTTTTCTACATTTCTCTTCCTTTTGAGTCTCTCCAAGGTAACTGTAACCATAGATAGGGTCTATGGGATGCCAGTCAAAGAGCTGCGTGGCTGGAGTCCCTTTTAAGACTATATTTAGCTGCTGGCTAGACGCATATGAAACCTCTGTAAATCTTCAATTTTAAGAGCAAGGTGAGATGTACTCATCACAAGTATTCATGCACTCAGATTTGCCAAATGGTTAAATATACTCAAGCAGTTTTCTTTCTTAATTGTCACTTTTTCCAGTTAATGTCAGATCTGTTCTTTTTTTTTTTTTTTTTTAATATCGTTTAAGGTGATAATTCCTTCTTTAGTTCATATAAAGGAGGGAACATTCTTAGTGTCAAATAATAGAATTGTTGTTTCAAAATTGTATCCCATTATAAACTCTTATTTCAATTGCCTTTAACAATCTGCAAATTTGTCCCTTGGGATTGTTTAACTACTGTGCTCAATTGCCCAACGCGGATTTGGCAGAGAAAGGGATGGGGCATCGGGATGCATACATGAAAATTTTCTCATGACTATTTTCAGCTGCATTTAAATATTAAGAACATTGATAGAAAGCCATGTCTGAATTTTAAAATATCTAATCTTATAATGGAACTAGTTCACTAGTTCACATTATGTTGGCCCACGCAGTGCTATTCAGTGATTGGGAAAAGTGCCTATTCCTTGGGGAGGTTGTACCAATGCCGGGAAATGAGATGTGGCACATGGAGACTGGATGGGATTTCAGCTCCCACACACTCAGCTGCAGGCTCCCGTTCAGGGTACGGCTTGCACCCCCCAAAGTGTTATTCTGGCTCTTGGGCGAGACTGAGCTGATCAAGTGTCCAAAGGAAGAGAGGAGCTGACAAGAGACTCAAGCTTTCAAGGTTGAATGGTTTCCTCTCTCCTATTGTGTTCAAAGCTGCAGCTCCCCCATCCCCCACCTCCCATAACCAGGACATTTCGGCTGTTCTAGTCTGGTCAGGCAGTTGCTCCAGTGACTGTCTCTTGACCTCAACTTCACACTTTTGCTGCATCCCCCTGGGCTCTGTCCTTTGGGTTATCCCAGGTTCTTCCTCTCGGTCTGTCTCACTGATACTAAAAACACTTGGGGTAGTTGCACATTTGTTTTAATTTTTCTTTTAGAAGTAATATGTAGTAATTGCAGAAAATACATATTACAAACATAAAGAAGATAAAAAATCACCTTTAATCTTATTAATAGAAGATAGTCTATCAGGGTGAACATTTGCCATAGAGCTTTCTCTACCTTCATGTTTATATCTGTGTATAGGCATCATCCTTTGAATATATTTTCAGCAGAAATGGGTGTCTTTTTTTATTAGCTTCCCCTCAGAAGGCTTTCTCTCAGATAAAAAGGGAGCACAGAAGAGATTTCAACGTGGAACGTTATAAAAGAACAATTTCAAAAATAGTTTTCAAAAATAGTTTCTGCAAGTCTCACCCTATTTCCAAGCCCACGATCTACATCCACCATACTGAATCCAAAGTACGTCTCACAATTAAAAAAAAAAAAAAAAAACAGCACGGTAATCCCTACAACTTTTTTATTTTTTATTTTTAGTTTTTTAAAGATTTATTTACTTATTTATTTATTTATGAGAGACACAGAGCGAGAGGCAGAGACACAGGCAGAGGGAGACGCAGGCTCCATGCAGGGAGCCTGATGCGGCACTCAATCCCAGGACTCCAGAATCACGCCCTGGGCTGAAGGCAGGCACTAAGCCGCTGAGCCACCCAGGGATCTCCCCCTACAACTTTTTAAAACCAGGATCTGATATCCCCAAGCTGGACTGGATCCCTGGGCAGGGGGTACAAATAGGGAAACAGAACCCACGCATGCAAATAAAAAGAAGACCCTTGTTATTTTTCCTCCAGGTGTGTTTTGGCTACAGGTGCACTCATTGGCTTTTATCTCATGTCAGCAGGATCAATACCCAGCTTTTGCCTGCATCGTATTAATTGAGTCTTATGATTAGAATCCTACAATATGGATTTCAACAGCTGTTTGAGTGAAAATTTCTGGAGCACTTAAGTGAAGTCTGAAAAATGAGAAAGTAGAACTTTGCATCATTGAAGTGACTTTATTTCTAGTGTTTAATGTTTTAATAATTACATACATCCAATCTGCTCCCATTATTTGTAGCTCTTAAAGAGGTGGTCCCAGGAATGTGCATCCATTGGATTCTGTAGTGCCTTTGGATAGGAAACTCCAAATGCTTTATATTAGGGATTTTATCTTAACAACTGCAATGCAGTTTTCTTGTTCAAACCTTTAACTAAAGAAATTGTGAGAAAAACAAAAACCAAAAATGCCAATTGCTTCAGAGAACATACATTTTTTATTTTTTTAAGAATATTTTATTTATTTATTCATGAGAGACACATAGAGAGAGGCAGAGACACAGGCAGAGGGAGAAGCAGGCTCCATGCAGGGAGCCCAACGTGGGACTCGATCCCGGGTCTCCAGGATCATGCCCTGGGCTGAAGGCGGTGCTAAGCCCCTGAGCCACCTGGGCTGCCCAAGAACATACATTTTTAAACTGTGCTTCTATAATTCTTATTAAAACCTGCTGCTACATGAAAAATACACACACACACACACATACACACGTGTGCACATGCACATTTACAATATGGTTTTCTAAAGAATTAAAGAACAGAGGGAGAGAGGAGGACAGAGAAGAAAGGAGACATAAGAAGAGAATGTGCCATAGTGATAATTTAAGGTTACAATTTTTTTCTTGGAAATCAGTTTCTTAGGCCACATAATTACATTAGGCAAATATATTTTGTCGACTGTCTTTACAGTTCCCAGAGAAGACAGTGTGTGTTGTTCATGCACGTGTGTATGTGATGAAGAATTGGGAGAATGTTGGTCTTCCCAACCCAATTAAAATTTAACACTTGTCTCTTTTTAGCTGACATCCTCATTTTAGGGGAAAGAGTGAGGAAATACAAAGCACAGATGCTCTTTACAAAATGAAGATATCTCTTTTCTGCTCTAACTTGGGTTCGGTGCAGCTGCAAATAGCTCGCACAAAAGCACTTGGGAGGCACTTTTAGGCTGTAGTGTTCTGAAATCCCCATGAAAAACTCCTTACCAGTTTATTTATATTTATTTTTTTTTCCTAAGAATATGTTCTCAATGCTGGCAAATTGGTCTGCTTCTTAAGATTCATGTTGGTGCTTCTCTGATGGCCTCTATTATCCAATTTAAATACACAATAGTAAGAAGGTTTGAACACACTATGTTAATCCAGCATCAGAGACCTCTGCTTGGCTGTTTGTTAAAAGAAAATTGTACCTGTTATGAACTGGAAAAGGGTATACAGTGGCTGTTAACTGCTTTGCCAAATTGATTCTGACTCACTCGTTTCAAAATGAAAATTGAAATGCTTTTGCCTTCTTTTTTTTTTTTGGTGGGAATTTGCTTTACTTAGCACTAAGTGGGTATCATTTCTTGTGATTACAGAAAAATGCATCATAACTTTTGATTACGCTGCTATTAAGGATGCACAGTAGCAATTGC
Organism: Canis aureus; assembly: GCF_053574225.1. NCBI lineage: Eukaryota > Metazoa > Chordata > Mammalia > Carnivora > Canidae > Canis > Canis aureus. Next base: position 4,474,628 of record NC_135648.1, read on the forward strand.
TAGCACTCGTAAAGTACTGCGGGTGGGTTCTGTGTAACTCATTTTTATTTGGAACTCCACTTCCTTTGAGTGGCGGAGGAGGGGATGGATGAGGTCACTCAAAACTTGAGTGGCATAATGAACTCAGTCACCTGGGAACAGAAGGAACCAGAAGGGAAGAGGTTCTCTGAATAGAATTCTCTGCACTTCAACCCCAGTCCTGGCTGACACACAATTATACAGAAACCCAAGTTGACTCATCAGCCATTTCTACATGTATTCATCTCTTCAATAAGTAGGTATAGACCTATTACGTAAAATATGCTGGCCGAATATGATGAGGTCAAAATGAAGGCATATCATTTTAGGGAATACCCATTTTGAGGGAATTTATACTGCAGGATACAATAAATCTACATAATAATTGTTACACATAAATTATAAAAATGATGTATAAAACATAAATTAAAATAAATTGGGTTAAAGGTGGAAAAGATGACAGAGTCATGGATTCCAGGAAAATTAGCTTCTGTCCTCCAATGGATTGTCAGCGTCATGAGAGCAGGTATTATGCCTCTCTTGCTTCCTGCAGTTAGATCACATGACCTAGACTGTAGTATTAACTAACTAGCCATTCAGGAAATAAATAGCACACAGCAGTGTGTTAGCACTAGCTCACACGGGCCTGCAAGAGCCAATCATTTGCATCTCTTTTCAATTTTTTGTTTATTGATATCATGTTGGTAGCTTAAAATTGGTCATGGTGGGATATTTGCACTACGGAAATTGGCAAACACAACAAATAAATGCTTTTCCCACTAATAGCTGGTTGTTAAACATTGACCAGGACGTCATAGCCATGAAGCCTCTCTTCTTCATAAACATCTTAGATCTTAGAGACATAGAAAGAGATTGAGAAAGAGACAGAAAGATAGCAAGAAAGAATGAGAGAGACAGAGTTAAATGCCTCTTTGTTCTTACAAATGTGACTTTTGTCTCAATTCTAGTGTAATAACCTCGGGAGCTGGTCTGGCCACCAGAAGGACTCCTTTTATCTTGGTTCAAGGCCAGCTGAAACAGCTTGTCTTTTACCCTAAAACTGCAGTGCTTACCTTTTCAGTGGAAGCAAGCAAGTCCATAGAATTGTTCTCTGAAGAAGAATAAGCTGGACCAAATTTCTCTATCCTGCGTTTGCCTATCCTGTGTGTCTCACATCTTTCCAGACAAGTGCCTCAGGCTACTTCCAACAGTAATGTGAGAGAATAAAACCTAAATGAAGTGGGCCCTCAGTGGGCTGAGTATTGGAAAATGTTGAGTCATCACAGTGAGATTTTTTACTTCAGCCCAATGGCTTAATAGAAAGCCCTTGCCCTCAACCCTGGTGTAACCATCACAAAGGGAGCAGTTGAAAAAGATAAGAGAAAAAAAGAAAAAATACACATTCTGGACAAAGGGCAGGGCATCAGCAGTGGCTCAGGGTGGAAAAATGTGTAACCTGGATACCTCTATTTTTACAGAAAATATGAAGTTCAAAACATGAGACATAGTGGGATAGTGGGAAGCATGAGGACAGTTTGAGTTTGTGAAACAGATGGGAGAGATTACTTGCCAGGAACATACAAAAAGTTTTCTAGGAATCAGCCAAAGCTGGAATGAAGAATCTGTGGAACCAGTATGAGTGACTGGCATTTTCTCCAGTAGAGCTTGAAGATCTAGGTTTAGGGTCAAGGAAGGCAAATACAGTTGACCCTTGAACAACACAGGAGCTAGGGACACTGACTCCAGCAAAAAATCCACCTATAACTTGTCAACTGCTAATAGCCTACTGTGGACAGGAAGCCTTACTGATAACATAAACAGTCAATGAACACATATTTTGTATGTTATATGTAATAGACACTGTACTCTTTCAATATTTAGAGGAAATAAAACATTAAGAAGAGAAAAGATGTTGACAGTACTGTACGATATTTATTGAAACAAACCTTCATTTAAGTGGACCCATGTAGTTCAAACCCATGTTGTTCAAGGGTCAGCTGTAGTTGGATTGATTTAGCATTGGCTGATTGAGTATAGAGGAAAGACAAAAGGGGAGTTGATTAAAGGTGTTAACAAGGGAGAGTTTGATGATGTAAATTATGTTTTATGGGCCAGCCAAATAAAGAAATGAAATCAAGAGGAGGTAAATACGTGTGGGATACAATTGGGATCAGAGAAATGGCACTCTTGATGAAATTTGAATGACAGGTATTACAAGGTGGAAGTGAAAGAACCAGTAGATGAAGAGGTTGCAACAGATGTGAGTGTGGTGTGCTGGAGTTCTCAAAGAGTTACAGAGTAGAGCAGTTTCAGGGATTCTGAGGTCCAGGGTGTGGCCATTCATGTGAATGATTCCAAAGGAATTACCAATGGTTGGAATGGAAGAGGGAGGGATGGAAACAAAACCAGGGGATTGCTTTTTTTTTATTTATGATAGTCACAGAGAGAGAGAGAGGCAGAGACATAGGCAGACTCCATGCACTGAGAGCCCGATGTGGGATTCGATCCCGGGTCTCCAGGATCGTGCCCTGGGCCAAAGGCAGGTGCTAAACCGCTGTGCCACCCAGGGATCCCGGGATTGCTTTCTTTACAGGGAAACTGAAGCCACCCCAGGTGATAATGCAATCTAGATTAGAGCAGCTGATTCAACCAAATTCCAAAGCCTTCAGTCAATATGAGAGGTTGACTGGGAGGCGAGCTGGTGATAGATAATGAGGTACAGAGCAAAGGAATGCACCAGAAGTTTTAAGTCTCTACCGAGAAGATATTTCTACAAGAGTAGGAAGGAAATGCTTGGCAAAGGACACCTTGTAACTGAAATAGAAGGGAAGGAGAGAATGAGAAAGGGAAAATACAAAGGAATTCAAAATGGAAATGATTGAAGTTAGACTTATTGTCAAAGGGGTTTTAGAGCTGAAACGACACTAGGGATCACCAGGTCAAACTTAACTTCTTGTTTCAGATGGAGAAACAGAAACTCAGAGGGGGGCAGCAGTTAGTAGAGTCACACCACTAGTTAACGGAATCTGGATTCGTTCATCTACTCATAACCAGTTATTAATCCACCAAGTATTTACTGAACAACTAGTGTCCAGATACAGGGATACCAAAATGAAGAAATCTCAGAACATGTCCTCAGGGAACTCACAACACTTTGGGAGAAGTGGACAAAGCCCCTCAAGTGATTACAGTATAGTGTTATGAAGGGTAAGAGAGGGCCTTGCAAAGGATGACGTGGAAAGTATGGGAATGAGCCTCTTGCCTGGGGGCAGGAGTAGAGTTGAATGATTGCGGTATGGGTCTTGTAGAATCGGAGCAACACAATTGGCATGAACTATGGAACTGAGCAAAGTAGAAAAAGGTGTTTCTTTTTTCAGGCCAGTGCAACACCAAGCCAAGGCACAGAGCTTGGCAAATTGACTCTAACCTAGATTTCCTCCATATCTACCCTTCATAATTGTGACTGGCAGTCTTGGGCAGAGGGTAGGGAGAATGCCAGGAGCAGGAAAGACTGCCTCGAGAAGGTTGGTAACATTTGCACCAACCTGCCTCCAAGTCCAAAGCTCCATTCTGGGCCTCTGATAATTGAGGGAGCTAAGCATCCTCTTCTTACGAAGAAGGAGGGTGGCCATCTATTTAGAGTAAGACCATTAGCTAGTAGAGGAAAATTGGAAATTAACCATTGTGGAAAATGCTAGAAACAGCCCCCTCATAGTGTTAAAATGAGAGAACCAAGGATGGAATGTATCACATTTACATGAGAAGCCATTTTTGGTTTTCCAGTTCATTGAACCTGTGGCTGAGTCCACACCAGGCCTCCACAGCCTACTGGAAGGTGGAGACCTTGGTGATTGTAAACGGTAAGGTGGTTTAGACCCAAAGAAGACTTACTTTTCCCAGCTCTGTGGGTACAGCTAGAGAGGAGTAACAGGACACAAGAGAAAAGTGTTTACTGGCCAAAGCAGAGCTATATTAGAAGCAAGTTATCTGTGAGAATAGGTTAGGTAATGTGGTAAAAACCTTCAAATCTCAGTGGCTTAAACTATCCAAGATTTGTTTCCCTTGTTGCTACATGTCTATTCCACATGGGCCCACGGGGGTTGTGTTTTGCCTCCTCACCAGTCAGTGATGTGGACTGAAGAAGCTCCTGTCATCTAAAGAATCCACTGCTTACCAGGGCCGGGGGAGGGAGAGGATGTGCAGTGTTTTGCATTGGAAATAAAATGCTTCTGTCCTGAAGCTCTACACATCACTCCTGCTCAATTTTATTGGTTGAAGCAAGTCACTTGGCCATGGTCAGCTTTGTGGGTGTAGGGAAGTACAATCCTGCCACATGCTGGGAAGGAGCAGAATGGGAACATTTAGTGAATAGAATTAAGAAGACCAGACTCCTTACAGCATCTCTAACGGCCTGTTAGTTGCCTGTTTCTCCTTCTGTTGACACACTCTACACGCTGCTAGCATGGTGATATCCCTAGGGTATAAGAATTCCTCTACCTAAACACCTCCACAGCAATTCTATACCTTCTGAATCGGGTTCAAAATCTTCAGCTCTACATGGCAGGACCACTATCATCTATTGCCAGTCTGTTTTTCCAGAATAATCTGGGATGCCTTCCTCCACTCTCCACCACTACTCACCTATCCTCAAACCCATCGTTGTCATTTAGGTTTTCATTGATCTTTCAAATGTTAGCTTAAATGCCACCATCTGCACATAACAAAGGGTTTTTCAATTCTTCCAGTTGGCATCAGAGTTTTGTCAATATTTCCCAATAAGCCTTGTGTATATCTTTGCTTTGTGGAACAGAAGTTTACATCCATGCCTCTTCCCCATCAGATAATAGGGTCTTTGAAGACAGAAACAATATCTTTTGCAGACTCCCCACCATGCAGGGGGCTCGATCCCAGGACCCCACTATCATAACCTAAGCCAAAGGCAGATGCTTAACCAACTGAACTGCCCAGGCGCCCCCAGAAACAATATCTTGTTCATTGTTAAGTGGTTCCCTTCCTGCCTTTGTTAGAGTGCTCGATGCATGGCAGTTATTCACTCATAGAAGAATCTTATGTTGTCTCCTTGATTTGATCTGATTGAGCCTTGATCTGCCTTTCCTTCTTGATCCTTTCCTTGTAGACCCCAAGGCCTTTAGGGCTCCCTAGTTGAGCTCACTGTTAAATCTCACATCACATATTTTATATTTGGAGCTGAATTGTTTTAAACTGTTGTGGGGAAAATGATGCTCTACATGTGGATAGGGAATGTAATTATTTGGGAAGTCTTTTGGGTAAAAGGGAGAAAGAAAAAGAACTGTGTTCTTTTTTTTTTAAAAGAAAATCAGAATGATAGCTATCATCGGATTACTTTTAGCACACAATTGCATATTTAAATGTTGTTTTTTTTTTTCCTCATGAGACTGGATATTTGGAGAAGATGGAGCACATTTACATTTAGTCTTCTGTATGTCTAATACATCCACTGTGGTGCTCAATACAACTGAGTTTCTTGTCCATTCTCTCTGAAATCTTGGATTCTCCTTGGCTATGTCTGGAGGTTGTGTTCACATGGGGCTAAATCAAGGTGATCATCTTATACAATAAGAGGTGTCAAGGACCTATAAGACTATCTGTTGGACTCTTTTTATTTTTATTTTTATTTTTTTAAAGATTTTATGTATTTATTCATGAGAGACACAGAGAGGGGCAGAGACAGAGGCAGAGGGAGAAGCAGGTTCCCAGGACTCTGGGATCATGACCTGATCCAAAAGCAGATGCTCAGCCGCTGGGCCACCCAGGTGCTCCTGGACACTTTTTATTTTTCAGATGAAGAAACTGCAATATAGAGACAAGTGACCATTCCTTCTACGCGTGCTACATGGACATCCGTGAGAACACCAAGTCTTTTCCTCATCAAGCTCCTAAAATGCAAAGTGAGAATGCTGACTAATGATTGGGTTCTTTAATGGGGTCAGATTGATTTCATGAGTTTATCTGAGTTGATATTGTCAGCTACCTTGCAAACCACTAGAAATTCAAAGAAAAGGGACACAAGTTCCTCTGTGTAAGAGCTGAGTCTACTCTACGGTACTTTTTAGTTCAGTATTTCAAAGTTATGTTTATTCACATAATTTTCTGGTTGTTGGTTTAAAAATTTCAAGATAAGTTAGTGTTTCCAAATTAATGAGAGAACATAAAGATGTCAGAATGTCTAAGTAGACTGGACATTCATTTTAACTACAATTTCGAAACAAAATGAACTTACCAAGGGGACACAGACAGAAACCAGACATGTATGTCTGACCAACAATCTCTGCTTTCCTGGTTGGAAAACCTATGTTTAGGGACGCAGGACTCTATTGATGAGCCGCAGGATAAAAAAAGCCGCACCAGAAATAACAAGTCATATCAATAAGACCTCAGAAAATGTAAAGCAATCTCCTAGAAGAGTCTCCTATTAACCCTATATATTTTCTATTGGATGTGTAGAGAGGAAGGGCTATATGATAATTGGTATATTCATTTAGAATCAGAGAAGGGCAATAGAGGACCAAGAAAATATTTCAGAGGACTCTCATGTTAGCATTGATCTCCATCACAGAGAAAATGCAAATGCGATTTTCAGGGTTCTGTCTCACAGAGAGCTAAGGGGGGTTATTGCACAGAGGGAGCGTGGTGGAGGCGAAAATGAGGTGGTGGCACTACTCGGGAAATTAAAACTGTAATAAGGCTCCAGTGGGTTGTGTTTCTGTCCCTTTGCAATAACAGAATGTGAACAAAAGGGTCAGAGGGCAAAGGTTGAGGTTCAGCTTAGAAAATGAGGGCTGTCATGGGGCTTCAGGCTGTGCATATGGCAGGTGGCACGAGGCTGACAAATTAGACAGCTCCGGACAACCTTCACGGTTGAAAATCGGGTCTCTTCCCTTTGCTACAAAAGACTGAGTCTAGCATCTGTAGGAAAGAGGAACAGTACCATTTCACAAAGGTTTTCAAATGGGCAGTGTGCTGGCTCAGCTTGGGGGGAGGGGACAGAAAGGAAGAAGGAACTAGGAAACCAGGTGTTTGGTGTGAAAGTCAGAGCATGAAAGGCAAAAAAGAGAACGCAGGAGAAAAGGAAGGACGAGAGAGAGAAAAAGAAAATATGAGAGGGCAGAGATAAAGACGATATGAATGAGAGCCCATGTGAGCAAGACGGTCTGTGGGAGGAGAAATACGTTGAAAGGGCAAGAAAAATGTGTTAGGAGGAGAGCAGCAGACAAAGATGGGGGATAAGAAGAGAGGGTCAAAGGAAAGGAGAAAGGAGGAAGCAGGGAGGAGAAAAGGCAGACACGGCATGTAAACTGAGGCCAGTGTCCAGGGCAGGTGCAAGGGGTTGCTTGGGGCTCGGCGGCAGCCAGTGCCAGGGCACCAGAGATCACGGAAGGCCAGGCAGGCAGAGGTAGCGCGGGGTTCAGGCCCCCAGGCAGCTCCGGGCGACCCAGCTGAGCCCTTCTAATGACACAGGGGGAGCCATCTCCTCTTCTAGTCTAGGGCGTGCTAAAACCCAAAGGTTGTTCTTTAATTTTTACTTACAACCTGTCTTTATTTCACATGCTCTCAAAAGCCATTAAAATGCTTGTCGCAAAGCTTTGTAGTTGCTATGTATACAGGTCATAATATTCAGGCCACGGGGTTATTATAAGGAAGGGAGATAACAGGTTCTCCCAAGTGGAGATTTAAGTAATACCTAACAGTGTGGGCCATCTGGTGAATTCCACAGAAAACAAATTGCCTTTCATAAGCATTTTTACTATCTCTACACCATGCTAATTTCGGTGGACAAACTATTCCTTAAGGGGTTTTGTACAGACAAAGAACAGAGGGCGGCTTCTCTGTCCTTCCTCTCACTTCTCAAGGCTCCAAAGGGTCTTGGTTTTCTAGCCTGTCAGAGCCACGTGGCTGGAATCATTTATAGGCTTTTGTTTTTTTTTTTTTCAAGCAACCGGATAACATCCACTGATAGATTTAAAGGTGTTGGTTGAGTGCCTACTATGTGATCAGATCAGATGGTTGATGTTATGAGAGGCACAGAATTATAAGAAATTGTCTTATGGACTGTCAGTGAGTGTAAATTTATACCCATGAATATGCTACAGCTTCATAAGTGTTTGGCATACACATAGGTGCATGCATTTGTCAAAACCAGCAAATGTACAGTTAAGATTGTGCATTTTATTGTACTTAAGTTTCATTTCATGAGAAAAACAATTATAAAGAATATTGAAACCTATTCACTACTATGCATACTTGCATGCTGAAATATTTAGGGTGAAGTGTACAGATATCGGCAATTAGAAAGACATGAAAAGTGAGATGGATTGATAAAGGGAGAAGGATGGATAGACAGATGTGTGAAAAGGTAAGAGCAATAAAAATATTAAAATCCAGGTGGTGGTATATAGGTATTCACTGTAAAATTAAGTTTTGCTATGTTTGAAATATCTATATTTATTTCATGAAATATCAGTAAACAATTAGAAGCTATCGGTGTAGCACCCATTTTAGGATTAAGAGTGTGAGGGAGTTAGAAGGAGGGATGTGGTTAGAAGGAAGGTAATCAAGTATAGTTGCACCGGTCATTTATTGCTGCAGAACAAATTACATTAAAATGTATTGGTTTAAAACATCATCCGTTTATTAACTCATTGTTTCTGGGTCAGGAATCCAGGAAGGGCTGAACTGGGTGGTTCTGGCTCAGGGTCTTTGAGGAGGTTGTTCAGGAGGTGAAGGCTTGCCTGGGGCTAGTGAATCTGCTTCCAGAATGGCTCACCGGTAGAGCGATTGGCAGGAGGCCTCTGGTTCCTCACCAAACAGGCCTCTCAATTTGCTTCTTGAGGGTCCACACCAGCTGGCTTCCCCCAGAGGGAGTGATCCAAGACAGAGAACAGGAAGGAGATGTCACACCTTTTAAAATTAATTCACACACCATCACTTACTGCCATATTCTATTCACTACATGCAAGTCACTGACTCCAGACCATGCTTAAGATAAAGGGGATCAGGTTCTACCTTTTATGGGGTGGAATGTCAAAAACTATGTGGACATGTTTTAAAACCACCTTAAAAGCTTAGGTGGGATTTTTAGTAGAATTGCTTGCTTTCCTAAGTCGGTGGTTAAGGTGTCTTCAGTCTCAAGGTTGCCAAGACCCATGATTGAGGAACGAAGTAATATTATATGGAAAAAGGCAAAACAATAGCCAAGGCACTTGACTTGACCTTTGTGAAGCCACATAGAAAGGGGAGATTGAAAATCCTTATTCTAGCAAAACCTCATCTAGATGACTACAGAATTCCTACTGGGGCTTGTTGAGTCAGAGCTGGATGAGATTGTGAACAATGCTGGTCTTGATTTTTTTTTTTTTAATTGGGGTAAAATTCACATAACCTAAAATTCACCATTTTAGCCATTTTGAAGTGTACAATCCAGTGGTTTTCAGTATATTCACAAAGTTGTGCAGCCAACACCACTGTCTTTCCAGATTGTCACCCCAAAGAAACTCTGTACCTGCTGAGCAGTCACTCCCAATCTTCCCCCTTCCTCCTGGAAGCCGCTAATCTGTTTTCTGTCTGTACAGATTTGCCATGGCTCTATGGTTTTGAGTCAAGAATTAAAGGGAACCAAGGTCAGCTACATGTGGAAGATAGTCCGACATGCGTAGGCAGGTGGGAATTGACAAGTCCGGGAGAGCTAGTGGAAAGAAATGGTGGAATCCAGAGTAGCAGAAAAGAATACTGTACCTTTTTACGAGTAGTTTGGGGCATCTTATGAACTTGAATGTAGTAAATCTGAGCGATCATTTGCATGGGGTGTTACTCAAAAATTAAAGGTGGTTCTAGAGCTTCCTTGGACTCTACACTAAAATTTACGTTAGAGGAACATCCACACATCATCTTGAACACTTGATGATAGTTTCAGCTGTTCAACAGCCCCTAACTGGCTGTGTTCCAGCAAGATATATCATCTATTTTAGAAGCATAGATAAGAATCTGGTGGAAAGGCACTTGGGTAGCTCACTCATTCAAGGCTTCAACTCTTTTTTTTTTTTTTGAGATATTATTTATTTATTCACGACACACACACACACACACACACACACAGAGTCAGAGACACAGGCAGAGGGAGAAGCAGGCTCTGTGCAGGGAGCCCAACTGGGACTCCATCCCAGGACCCCAGGATCACGCCCTGAGCCAAAGGTAGACACTCAACCGCTGAGCCACCCAGGTATTCCAAGCCTTCAACTCTTGATTTAAGTTCAGGTCATGTTTTTAAGGTTATGAGATTGAGCCCCACTTTGGGGCCCTACACTCTGCATGGAGTCTGCTTGAGATTTTCTCCCTCTGCCTCTGTTCCTCCTCACTGCTCACATGCACTTGCTCTCTCTCTCTCTCTCAAGTAAATAAATAAAATCTCAAAAAACAAGAATCTGGTGGAGAACAACTGACTAGTGAGGCTAAGAATAAAAACGTAGATGTAATTTTAAGGGACAGTTTAGGGAATCATGTATTCTTTAGAGCTGGACATCCTAGCTTTGAATTCCAGCTCTGTGACCTGCAAGAGCTGGAAGTGACTGAACCTGCCTGCCTTAGTTTCCTCTTTTATAATAAAGGAAACTAACTAAAAGTAAATTAATGCCCATTACTTTTTAGGAATGATAAGTGAACCTAATGAGTCAACACATTATAGACTTGCAAACAGTGCCCAGCATACAGTGAGCACTCAACAGATGTTTGCCCTGATAACCTTATCGTTACAGGAAGCACACTCTTTAGGGGAAACTAAAGAGATGTAATGTTTCTTTCATCCAATTATTTTAACATATAAAATCCTACATATTTATACTAGGTCCCCGGGCAGATGGAGTTTTAACTGTTCACAGAATAAGACAGTGTGAAAAGCACGACCGCAAATTCAGTCACAGCGTCAATCTGCTGACAGGAACTGTTTCCCTTTGACATTTCTCAAAACCAGGGCACCATCTTGAATGCTTCAAGTGTGAGAGTGAACTCCTCAAAGAGACTCTAAGCTTTAAAAATATTAATCTGCATCTGGAATCACTCCTGTGAACATCACATCTTATGATACAAATATCTCCTGGGATCTCTGCATCACCAACTCTTTTTAAAATAATGGAACTGTATAATGGAGAAAACATTGCTCTATAAAACATAGAACTTCACTGTCAAGAAAAGGAGGGGGAAAAAAAGAAATTGGTGAAAGATTTAATAACTGCAGAACCTATGTCTAGAAACAAATAGCCTTTGAGGAATATTTATGCTTGATTTAAGTGGTTTGGCAAGAGGATGGCCAACAGGTCACGTGGCCAGGGTACCACAGGTAAGCTGTGCTATCAAACAGGACAACAAGGTCCTTTATGCTTAGCTCTTAGAATATTGTGGCGTTCGTCCAAAAACTGCCAACATTCACTGTATGTGGTAAGGAGCACAATCGTTAAATAAAAATGGTATCAAAATCATTTTTAAAAAAATACTGTGAGAATCAAAGATAATCATTTGGTAGGACCACATGCCAGACACTTTGTGCACACAATCAGTCTATCTATCAATTGACTGCCAGTCTCTCTCTAGGATATGTAAGTTTTAACCCAGCCCATTCTTCTGGTCTTTTTATAGTAGACATGGTTGCTGACTTACTAACCAAATTTGTGAAAGATTGTTGAATGAAATAAGGGGGGTAAAGAGAGAGAGAGAGAAAGAGAGAGAAAGAGTTATTCATAAAAACCAAAATCTTTCTTTTTGACTTGTTCCCAGAATCAGATCAGTGGGTATGGGTGATGCTTGATGACCTTACAGATGAGTCCTGTGTATATGTGTCGTGATGCCTTTGTAGATGAGTGTCAAAATCTCAATACTGTTGCCCAAAATTTCAAGCCGCTAGGCAGTGGCCATCCTGCTTCTGGTCCTTAAACCTGCCTGCCCCATCACAAACCTATTGATTCATAATGGTGAGCTGCATTCGTCAGCCAGGAATCTTTGTTTTGCTCAGGCCACCTGATCACTGTCTTACCACTACTTGTGTTTGAGCATGCATACTCGGAAAGCATCTCTGAAAGACTTGAAACTTTGGATCTTCTAATGTATGACCCTCTCCTCTCCTGGAATGTATCATCTATTTCCACTCCTGCTTCTCTGGGTTTAGGGTTTATATAAAATCCTTCTGACATGTGGACTTCAGTTTCTTTCTTTAGATTTCAGATAAGTTAATTCTTTGGCTTTCAGTTTTCCCTGTAATTAAATATAGTGATCTCTGCCCGGCCTTGGCCCACTAAATTCCAATGTCTGATGGGTGACTAGGCCAGTCTTGACCTCTTCAGGGAGGAATTTTAAAATGGGCCACTATTCAGACAGGCATCTAGAAAGCCTGCTCTGTCTCGTACAATACAAACAATACTAAATTGGAATTTGGAAGAGCTATCGAGACAAGTCTGTGTCATGGCCCCCTTTCTGGGATATGAGGGTTTAGGTACTCATTTATTTGAATGTCTAGTTTGATGACTGAATTGAAGTAATTGCAGTCAGAAACAGCAGCACTTTCACCACAGCACAATGATGTAGGGATAGTGAGATTTATTCTGATTAGGGTTGTATTTTGAGAACGGAAGCATGAAATATCTAGTGAAGTTACTGAGAATTAGCCATAGATGCAGTATAGCCCACTTGAATCAGGTTGAATAGACAAACTGACACCTGAAAGGAATATTTAGATACCATATGAAAAAGGCTGGGATTGGAACTACATTTGATACTGATGCTAAGCAAGGCTCTAGGTAAGGGCCATGGAAATGCACCTGTGTGAAGTAGTGTCTAAAGAAGCCATACTGCTTTTTGGAAGCCTTACTGAGTACATTAAAAATGAGGTTTACTAATGAGAAGTGACTCTGCTCTGTGGTTAATCATGTTGAAGAAATGTTCCACATAATCACTGTGAAATTGAATGTTGGTAAATAAGCTGCTTAATATTTATTTAAATAATTTTGTAATGAAGAGGGATAAGAAGTAAGACATTGGGTCATGATACAGAGATTTGCTCTGAGAAGCCACTCACTTCAGAAGGTTGGTTGGTATCTAATTGCAGACATTCCAGGAGCTGTTCCAAATTCAAGGTATGATTTCAATTATCTAGATCTTAATATGAATCTGATGTAGATAAATCAGGGCATTCGATTCAGGTATAAATGCTATCAATTTTGCTAGAATAGTTTAAAGGGAAGATCAGAGTTCAGATGTTTGCATCCTCTTTGACGTGTCTCTTCAGATTCTGTGACCATATGCAGCAGCGTGTTCTTGAGGGTGGGACACTGCCTACCCTCTTTCTTTTAAGGCCATCCCCTTGACCTTTGGAGAGGAATCAGAAACACCACACAACTTTATCTAGAAATCAAAAGTCTGGATGAAGACTTTTCAAAGGCACTAGCTGAGGGGAATTTTATAATCACCTGATCATGAGCTAAGAATTATGCTACCCAGTATGAATTGGGAAATGTCTCCTGGCAAGGTGTCTGTATAAGCAACTTGAGGATGTCCTATCCCACTATCAGTTTTTATCAGTTGGAATGCATAGATGATAAATAGGAATAACATATTATGATTTCTGAAATATACATGCTTTGTAGAGATCTATAATGGAAATGTGTTATAAACATTCATTCCATGGTAGAAAATGTATTATATATGAGGAGCTCGATGTACAGAAGCATGAAATTGCCAAGAGAGTTTTGACTACTGTCATTGGAAATGCAATATTTAAGGAGTATCCATAGTTAGAAGGCCAATAGACTTATAAGCAGTCTTTAAAAACCATGGATACTGGAAGTGCCTCTTTTCTAGGCAAAAAGACATTAAAAAGCAGTAAAGATGAGGTCATCATATTTACAGTTGATTAGGAGACTAGAATGTGCCTGTAGCTTTACTTATATTATCTTAATCCTTCAAATTACCCAGCAAAGAGGATCTTATTTCATATTATATACCAGGAAACTGGGAATGAGGAAGGTTAGCTAATTTGTCTAAGTTAACAGAACCAGCAGGGCAGTCCTGGTGGCTCAACACCGCTTCAGCCCAGGGCGTGATCCTGGAGACCCAGGATCAAGTCCCACGTCAGGCTCCCTGCACGGAGCCTGCTTCTCCCTCTGCCTGTGTCTCTGCCTGTCTCTCTCTCTCTCTCTCTCTCTCTCTCTGTGTGTGTGTGTCTGTCATGAATAAATAAATAAAATATTAAAAAAAAAACAGATCCAGCAAATGGCAGAGCTGGGATTTAAACCCAGGTCTATCTGACTCACAACCCATATTTTTTCCAGTGTGCAAACCAAACTGACATTGATAAAATAAGTGAAAGGTGCCATTCCCGTTTCTTCCTGTTGACATGTGTGAATGGTGGGCTCCTCAGGACATGGAGAGGATTGAGTTGCCAATGGGCCTCTTCATGAAGAAGGTGTGCTGGACTTGAGTGTAATTGGAAATGCATTCATTCATCATGTATGTGTCGAGGCCCTTCCATGTTTGTGACATTCTATGATGTTCTGACAGGTGAGGCAATGGTGGTTGCATCTCTAACTCAAAGAGTGTATGCGGACGGATCATTAGAATGTAAAAATGGCCTGACAGTAAGTAAAGATTCAGGGAAGAATCGTATGACAAGCAAGAGCATTTGGGGCAGGGGTTGGGTTGCAAGTGAGCCTGAAAATACAAAGGCTGGACAAGGTGTAGAGGCATCAGATTAGGACTCTTTGGTTTTATAACCCTGAGTAAATTGTTTAAAGCATTTGGGCTTAATAATATCCACTTTGCCTATCTTACTTACATCATTGTTTTAAGGACTGATCTGAAGAATTCAGAAAGTTTTAAGTTCTAAACAAACAAGAGGGATCATTAACTTTGTGGAATTAGAAGTGGTCTTTGGGACCTTCAAATCTGATTGAGATGATATGAGAAGTACACAAATGTAGTAAGCAGAGCCTATGATCCAATGGCCCTTAATCACAGAGGGGCCATAGTAGCCCTGCTAGGAACCCACACCCAGCTGGGAACTGAGGGTGATCATTTGCTTAGAATTAAATACAGCTAAACCCTCTAAACTCCAAAAGGCTTAGTAGCATGTCATGAGTAAGTAAGTGTTCATGAAATCTGAAATGTCTATAGAATGGTAATGACATTGTAGGTTAATGACTAATGCCGAGTCATTTAATCTGGATGTAACATGGTAAATATACAATGGGGTTTCTGAAAAAGAAAACCAGATTTAAATGAGTACCTGATTGATTCTTTCTTTCTTTCTTTCTTTCTTTCTTTCTTTCTTTCTTTCTTTCTTTTTTCTTCTTTCTTTCTTCTTTCATTCTTTCTTTCCTCTCTCTCTCTTCCTTCCTTCTTTCTTTCTTTCTTTCTTTCCTTCTTTCTTTCTTTCTTTCTTTCTTTCTTTCTTTCTTTCTTTCTTTCTTTCTTTCTTTCTTTCTTCTTTCCTTCTCTTTTGCAGGGGTCGTAGGCAAGGAAAAGCTGTGGTAAGTGAAAGTGACCAGCTGTTTTCGGAAGAAGGTGATACATGGTAAAGGAGCATCAGTGCTGCATCTTGACATTTAAACCCTAAAAAGACCTGTGGAAACCACAGATGGATGTAGCACTTTGAATACTTTCTTTTCACTACTTTCTGGATGATATTCATCTTGCAGTGCCCACTATAAGGTTCTCTGTGCTATCCAGCACCCTATTAACTGGACATTCCCAATTGACAAACACTCTGCACTCGCAGAAATAACTCCACGTTAACGGATGCTCATAAAGATGATGCATCAGCTTCCTAATATGATTTCAAAGCCACTTCTGAATCATCAAAGAATGATGAATTATATTCAGAATAAATGTCATGCCTGAAGTTTTTTTTATGTTCTATATATCCCATAACAGGTAGTTTATATTATTTCAATTGTGAATTTCTAATTATAAAAACTTCTGATCCATGAGAATACCATCTTTATCTATGCTGAATAAAGGAAGTAACTATATTACTAACCCAGAGACATCATAGATGGGTGGAAGTTCAAATTGGCTCACATTATTGAGTTTGCAAATTTTCAACTTTAAATGTCTTCCACAAGAGGGGACTCAGGATATGAAGGAAAAAGAGATATGATTCAAAGAGTTGGAATAGATAATGGACAATCATATTCACCTGTCTGTTATTACCCATACAGCTTCATCGTTCAGCATCTTGAGAACTCAATTACACATGAGAGGGAGAAGAATGTAAGCTAGTAACATACAGGGCCGGGCCCAGGGGGGCAAATTTGGTTGGGGAGCTTGTCTCTTGGGAGTGGCCATTAGTTCAGCTTTCAGGACTCAAGTGGCAATGGCCCTGTTCCAAAAGGAGACCCAATTCCTGCTGCAATGGTGGCAGAAATGTCACTCAATAGAGTTTTTTTGGGGGGAGGATGGGAACATTGTGACTATATGGAGAAGAACATTAGGCAGAATTTGTGGTGTTGAGATCTGGGACTCAGAGTCAATCAGAGGTTCAGAAGAGCCCCTAGGAGAATGAATGGGAGTTCAGGGCCACGTGTCAGGCTCGAAGGGAAATGGTAGTACTTCAGTGCATCAAAACAGAAAGCTGACATTAATGAGGTTCTAGGTGGGAAAAGTTAGAGTGGAAGGCTGAAGCCTCAAAACCATGATGGTGTCCAGGCCATCTTTGGCACACTAGATAACAATTTTCAGGCAGTAATACTGGTTTTATTTACCACAAAGTATCAGCTTAATCCCACATTGGGGAGTGAGTCTGCAGCCTAAAGATCTTTACTTCTGCAGGCAAGTGGAGTTTTGGCTTTGAGGATGACACCAATACGTCTCCAGAGCTCTCTCGCGGTCTTCCAAGTCTGTTCTGACAAGGTGCTCTCAGAAAAGATGCGAGGTGGGCACGCATCCAAGGCGCTGCCACATTTTGGGTTCTTGAGAACAACTTTTCCCCCCTCTAAGTTTTAGCTAAACCCATCCATTCTGAACCTTGAGGGATGTTACAGGGCGGATGGGCGAGTAGGAGATAATGCTGCAGTTAGAGCAGCTCTGGAAGGACTTTGTTGTTGGAAGTGTATACATAGCACGAATGTGGTCAAGTTAGATCGGTAAGATAAAAAAGAAATTAGTGCCTCATATCTATACATTTTTTTTGTTTCTCTTTTACAGCCAACATTTTAGGCCTATTCCCATGATAGGCTGACTCTTTACATTCTCACCTAGGGCTTTGCAAGGGTATAGGATTCATCTGACCATTGGTCTTCTGCAAGATAAGTGCAGAAGTCTTGGTTTTAGAACCATGGAGTGTTTTTCTCCCTCTCTTGAACTTTGCCCAGCTTATGTAAGGGCATCTGTGAACGCCTGGATGAGCAGAAGGTCACAGAAGTAGTACCACCTGACTTCTGAGGCTTGGTGACAAGAAGCCACGCAAATCCCGCTGGTTCCTTTGGGAAGTCTCTCCAAGAGCCTGTGGCTGCCATGGCTGAAGCCCAGCCACCCTGAGACCAGCAGGCAGAGAGGGCACATGGCAAGGTCACATGTATGGAGAGATAAAGAAGGAGCCCCAGCTGGCTGTCTCACAACTGTTTCTAGTGTGCTCGGTGCGAGCACTACACATGTGAGTGAAGAAGCCTCAGTGAACCGAAGCCCCTGTTCCACTGCAACTGCTTTAGAGAATGTGGGCAAGAACTGCCTCACTGCCTTAACAAATATATCATAAACAGGGTGGTCATAAGCAACAGATATTTATGTCTTATGATTTTAGAAGCTGGGATGTCCAAGATTATGGCACCAGCAGTCTCAGTGTCTAGTGAGGCCTCCCTCCTCATAGACGGCTGTCTTCCATGACCTCACATGGTGGAGGAACAAGGGGGCTTCCTTGGGCCTCTTTTATAGGGGCACTGATTCCACTCACGAGGGCCCCGCCCCTATAGCCTAATTACTCACCCTCAAAGTTCCCACCTCCTAATATCATCATATTGGGCCTTAAGTCTCCAACGTAGGAATTGGGAGGGACACAAACATTCATTCCATGCCTGAGCCCAGTCAACTCCCAGATTCGTTCACAAAAATAGTTGTATTTTTTAAGTACTTTATTTATTTATCAAAGAGAGAGAGAGAGAGAGAGAGAGATGGACAGAGAGACAGAGAGAGAGACAGAGCCCAAGCATGAGTGGAGGTGGGGTGGGGGCGGGGGAGGAACCCAATAGTTGTATTGCTTTAAGTCACTCTTCTGGGGAAGTTATAGCTGGAACACAATAGTAAACCTTTCTGTGGACTCTACTTCATGTTGCAAGGCTGGGAATGGTGGTGGTGGAGGAAGGTTCAGCGACTGTGTTTGATAGCAAGGCCAAACCAGGCTAAGGCGGCACTTGATCCTTCTGCAGCCCTGTTTCTGTCTTCCTAGAGCTCATATCATCCTGTTCCTCTACCTTATCCTTCCTTCCCTGTCCTGATTCTGTGACCAAAAAAAAAAAAGAAAGAAAAAAATGTTTTCTGTGTTCACTGCTCCTCTTCTCAGAGCACATAGATGACTTCTAGAAGATTCTCAGCTAGGTTGCAGTTCTGCTGAGGCAAGGGGACCACCGGTGCTCTGGCCAGTGGAATGTCAGCAGAAGTGACCTAATCCATGCCAAGCCCTAAAAACTCCCTATATAATACTTGGATGCTCTCTCTTTTCTTTAGCAATGATGTTGGAGGCCACAGGTTTAGGAAGGTGTAGGAGGGCAACCTAACCCATGCGGGCTGGATGTGAATGAGAAGATTCTATTCTCTGAAGTCACTGAGATGTTGAGTGTGGAGGCAATGTGTTGAGCAGCCGGTGAGCATCACTGGGGCGGATATGGCATCCGTTGACCCGATTTGCCTGTTGCTGGTGTGGAAGGCACACAGGAGGAGCTCTCCTTTGTGCCGAGTATCTCACAAAGCCCTCTGCCCATCCTCTCATTCATTTCTAACCCTCCTGGGGGGCCAGGGTTGGGATGGAATGAGGGGGGTAGAGGGGCCTATGGAAGCTTCTCAAAGAGTCAGAACCTCTGTTGGGACTTTGAGCCCGGCTGCCTTCATTAGATGCACCCCAATCTCACAAAATCACACATTTTAACTTTTGCTCAAAGAACTTAATGGTCAAGGCTTCCCTGCCTTTGGGGTCAATGGCTTACATGGTGGAGTTCAAAATACCGAGCTGAATTTTCTCTCCTAAAGAAATCATACAAATGAGCTTCCAGAGCAGAGGACATCAGGGTGACGGAAGAAGCATAGAGAAAACTATCCCCACCCCAACAATGAGACTGATGTTTCTCAAAGAGAAAGCTTTCGATGAGTCAAATTAGAATACACTTTCCACAGATGAGCCAACTTCTGAGTTAAGGGCCAATTTAAGGAAGAGCGAGCCGGTCCAGAACACTACAACAGTAGTGTGCAAAAGTTAAGCTCTAATCCAGCTTCTCAGCTGGAGTGTTCTCAAGAGAGTTGTGCATTTCTGACCGTGCCCTTTTCTTCCCAGGGCGGATAAAAGGGAAAGACATCTAATCCCCGCCAACAGGCTCTTCTAATTCTCCTAGTCCTCATCCCTCTCCCTCTTGCTGTTGGTTTGTGTCTCCTGTTTCCAAACACAGGCGCCCCGCAGCATCCAAGGGTCCCCGGCACCCACGCCAATGGCCATCTCAGCCCCTGAAAGGAGCTGGAAGGTGGGGGTGGGCTGGGGAGGGCCACCCTCTGCGCCAGGAGGGGGCTCCTCTGGCCCGAGGGTAATAGCCCAACACGGCCCCACAGGTCATCCGACCTCACAGTTAAGGGGGGGCTGAAAAACGCGGGGACTGGAGATAAAAGGGATATAATGCAAATGTAAACGAAAAACTTTATACCAGGCCTGGCCTGACAGAGGGAAGATGGATATCCCATGATGCTTTGTCTTGATGAGACAATGAAAAATAACCACCACAGCAGCTGTGTCAATATCAGACTTGGTAATGCACCACTGGCTGTGGGTTTTTATTTAATCCGCTTTGCTTTAAGATGATAACGGTTGTTACTTTTCAGTGCCTGTCTGTCAGCGCCCAGCATTGCAATATTCCTCCGCAGCTCTGCGAGCGGGTTTCATTTATTTTAAAATACCATTTCACACACTGCTGACTTTTAACAGTGTTCTGTGTGAGTTTGTGAGATTGAATAGTGACAGAAACAACACTTTTTATGAGAATACAGAATATTAAAAACGGGGCACAATATACAGATGGCAGTTTTCACTACAGCTTGTTTTTTTTCCCTCTTGCTTCTGCTACTGAGCTTTCCCACTGAATGCATTTGTAGTAACACCATAAATGTCACTTTCGCTGACTGCCTTTTGGCATTTTATTTAAATGGAATTCAACTCTGGCTTGCTGCTGCCACCACCAACGTGCTCTCATGCTTTCGGGTGGCTCTGTTTTACAGACTCAGCCCGCTGGCTGCAGCCCTCCCGGCCCGGGCCTGGGAAACAGGTGAGTCGGTGTTCAGACCCTCTGCAGAGAGAGCCAGGGTCCAAGGGCTCTTCAGCAGGAAGCTCAGTAGAGCCACACGTGCTTGACCTTTGCAGCCACCACTCAGTGGGGAGCACCCCTGGACTCAGAACCCTCCTGCCCCAGACCTCAGTTGCTTTAACACATACACACTGTCTCCGGCTGAACGCCACAGGAACCACTGAGAGACAGGGCTCTGAGTGACTTATCTAGGCCTTGCGTCTATTATTACTGACTAGAAATACTTTGGTTGGGACGTTTTACCTGGGCCCTGGCTTCTCTCCATCGATCCTTATCTTGGCAGATACACGCTTATGCCGCTGGGCCTTTAGACATGTAGGAGGGTGGCATTTTGCTGCCAACATGATGTTGACATGTGCAAATTCCCTTCTCTCTCCTTTTGCTCCTGCGCGAAACATCCTTTGCTCCATCAATTCCAGAGACAAAATAGAATAGACAGGGGTGGTGAAGCCTTTTCCTGGGAGAACCTGCAATTTGGAGGAAAGCTGGCTTCCCGTCTAGGCCAAATGAGGCTAGAAATGACCTGCTTAATCCAGCCATATAAATGTGTTCACATCCCACAGGCTCAGGCCTGAATCAGAGAGCCTAAGAGATTTCCAGCTGAAAGCTCAAAGTTTCAGAAAATTGGAAATCTTTACGGGAAAAAATTAAACAGAGAATACAGTTCCGAGCCTCAGCCCTGGCCTCTAGACTGTGTGGAGTCCATCCATGAGCCTTTTGCTATCACCCCTTAGAAGCAAAGAAAAATAGGAACCCTCAGTTTGTTTCCTATAGTTAAGAATCTCATGATTTGGTGGAGGGGAGGAGGGGGTGCAGGGTAACTGTGTGATGAGGTTAGGGAGGACACGTGATGTAATGGGCACTGGATGTCTTATGTACCCGATGAATCACTAAATCCTACCTCTGAAACTAATGATACATTAGATGTTAGTTAAATTGAATTTAAATAAAAAAATTGAAAAGGGAAATAAATACAATCTTTTAAAAAATGAGAATATTTTTATAGACCTAATTTCTTTAAAAAATTGAAGATCTGTCTCAATCTCTTTATATCATTTTAATGGAAACGTTAGAAGAGGTAAGTGATGGGACACTGGAGAGAGACCCATAATTAACTTTGGAATCTCTTCGTTTTGGACTATATATACTTATTTTCAAATTAACTTCTGTAAACCTTTCAAAAGTGCTGGAGTGAAGGGAACATTGCTGACAATAAATGAGGCCACAAAAATATTTAGGTAAATCTGTGAAATGAAACCATTCAAGACCCCTGAAATAAAGGAGATAAGAAAGAGAAAAGAGAAGTGGAGCCTACCAGGGACAGCGTCTTACACTATTTATGTCCCTGAAATAGTACCTAGCACAGAAGTCCCTTTGTATGCATCCTGCCTTAGTGAATTTAAACACTTCCCTCAGACAAAAAAATCAGATGTCCTTCTGAACTCTTCCTTGTGTGGCAGGCTTCTCCTCCAATCAATCCCTATGTTCTGATAAGAGATCTACTCACCAAGATTTAAACGTGCCTCTTCTCTGCACCCCATCCCTACCATGTTGATTTAAACCACAGGAGCCTTCTTGTCCTCTTTTCTGCTCACACCCATCCTTAATGATGTAGCCGGAGCAATATTCTCAAACAAACGTCTGGGCATGACACGTGACCTTTTAACATCTACGCCCTGTCTTTTGCTGAGCTAGCCTTGTGGCAGGAATTCTCTCTAAGCATCGAAGCCCCCAGCTGACTACACTCCTTCGCCCCCTGGAAGTAGTTCTCATTTGACTTGGCCTGTGCTTGCTATCCTCTTCCTATCTTCTCTCATACTTCTGTCTTTTCTCCTGTCTTGGAGCATAAGACATAAGGATAAGGCATCACATTTATGCATTTTGGTATCAACATACCTAGTTGGCTATGGCCCCAGGGCCATACCCTCAATAAATGACCAATAAACATTCACAGGGTTTGCAGAAAATACGTGTATGTCTGGACCGAGCGCACAGCCTGACCTGGTTAGCACTGACAGACTCTTTTGGTACTTAAGGCCTTAGTAATGATGCTGAAGAAAAGCAGCTGCCCACTGGGTAGAAGCCACCAGGATGACCTTTGCCAGGCTTAGAAGTAGGGGAAAATCTCCTATAGGAGGACCAAAATCTCAGCATTTGCCTGGAGCAAGATTTTTGGACCTCTAGTTAGTTGCATTAGATTTCTTAGAAATTTTAAGTTTCTTAAATTAACATTTTTTTTTTTTTTTGCTTTTTCTCAAGATACAATGAGTAACTGGAAATGTCCTGTCATTTTTATCTTCTTGATGTCTGGCTAAAGCTGTCTTGGCACCCCCTGGAAATACCTAAAATATTAGAGAGATTCGGTGTCCTTGCTGACATCACATCCAATGCTGCATATCACAGTTCTTTTTTTAAAAATATTTATTTATTTATTATTTATGATAGACATAGAGAGAGAGAGAGAGAGAGGCAGAGACACAGGAGGAGGGAGAAGCAGGCTCCATGCCAGGAACCCGACGCGGGACCCGATCCCAGGACTCCAGGATCGAGCCCTGGGCCAAAGGCAGGTGCTAAACCACTGAGCCACCCAGGGATCCCCCATATCACAGTTCTATCACCTCCTCTCCTGCTCCCTGTGATATTCTATTTTCTGACCTAACCTTTGACCTTATATGTTTTGCTCTGTTACCCACACTGCATGTCTATGCTCTACTTTCATTGTGGCCTCCAATTTCTTGACTACTCCTGTTGTCTGAGTTGGCCAGGAACCCCACCCATGATTGACTTTGATTCATTCACAATCCAGGAGAGTCCTCATAGGATCTTTTGGTTGGGACACTGACCCTCCTCATTTCATTGTCCTTTTGCTTTCTTCTCTCATTGCTCCTCAGAACCATATCACGTGTTCCTTGTTCAATCCCTTCCCATTTTCCGAAGTGGCTCTTACAAGCTTTCACTTCTCCCTGCAAGTTCCTGCCACTACAGCCAATGTTTCTTCCTGTAGGGAAATAGGTGGCTAGGTTTTTTACTTTGGCGCCATTGCTGGGTGCCCACACTTGTGTGAATTTAAATATCACTTGTATTCCAAGGGCTCCAAAATCTGGACTTCCATCTCCAGCTTGTTCCCTTCATTGATATTTAAGCCCATAGATCTAACTCCCTGAGGAACATTTTCCATTGATTATTGCTCATTTGCTTTAAAAATCAACATACCCCGAAATGAACTTAAGACATTTCTACTTCTTAAACCTGGGATGGAATATAAGCTTCATTTGTATTTGTATTATTTTGATTAAGTCTGAGAAGATAATAAATGAATGATTTGGAAACTATTGAGAAATAGTCAATAGGACTAATTGGATATGCAGGGAGTCAGGAGTCTAGGATAGTCTCTAGCTTCAGTTTGGGTGAGTTGGTGTATTTGGTTTCCTAGTAGAAGAGAGAATATAAGGAGGAAAAATATATTTGGGAGCTTTAAAAGAAATGAAGTAAGGGGATCCCTGGGTGGCGCAGCGGTTTGGCGCCTGTCTTTGGCCCAGGGCGCGATCCTGGAGACCCGGGATCGAATCCCACATCAGGCTCCCGGTGCATGGAGTCTGCTTCTCCCTCTGCCTGTGTCTCTGCCTCTCTCTCTCTCTCTCTGTGTGACTATCATAAATAAATAAAAAATAAAAAAAAAAAGAAATGAAGTAAATTCTGGACAAGTATAATTTGAACGTCTTTGATATCTAGAAAGTAGGCAGGTAAATGAGTTTTGAGTTCAGGTAAAGAACTAAAAATAAAAGACATGTTTTGAAGTTGTCAGCACAGATGTGGTAGGGGCTGTTGGACTGAAAAATCTTACATAGGGAACTTATTCAGAAAGAAAAGATCAAAAACGAAAGCCTAGGAAATTGTTTAAGAATAAGTTGGAAAAGGAACCTGGATATGAAATTACTATTACTATTTTTTAAGATTTTATTTATTTATTCATGAGAGACACACAGAGAGAGGCAGAGACACAGGCCAAGGGAGAAGCAGGCTCCCTGTGCGGAGCCCGATGTGGGACTCAATCCCAGGACTCCAGGATCATGACCTGAACCGAAAGCAGATGCTCAACCACTGAGCTGCCCAGGCATTCCTGGATGCGAAATTATTGATAT
Source organism: Canis aureus (assembly GCF_053574225.1). Lineage (NCBI taxonomy): Eukaryota > Metazoa > Chordata > Mammalia > Carnivora > Canidae > Canis > Canis aureus. The sequence continues at coordinate 4,499,361 of NC_135648.1, forward strand.
AAATGATATACATTTACTGATATAAATGTGATAATACACAAGCAAACTGGATAAGTAGTTTGAGGAAAAAGACATGCTTCAGATGCCAAAGAGGAGCCAAGTAGGGTAAGAGCTATTCAGTGGCCATTGGACTTGCAATTAGTGAGTTATTACCGACTTTAACAAAAATCACTTTGGTGGAGAGGTCCAGGTGGAAGACAGATTTCAGTGGGATAAGGAGGGGATGTAAATTCAAATGAGAGAGAGACGCTTGCCCTTATCTGTGGTATAAAGCAGAATTGTAGAGAGGGTCTTGGTGGTGGATGGTGGAAAGAATTTCTCCTATTTCCTAAAGAATTGGGAGACAGGAAGATTTTACTGAAAAGATAGCTTTCAAGGTGGATTTTAAAGGATAAAAGGGATTTTGAATAAACATTATTGAAGTATAATTTACATGTAATAAAATGTACCCATTCTAAACATTTCAAGGAATTTGAGTATGTATCCCATGTAGAAACCACCTCCATCTACATAGAGAATGTTTCCATCATCCCAAGATATCCCATCATGCCCCTTGGCACTAGATATCTACTCCACTCCTTGCCCCAGGCAACCGCCGTGTTGCTTTTAGTCACTAGAGATTACTTTCTCCTGGTGTATAATTCTGTATAAATAAGATCACAGACAGACATTGTCATGTCAGCATACTTTTTATTTATTTTTTATTTATTTTTTTGCAATTCACCCATGTCGTTGCTTATTTAGAGTAGTCATTTCTTTTAATGATGAATAGTATTCCATTACATACAACAATTTGTTTAATCCATTCTCCTGTTGACGGACTTTTGGGTTGTTTCCAGTTCATAAATACTGTGAATAAAGCTGCTTATAAACATTCATGCACAAGTCTTTCTGTGGACATATATGTTTACTTTTCTTGGCTACATACCTTCAGGGGAGCTTCTGTGTCATACGGTAAGTGTATGTGTAAATTCACAAGAAACTGATGCGCTATTTTCCAAATGTTTACATTCCAATCAGCGGTATATATGATTTCTAGTTGCTCTACATTCTCATCAACACCTGCTATTGTCAGATTTTTGACTTTACCCATTTTAGAGTGTGTGTAGTGGTATCTCATTACGGTGATCGAATGACTTCTCTGCAGACTGAAAGGACTGTGTTTTTGTTGTTGTTGCTGTTGTTGTTGTTGTTGTTGTTTCTTTTATTGCAATGTCTTTTTGGAATCCGTTGAATGTTGGTTTCATACAATGGGTTGAGAAGTATATCCTTTCTCTACTTTCTGAAAGTGTTGCATAGGTTTGGTAATATTTCTTAATTGCTTGATGGAACTCAGAGTGAAGCCATCTGGACCTGGAGTTTTCTTTGTGGAAATGTTTTAATGACAAATTCAATTTCTTCAGTATATACAAGACTATTCAGGTTTGTATTTAAGTAAATTTTAGAAATGTTTTCAAAGAATTTATATATTTTATATAAATTGTCAAGTTTATAGGCATAGAGTTGTTTTTCATATGCTTCTATAAGCATGTTTGGTAACAAATTTTATTTGGAAATATTTTCAAATTTATAGAAACATTGTAAAAGTTAAAATAATTCAAGAAAAAATCTCATGTTTTTTGCTCAGATTTACCTATTGTTAGCTTTTTTTTTTTACCTTTTTGCTCTATTATTTCTTTTTTTTCTTCTCTCTGTCTTTAATGATTTTTTTTTCCTGAATCATTTGAGGGTAGGTTATATACATCATGAGCCCTTATTACTAAATACTTTGTATGTTTCCTAAAAATAGAAACTACACAGTGCAGTTATCAACTTCATATATTTCTATTGATTCAGTATTTTTAGCTAACCTACTGTCTATATTCCAATATTTGCTGGTTGATTTCATGTAAATCAATCAAATGCTATAAAGCATTTTTTTTTTCATTCCACTAGAGGACTCAATCTATATCAGGCATTGCATTTAGTTGTCATGCCTCTTTAGCCTGATTAATCTGAAACATTTCTATAGCCATTTTTTGACTTTATGATATTTTTGAAGAAATAGCCCCTCCTTCTAACTAGAATATTCCTACTTTTATGTTTGTCTTATGTGTTCTTATAGATTGAGGTAGTATGGTCTCAGCAAGAACCTTACATAGGTGGTACTGTGTGCTTTTCAGTTCATCTGGAAGCACACATAATTCATCTATCCTTCAGAGGTGTTGTTATTTTAATCACCTGGTCATAGTGCTATCTGATTTTTTTCCTTTGCAAAAGGTTTTTTTTTTTTTTAATGATTTACAACCTAAAGCAGTTTATGCAGAGACATTTTAAGACTGTGCAAATATTCCATTCTTCATTACAAATTTCTATTAGATTTAACATCCATTGATGATTCTTGCTTAATCTAATCTTTACCACAATGGCTGCAAAATGATAGTTTTCCAACTTCAGTTTGCCCTGTATATTTAGCTGCTAGCCTTTGGCTTTCTACTCTAAATAAGAAACCATTGTTCCCATTTCTATCTATCTATACGTCTATCTATCTTCTATCTATCTATCTCATTGATATGGGCTCTTTAATTCCTATTTTTTTAATGGTTTATAATTTGACTAATTATTTTGTGCTCAAATTGTCCCAGATTCAGCCAGGTGATTGGATAGTTTATCTTGTAATAGATTCCTCAGGAAGGGCACATGCATATGGTATTCTCTGAATTCAGGCCCATGCAAACTCCTAACACCTGAATGACTATTTGGCTGGATATAGTATCCTTGGTTCACACTTTCTTTCCATGTTTCTTGAAAATGCTACTCTACTGTTATTACATTTTTTATGTTACTTTTCAGAAACCTGACTCTCTTGCTTCTGCAATTTATTTCATCTTTTTTTTCCCCCAGAGTCCTTAAGTATTTTTACTTTATGTCTGAGACTAAGACTTTATGTCTTAGATATCATTCTAAGTCAATTTTCTCTGGTAACTTCTGAGCCCTTTCAATGGATGGATTCTTTTATTTCCAGAAAGTCTGAATCTCTCTCTCTCTTTTGTGTTACAGTATAAACTTTAATTCTCTTACACTGATTTGTTATTTTTCTTCAGGGACACTAGTCATATGAATATCTGATTTTTTGGTGTATTCCTATTTTCCACTTCTATCAGTTTATCAGCTCTCATTTCTCCTTTTATTTCATTTTTATTCTCTTCGTTGCTTTTCTGATTTTCTCAATGCTGTTTATGTTTACATTTGAATCTAATCTCACTTGGGTACCCAGTGATTTAGCTTCTTTTGTTTTTGATATGATCTTATCTTTTTCTTCTATTTCTTTCATCAGGAAAATTGACTCTAATTTTATGTCTACACTTTTTGGGGATGCATTTATATTTTTAACTTTTGTATTTCTAATTCAGGTGCTTATTAATATCCTCCTGTGCTTGCTTAAAGTGCTATGTTACTGTTTTCTTCAGCTTTGCTTCTATTTTTTTTCCAGACATATGTCAGTAGAAAATCTTCTATTAATAAATTCTGAGATTTGCAGTAGTTTTTCATGGATGTAGCTTTTCTACTCTTACTCATTTCATAGGTAGGGTTCTAAATTTGATAATGCCTTCTAGCATCTTTGCTCTCTTCTGCCCATAAGCTATATTTCTTTATGAGTGGTTGTAGCAATTTGATTGTTATGTCACTGGTGTGCTTTTCTACATGTTTACTTAACTTGGGATTTATTGAGATTCATGGATAAATGGGTTATGATCATTATCATATTAGAAAAATTTCAATAATTATTTTTCAGGTAGTTTTTTTTCTATTCTTTTTTGGGACTAAAATTTATTCTTATTTCCCCACAAGCCACTGACTATTTTTTATCTATCTATCTATCTATCTATCTATCTATCTATCTATCTAATCATCTATCATCTTTTTCTTCTGTGTTTTAGTTTGGATATTTTCTATTACTATGTCACCAAATTCACTGATCTTTTCTTCTTCAGTGTCTAATCTGTATTAAATCCCATTCATGTAGTTTTTAGTTCAGATGCCATTTTGTCTCTAGAAATTCTTTTTTTTTTTTAAAAAAACACCTTTTATTTCTCTCCACATTCAGTTTATGTTTTCCTTTAATCCTTGAGCATATGTATAATACTTAAAATATATTGTTTTGGGTTTTTAAATGTTTTTTCTTAGAGAGGGTCAGAGAGAGAAAGGGAAAGAGAAAAGGAGAGAGAGAGAGAAGGGAAAAGAGGGGCAGAGGGAGAGGGAGAAAGAAACTTAAGATGGGTGTAGAACCTGATGCGAGATGTAATCTCACAACCCTGAGATCATCATCTGGCCAAAATCAGAGTTTGGACACTTAACCAACTAAGCTACCTAGGTTCCCCTAAGACACTGTTTCTAAGTCTTGCTAATTTAATTTTTTTCGGGGTGCATTTCTATTGATTGATTCCCTCTTCCCCTCACCTCCCACCCTATGGTTATAAGACACATTCCTTGCCTTTTCACATCAGTATTTTTAAAATTTAGTGCTGGACATTTTGAATACTCCAATATTCTTTGCTGGATTCGGTTGTATTCATTTAAACAGTGTTGAGATTTGTTCTTTTAGGTCATATAATTCATTGTGGGTTGGATGATACTTTCGAGGCATGTTTATAAACTTTTGTTAGGGCAGGAGTAGAGTAGCCTTTGCTTTTCATCCTAGTAAGATGTGATCCTTCCACTGTTCTGGTGAATGTTCAATGTATTAGATACAATCTCTCATCACTGTTCAGTAAGAACCAAAAGAATTTCTAGTCCTGTGGGAAGCTCTGGAAATTGTTTGGCTTGTAGTTCTTTAGTAATTGTTCTTTCTCTGGAATTAATTGTGGTGTTTCCTTATTCACACATCGATAAGTAGTCAGCCAAAAATCTTAGGTACCTGTGCAGATTTTTGGAACATTTTCTCTATGTGAGTTCTTCCTCTCTGGGACTCTGCCCTGCAAATTGTAGTCACATTGGGAATCTCTGAACTCCACTCTTGGTCTCCTCAAGTCTGTTAGACCACCAGGATTTGTTTGGATTCCCTCTTCTGAATTATATAGTCCCAGAAATTTATTCCCAGGGGAAATCAAAGGTATTCATAGAGTTCATGTCATTTGTTCTCCTTCTCTCAAGAATCATAGCTGCTTTTCATTTATTGATTAAAAACAGTTATTTCATATGTATTGTCCATTTTTCTAGACAGGTATGGTGGAAAAGAATGTTAAGTAGGATTTTTCATAGTGGAATGGAATAAATGAGCAAACCAGGAAAGGAAAAAATAATAAGCAAAATTCTGTATTCAAAGGGACATTTGGGTCCCTGGAGAGACCTAGTTGAAGAGTGGGGAATGAATTAGAGATATAGCCTAAAGAGGCTGATTCATTGTATGCATTAGATATTTCTCTAGGTACTGTTATGAAGGGATTTTTCAGATGTAATTATAATCTCTAATCAGTTGACCATAAAATACAGAGATTGTCGGGGTAAACCCGATCTAATTAAGAGCCCATTAAAGGCAAAGAGTTTTCTCTGAGTGATTGCAGAAGAAGAAATCAGAGATAGAAAATGTGAGAGGGATTTCCATGAGGTAGATTCTGTGTTGACAGTTTTATAATGAGGTAGACATGGACAAGGAACAGTTCTTGGGGCTGAGATGTATCCCTGGCCAACACCAGCAAGTTCATGGGGATTTCAGTCTTACAACCACAGGGAATTTATTTCTTCCAATAAGAAGGGTTGAAAAAGGGTCTTCAGCTGCAGATGAGAACACAATCTACTGACTCTTGATTTTAACCTCAGCAGAGGACCCAGTCATGCTCTACCAAGCTTCTGACTACTAGAACTGTGAGCTAATAAGTGAATATAATTTTAAGCTGTTAAATTTGTATTAGTTTTTTATATAGCAATAGAAAACTGATACAAAGGCTAATAAAATGTTTTATAACATAGTTTGTTAAAGTTCATTATAAAAGCCCATATTTTTTGGTATGACTTTAACTTTACTTGCCAGTTTTTTTTAAATGTTGAATATTTGCCCAGAAGGAGCTTTTTTTGGATAAAGATGGAACAATTCTCATTCTATCCATTGACATCTTAGGAATATATATTCATATATATAGGATCAAGTGAGTAATTTTGTAGGATTTGAGCCAGGAGCTAGATGTATATCTGGCTCTTGTCCTTTCGATCAGCTTATCCCACATCTGCAACAAACACTTATTGCCACCTAGAAGTTTACCACAGCTGGTGTTCAAGTCATTTATTTAGTACCAATCTTGCCTTACTCCATACCTTGATAATGTTTAACCAGTTTGTAATCTGTATGCATGTGAATTCTTGATTCTTTCACCAACCTTGACCCTTACCCCCTAACTCCTAAGACATCTGAATGTGTTCTTCCTAGTAAATGTATCTTTCTTTTCTTTTATAGATCTGGACTGAGTCATTCATCCATTTCCTTGATTTCACCATTTCTTATAATTTGGAATCTTAACCCCTGTCCCATCTTTGTAATGGACATAGCTAGTACTCATTGGGCATCCTGGTCTCTCTGGTAATGGTGGGAATGACACATATTATATAAAATCTTGAATTCTAGGCATCTTTTTCCATCTAGGAAATAGGAATGAAATGACCAATAAGCATTTGGGGAAATGATCATAGAACTCTATATACAGGTGATCATGATGAAGATACAATGAAGACATGAGAAGAAAATCTCTGAACAATAAATATGACAACCAAATTTTATTTATAGCTTTAAGTCTTGCTATTGGTCTATTGAAAATAGTATTGCAATCCATCCTGCAAAGTGGGTACTCATTGCTGAATACACCACATGCTCATCTTTATGCTGTAGTTGCAATGTCCTACCTTGTCTTCTGTAACTGAAGAAATCCTATTGATCCTTCAGCAATGTTTCTCTATCAAGAAGTAGGCTCATTGGAGTTGGTTGTGATTGTGTCTGGATCATATATGAATCTTTGACCTCTAGCTTTGGGAAAGACCAACGTGGAAAATTAAGGAGGAGAAGGGACACCTTCTCAACAGACTAAAAAATCAAGTCCAATCTGCTAATCTGTTTTTACAGATGTCCTGCCAGACCCTCCTCATGGTGCCTTGAATTTTGGTAATGCAGAGGAAGATCAAGAACTTCCATAAGGATGGGATAATTGAGACGAAGAAAGATGAGATGTGGGAGTACCAAGAAGACATGGCTTGGAGTTGGATCACATAGAAAGCACACTTCTTAACACTTGGGTTATGTAATTACTAGAGTAATTCTGGTAGCCATGGATGGACATCATAAGGTAGGGGAGATATAAAGCTTTTCACTAGCCCTGAGGTACCCTACATCATTAATACTGAAATGATTTTGATAGAGTTGAAAAGAGAGACCTTGACTAATCTCATCCCATGTAGCTGAATGTGCTTGCTTGGGTACTTCCTATAAGTTACTGGGATCAACAATCTCCCTTGTGCAATAATTAGGCCTGAAAGCCTAAGTGATCTGATGTGATTCAAAACATAGGGGGGAGCAGAAATGCACAAATATGCATGCCTTATATAATTGATCATTGCTTACGTCCTAGATTCTGAGAATGAGGCACATGAAAATTCACTTCTCATTTCAAATTGAGGGAAGTCTCAGAGTCAAGGAAGACCAGACATATCATTTCTTAAATGAACTTAGTAAACATTAATGCAAGGAGATTGTGCATGAGTAAGTGAAGGCAGAGTTTGGTTCTGAATGCAGACTTTCCGATCTAAGTTATGCCTGGGTCAAATCCCTCTGGGGAACGGGCACTGTGCATTATACAGTCTATTTTGCCTAATCTCATAACTCAAAAGCCACAGAGCACATGCAGTTAAAGCCTCTCTTAAAATACTGCCCCAAACTGTGTACTAACAGCATATAAGGGGAATTTCAATTGAAAATGAAGTTTATAGAATTTCTTATATCTAAAAGTTCTTAAGAAAATGAGGATAAAATATATGTATTAAATGGATATCATGATAATATGCATATTCAACAATTCCTCTGGGAAACAAAAAGTTTACTTTGCAAGGTCATGGGGGAACATGCTATCATGGAGTTGAAGGTGCCCACATGTAAGAGGTCAGAGGATGGCCATAGAGGGAGGCATCTGACATTAATTCAGAGCAAGTCTAGTGGAGATATCATTTTTTTATGAGTGAGGAAAAATGTTCAGTTTGGACCCATTCTCAAAATCACCTTCCTCACCAAAACGTGGGAAAGCTAAACTCCTTTCCACTAGCACATCACAGGTGGATCGTGGAGTTTGTCAGAGACGGAAGAGAAAGCCAGAGGGCTGGACAAAACAAGGAGAAGCCATTTCCAGGTGATTCAGGCTGCAGGCATTGTCAACACTAGAGATGGAGGGAGATGGCTCACATTCTGTGTAGTAAGATCTAGAATTGTAGTCCGTATAAAACAGCAGTACATGAAGCTCAGTACTCAGGTACTGAATTTTGAGCAATTGCATAGAAGGAGTATTCTCTGATGGTGGTTCAAACACCTTGATGGAAGGAAGCAGTATCTCTGCCGCAGACCCAGTGTCAGGAGGAGCACAGGTTTGTCATCTTATCTCTACTTTCTGAACCTGTTTATCCACTTGCCTAGGATCACAATGTGGATCTTGCCATCACCAGAAACTATCCATTTCAGATGCTGCACTCTCTAAGCATTTCACATCTTGTATGTTCTTCCAGATTTTCTTCTGTGGGTATACTAACATTTGAAACTTATTACTTTATTTTTGCAGAAACTAAATCATAGTACGTATATTGTTCTTCTGCTCTTCCTTTTTGCATCTAACAGTATATTATCAACACTGTTCTATGTCAGAATCTATCATACCTAAATCTTAAAATAAAATTCTAATTTTCATTATAAGCCAGTAAGTTGCTACTAAAAGGCAATCACCTCTAATTTTGGGGTGGGTATTTCTTCTAACATTCCATTTCTTATTTTGTCTCCTGCAGATGTTATTTATTGAACTTAGTTCTTCCACATGACTTTTACATGATTGTTATTTTCCTTTGCAACATTTTATTTTTCTTTTGGTTATCTTCTAATCTGCCTATAAATCAAAAATTTTTTGCTGGCATATTTTAATTTCCAAGAGCTTTCTTGTTCTCTAATTGTTCCTTTTTCATGGCATTTGGTTCATTTTTAATGGATATAAAATATTCTCTTAATCCTTGAGGATTTCAATTCTACTTTTTACAAGGTTCTGTGCTGACCTCTATGTGGCAGGCTGAATTCTAAGAGGACTCCCAAGTTCCCTGCCCAATGGTGTAGATGCATCTGCTCTCAGTTTTCCAATCAAATACTAAGTTAGGTGCTGCTGCTGTGATTGGGTTTTGAGATGTATTTAAGGTCCCAAATCAGCTGACTTTAAAGAAAGACTATCGTGAATGAGCCTGACCTCATAGGTGAGACTTTAAATAGGACTGAGCTCTTCCTGGTGAAAGAGGTTTGAAGAGTGAATGAGAGTTGATTGAGGGAGATTCTCCATTGCTGGCTTTGGGGATGGAGGGAGGCCAGGTGGCAAGGACCTGAGAATGGCCTCTAGGAGCTAATAGCAATCACTGACAGACAGCTGGCAAGAAAATGGAACTTCAGTCCCAAACCATAATAACTGAACTCTGCCAACAACCTGAATGATTTTGGAAGTAGATCCTTTCCCAAAGCCCCGAGACGGGAACTCAGTGAGGACAAAACCTTGATTTCAGCCTTGTGGAACACTGAACAGGGATCCCAGTCATGTTGTACTTGGACTTCTGACCTATAAAACTGAGTTGATAAATTGTTTTAAGCTTCTGTTTGTGCTAATTTGTTACACAGCATTAGAAACATTCGGCATTATTTCTTTCTTCCACATTGTTTTGTGTTGACTTCCATAATTTAATATTGCATGTTTTCCTCAATTATCTCACAATCCATGATGGTATATCTGTTTTAAGATTAAGAGTCTGGAAAGCTGACCACAGGTCCTGCATACATGCACATGGTGGACTTCAATGTTAGCAGCAACTTAATATTTTCTCTGAAGACTTGGAGGGCATCACTTCTTCATGGATGTCTCCTCTTCCATTTTTTGATGTTGTTGTTGTTCTCTTGTGTCTGTATCTTTGGAAATACTTGTACTGTCATTTAAAGGACCTCAGTAGGAAGAGCACATCCGGGCTTTGTACTCTGTCTTGTTTAACTAGAAATTATTTTTCTAGTTTCATCTTACTTTTTTTTCATTTTGTCAATAAGAAGAGATATTTACTTTAAAAAAGGAATTGGAGGGATCCCTGGGTGGCGCAGTGGTTTGGCGCCTGCCTTTGGCCCAGGGCGTGATCCTGGAGACCCGGGATCGAATCCCACGTCCGGCTCCCGGTGCATGGAGCCTGCTTCTCCCTCTGCCTGTGTCTCTGCCTCTCTCTCTCTGTGTGACTATCATAAATAAATAAAAAAATTTAAGAAAAAAGGAATTGGAGTATCTCAGTGAACCCAAGAGTGAGAAATACAGGTAGATTTTCTAAGGAATGGAATTAAGGACTCAAGATCCTCAGAAACCAAAGCAAGACAGTATTTCTTGTAGCTCTTTCCCTTTCATTCGTTGGGCCCTCATGGTCCTTTTTTTTTTTTTTTTTTTTTTTTGATGTTCTTTGCCTTGTTATTGGTCTATGCTCTGATGAAACACAACTGATTGTTGTTCTTGACCTTGTATTCAGTGATCTCACTCAATTATCTTATGAAGTCTAAGAGTTTAGATTCTTTTTTTTTAAAGATTTATTTTTATTTATTTATGATAGACAGAGAGGGGGGGCGGGCAGAGACACAGGCAGAGATAGAAGCAGGCTCCATGCAGGGAGCCCGATGTGGGACTCGATCCCGGGACTCCAGGATCGCGCCCTGGCCCAAAGGCAGGCGTGAAACCGCTGAGCCACCCAGGGATCCCCCGAGTTTAGATTCTTTTGGCTTACCTGTGTAGGCATGTTCCCTGTGGATAGGAAAGTTCTATTTCCTATTTTCCAATCCTTATATCTTTTATTTATATTTTTATTGTCTTATTGCACTGTCTACCACCTTCTGAGTAAGGTTGAGCAGAAGGTGATAGTAAGTAACCTTGTCTTTTAGGAAGAAAGCTATTCAATATTTCACCACAACATATATTTGCTGAAGGATTTAGATGTGAAATAATATAGTACCTTCCAAGTCCCACTTTTGTAAGGGTTTTTTTCAAATGTTTCTAGAGGATTTTTTTCAAAATGCTTCTTTGAATTTTGTCAAAAATTCATCCTGAGATGATCATAATTTTATCATTTGTTCATTAAAAAGGTGAATTACATTAATTAATTTTCAAAAACAAGGCTGTGTCTTTGGAATAAGCTCAACTTGAGACATATGCTGTAAATATAATAAATAATACATGTAGTCACTAATAAACCACTTATATATAGAAGATCACATATATATAAAATTATTATACATATTAAATTATACATACAAAACATATATAATTATTAATAAGTATATAAGAGACATACATAAAATCACAAATCCCTTGCCCATCACACCCTGGCTGCACAACCTTCTGCGACCACTCTGTCAAAATCAAGATGAGCCTATTAATGGCTCTCACAGCACATCTTTGTTCTGCTCGTGTTTGAACCCAGGCAGTCTCTCTCTCTCAGGATCCTTTGTTCTTCAAGATTGGGCTGAATTGCTCGACATTTAATAAACTGTATATAGTTCTTATCTCATGATATTAGTTCACTTGTTCTCAAATAATTATATGCATGAATTGCCAAGTCAAAGAACCATTCTCCATGTTAGTCGAGTAGCCCTATGGAACAAATGAATACAAAATGATAACCTCAGCCACATTTCCAGTCCCCACAATTATAAGACCAGGACCTCATTCAGAATATAATTGTGTGTTACAGCCGTGAGCATCACATACTTGCTTTGAGAGTTTGACTTCATATTCATCATTGAAGAGTCTACCACGCCAATGTTTACTTTCCATTATCAAGGTCATTCCTGGCCCTCTAGTTCAGATAGTCACTGGGCCTGTGTACTAGCAAGATATATAGCATCTAATGTGCAATTAAATTCAGTCACTTAAGCCAAAATGTCAGAGGATTGCCTTATTTAGGAATTTAAGACACAGAAAGGAGCTCTGCTGTTGTAACATAAACGAAGCTTAAAAATTGGGGATGGAGTCGAAGTTACACATAGGAATAGAACTTTTTATTGATATGGTTTTAAGTTTTAAATAAATTCTTAAGGTGCTGTTTTGTCTCATTTTCAGTAGTTATGGCTGACGTCATTGCTATTTAGCCAGCCGGTTCAGGATCCTATATCTAGTGGCAAAGTCAAATTAGAACAAAGATCTGGACACTCAGTCTGACATGAAAACAACAGCAGAAGCCTTGGATTTGCTTCAGAGACAACCAAATCCAAATTAGGCTTGTAAGCTTCCTTTCCTTCAATCTTTCTTGTGGATCTCACTCCTGCACTTCTGCAGGTGGAACCCAGACACAGTGGAGGGAAGAGGCCCAGAAAGCAGGCACACATATAAAGAATTTTAGCACTTCTGTTCTTTCCTTGGAGTCAGGCACTTCCCAGAGTGAAGGGCAGAGCCACATATTTCATATCCCAAGCCGGTGGGCTCCATCTCTGGGCAGGGTGTAAATATGGGGTTGGCACAACCACCTCTGGGACCCCAGAGTACTGCGGTGGGTCTTCGCATCCTTTGCATTTTGTCAAAGTGCTTGCCGTCAGCGCCTCCTCTCCTCTGCGGAGCAGGGGGGATGATGGTGATGGGGGAGCCAATTATGGCAGCTTCTCGCTGCAGTGCGCAGAGTGGCTGGGTTGTCATTCATTACCGCCTAATGTTTAGCTGCAGTATGCAAACCACCGAGGCTGGAAGGAATCACAGCTGAGAAGAAAACGCCTGACAGAGGCAATAAAGCACCTTCTTCTTCAAGAGGTGCCACTGCAGGGCCATAGAATTTGCATGCTGCTCCTGTTGCCCTGGAACCCGGGTTATTAATTATTATCCAAATCACCCCCCTTGTTACCTCCGAGCTCTCATTATGGCTGCAAATACAGGTATGTTCAGCTCCCGCCCCACTGCCCCCATATATTATGCCACCACTTTGTTATATAACTACTGAGTGCGGAAGCCCATCAGAGGGACTTTAAACAAAATAAAAGCTCTGCAGAGGGGCGCCTTCTTCTTTGTTTGGCGTGAAAGGGTGAAAAGGTAATGTAAGACACCTTCACACTGAGGCCCAATATCCATACTCATCAAGTGGACTGAAATTTGGAGATTGTCCTCTGTCATTTTGTCACAACACATTTGCTCCGTGAAGGGCAGGATCCGTGGGGGGAGGCTGTTGCCCTCTTCAAAGTCCAGTCCCACTGCGAATGGCAAGTCAGGAGCATCTCGAAAGCAAGAGGTTAACTGATCATTGTTGTTTATGGAGGCCCATATAGTACCTTTCACAAACCGCAGAGGCTTTATGGAATTCAGACTGGCCCCATAATTCTGCCCACTGGTGAAACATGGGTGCCCCGGCTGCGGGACTCATCTCTTTTGGAAGATCACCAGCAATCCAACAATAAATGATCTGCTTTAGAACAGTGGGTTGTCTCCTTGCCCTCGTGACCTCTCTGCCTCCCTCCCAGCACCTGAGAATAGTCTCCACCTTGTTGGCCTGTCTATTCCCCAACTGCAGGGGATGTGCCAAGAAACCCAAACCGCCTGCTCACCCTTAGAAGTTGACGTCCATTACTTGCAATTTGATACATCCCTCTAATCTCTATTTATCTCCATGAAAATTCAGTCTTGAATGTGTGGCTAATGGTTACTGACTTTTATACTAAACAAAGCAGATATGATAACGTGGCTAGAGCGTTTGGTACAGTGCTTAGTAGCTCCATAAATATTGCTATTATTATTTAAATTAGTTTTAATAATAAGTATATCCAGTTGCTGACAAAATTTCTCCAATAAAGGCTGTTACCATGGGAAACTATGCTTCTATATATCTTTTCATTATTATTCCCACTGTCTCAGACTAGGATTTCCAGACTGGATGTCTATCCGAGTCTTCATTTCTCTGTCTCCATGTAGCCTCTGTGTGTCTGTGTGTGTGTGTCTGTATAAGAACATACTCTGTAAAATAAAATTTCAGTTCAGTAAATACTTGGTATAGTTTGCTCCGGATTCTGTTACTATGCCAACTCAGCCTGAATGCCCAAGAATTGGGACAACAAAGTGGTAAACAAAACTCCATTTTATTGGGCAGTAGGTGGGTAGGACAGTCCCAACAGTCACCATTTATGAATATTTGAATTTCATAAAATCATATCTTGTCCAGACCTTGTATTTGCCTCTTGAACACTCAGAATTAACTCTTCTGTTCCTGTGTCCATTGAAACTTGGAGGCAGCAAATTGAGAATGTTTTAATGATAGCATGATCACTTTTTCAATGGTTGTAAAGTATTACCTGGAGACTGGATACAAACAAGGGTTTTCAAGTGTCCTCGGCTTTGCCCACTGAAACAGTGAAAGTGGAAGTAATGTTGCCTCTGGTTTACGACGGTCCACCCACCTGGCATCATAATCTTCACAGAAATTTCCAGGCAGATGTTATTCACTTATTACAGTAGAGGAACATGATGTGAAAAATGGCCATGAGATACCTGTCTCTAAATTGACAGAGCGAGTGGCAGAGTGTGGCTGTGGCCCTGGATCTGACCAACAAAGGCTGTGTGTGTTCTAGTCACTACACCATGATTTTTTTTTTTTTTTTGGTGTGAGTTGTGCTTCAAAATGAACTGCAACTGGGGAGCCTAGGTGGCTCAGTCGGTTAGGTGCCTGACTCTTGGCTTCAGCTCAGGTCATGATTTTGGAGTCCGGCGATAGAGCCCCTGTGGGCTCCCCTCTCAGTGGGCAGTCTGCCTGAGGATTCTCTCTCTTCTCCTTCCCCTCCCCAGCCTCTCCCTAAAATAAATAAGTAAATCTCTTAAAAAAAAAATGAACTGCAGTTGCTCAAACATCGATGCAAACTTCTCTTTGGGAATATCCTTGACAGCTATTTCCCCAGTTACAGAAAACATCAGTGTCGTTGCAACACTGTCACATCTGGTTTTTGACTCAGAAACACATTACTCACCTTAATTGTCAGACTTCGTTCCGAATAACTTCTGCCTGTTTTTAGAAATTAAAATCACCACGAAGGCATGGGGGTTTGCTTCCTTGAAGATATTCGGTCCCCGCATAAAACAAAAACAGTTCAAAAAAAGAGAACACTATAAATGTTTCAAAGAAAGGCAGCCTCCCTGGAATCAATATATGACTCATTTGTGTGGCTTGACAGCTCGCCCTCACACCTGCATCGCCTTTCTGCTCCGTCATAGATCCATCCCATCTCATCTTGGTCCAACTTCCTTCCTGAGGGTCTGGCCACCCCTGCCCCGGGACTGAGAGGTAAAATAAAGGGATTTGAAATACAGGGGGTTTCCTTCTCTTCTACTCATGTCCTACCAAAGCCATCGTATTTCAGATTGCCGAGAGGGACCCAGGACCCTTCCACTGTGTCATCATCTCAACTACTGACTCCAGTTTATTGACTATTATAGGCTGGAGTCAGCTCTGTTTGGGAAATAAAAAGAGGAAGTGCTCAAATCTTCAAGTGTAGAAGTGAGGAGAGAACATAGTGATCTGGAGAAGCATTTGGAGAAAGCCCAGGGAAGCTGCTCTCAGTGGTGAGGAGTCACAAGAGGATTAAGTAGACTCCCCTCCAAATCTCTGGCACTTGAGAAAGGCACTGGGCTTCCAGAGGTCAGTGGGAACAGGGACTTGAATGATGAGTTTTAGGATATCACAGTTGAAGTGTGACTTGACGGGCAGGAGAATTGGAGAAAAACTGACTTTGGTAGGAAAAATAGATGCGTTCTATTATGTTGATTTAGAAATGTTAAAAACTAGCATTTTCTGTTCACACATGTTCCATTTAGGCTGGGTCCATTAACCTTGATATACAGAGGACGATGCTTGTAAAAGTTCTTAGCACACTGACTGATACCTAGTAAGCATTTACTGTCTGGCAACTTCTACTGAAATGTGTGCTCTTTGCAGAATCACAGCAAATCAGAGAGATGCCAAAAGTCTAAGTGGGCAAATGCTATTTTCATTCTCAAACAGGGAAAGATGAATTTCACAGATCCTCACAAGGCTGGCTTCGGTCCCTGGGTGCTATGGTTTGTGGCCATCTAGAAGTGGTAGCGGTAATGGTTAATAAGTGTTCGGGCTCTGTTGAGTCCACAAAGAACAAGCCATGCCAGATGAGCCCCATTCATTTCTTCGATAGTATTATTAGATGGTGATACTAGGGAAATGGGATAGACCCAGTATAGCTGGACATCAGCAAGGTGTGTGTTTTATTTATTTTTATTTTTAAAAATATTTTATTTATTTATTTATTCATGAGAGACACACACACAGAGAGGCAGAGACACAGGCAGAGGGAGAAGCAGACTTCCTGTGGAGAGACTGATGGGGGACTCGATCCCACAACCCCGGGATCATGCCCTGAGCCAAAGGCAGATGCTCAACCACCGAGCCACCCAGGGGCCCCATGGTGTATGTTTTAAACTAAATGTTTGTGTCCCCCCTTCCGCCCCTGAAAATTCCATATATTGAAATCTTGACCCCAATGTGATGGTATTTGGAATAGAGGCCTTAGACCATGATAGTGGCACCTTCATGAGTGTGATTAGTGCCTTTACCAAGGAAACACCAGAGATCCCTAGCCCTTTCCACCATGTGAGGACACAATAAGAAGATGGCCATTTATAAGCCCAGAAGAAGATTCTCACCAGACACTGCATCTGCTGACACCTTGATCTTGACCTCCCAGCGCTCAGAACTGTGGGAAAATCAATTTCTGTTGTTCATAAGCCATCCAGGCCAGGGTATTCTGCTATAGCAGCCTGAACAGACCAAGAGGGTGTGTAACAAGTTCTTTCATGGTACTCTGTGGACAAGGAGAAATAGGGTCTGGGAATAAAGGAAGCCAAGGAGAAACTTGATTGACCCTACCAAAAAAAGGTGGTAATTAGTGAATTATCACAATTTCAAAGGAATTATGAGTGGCACCTAGTAGGGTACTGTCCTCATGAAAATTTCTATCAATAATGTGAAGAAAGCTATTTTGAAGATATATTTCTTGACATTTTTCCAACAATGCTCTATTTCCAGGGTATTTTTAACCCATGTAGCTGGATATAGTTCTATATCCGGCTCCTTTTCTTTCCTTCTCTGTTTTTCCTCCTCACGTTCTGGGAGAGATAACAAAAATAATTGTGACAGCATCTGCATCCAAAAAGATCGCTTGCCGCAAGATTTTTGGTCCTGCTGTATACACAAGTGATGGCTTTCACGTACAGGAAACTGCCTCTGGGCATATTCCAGCCCTCATGAGCCCCAAAGCAACCTCATGAAGAAATAAAGTACGTGGTAATCCATAATTGCTAAATGGCAATGCATTGACAAGACTCTCCTAGGACATGAGAATCCACAGAAGGCAAGTTATTTGGCCCCACTTTCAACCGATATTTAAACTGATTACCTATTTGTTCAGTGTTTAGTTAGTACTGGATTCCGTATAGGAGAGTCAAGAATCAGGAGACCACTTGTAATCCCCCTCACACTTCCTTCTAGTCCTCTGGTCTATTCATACTGGGTAACACGTGTGCAGAATGAAGGCCCTCCAGTTACCTGGACTTACCATCTGAGAAAGCATGGATCGTTACCCTCAGAAAGACGAATACGACCTCTGACACCTCTATATCCTAATGGAGTAATCCTATTAACCATGTAGACACTTTCCCTCAACGGTCTTGTTGGTAAGTGCCTTCCCGGTGACATTTCAGCACCCTCCTTGATTAGGATCTTGCAACACTGTGGGCTGGTGATTCGGTGCTACGTATCAGCCCCTTACTCCCAAGTGACTGTATAATTGTCCAAATGAGGACACTTTCGTGAGTGGGAGGAGGACCTGTCATAGAGCTTCTGGGATGCTGGAACAGCCTGGGTCGTGTGGGACCGTCCCAGGCCAACCAGGATGTAAGGTGGCATTACTCATAGAGACCCCAGCGCTGCAGAGATGGAGAGAGGATACAAGTTAGGGAGAATTCCTGGCCTTCTTCATTCAAATCCATTTCTTCTTTTTTATTTTTTTAAGATTTTATTTATGTATTCATGAGAGACACAGAGAGAGAAGCAGAGACACAGGCAGAGGGAGAAGCAGACTCCATGCAGGGAGCCCGATGTGGGACTCAATCCCAGGACTCTAGGATCAGGCCCTGGGCCCAAGGCAGGTGCTCAACCGCTGAGCCACCCAGGGATCCCCCAAACCCATTTCCAAACAAACCCAGTGTTTCTCCTCCATGAGGTCCTACACCTGGTTTTTGAAAAGCAGACACTTTGGCCCAGGTCTTGGGGGAAGAGCATCTCACTCTAAAGGCAGCCACCTCTTTTCCTCGGCCCTTGGGCCACTGCTGAACACAGCTCCCTGGCCTCAGGCTTTCCCTGAGAATCAGAGAATCAGATTCCAGCCCCTGTGGAAGCCTGTTCTGCAGCCTCCAGGGGCACAGGCATGCCTCAGGTGGTTCTCTTGCAGCCTCTCTCTAACTGAAGTGAGGAGATGCCTCCGCTCTTGTATGTCAGCTGGAGGTGTGGCCTCAGTAATTCGGGGAGGATCAGTTGATGGCTATTCCTGCGGCAAACCCTATACAGAACGCCCCAAATCTCACCTGGCAGATGCAGGTGCACTCAACACCCATCATTTCACTCTTGGTCTCAGGGACCACTACTGGGGAACCATCCAGCTTTGACATCCCGTCATGCTTTTGTAGAGTGCCGTCAATCTAAAACGGAAGTCCTTCTTAGAAAGGAGACCTGGAAATTTTCTTTACAAATGTCTTCAGTGACTTTTTTTTTTCTTTCTACATCAAACACTATTCTTTTGGCAGATACTGTTAATTATCTACCCAACACCCAGTCTCTCTTTCTTTGCTGAAAAAACTCTGATGTGCTTTGGAGTCATAGGAAGCCTGGTTAAAAAGGATTCATCTTCTTTAGAGTCCCTGGAGCATGAAGTTCAACATGTGGCCCTGTTCTGTCCGGTGAGGTTAAGTGGCAGTTGCTGGATGAACTTTCTGGGAAGGCCTTCAAAGGGACAGAGTAATTCACACATCTTTTTGCTCTCTTCCTCCTCTCTTGCTCTGCGGTGCACGCACAGTGGGTCCAAGCCTGCCACCTTGTCACCATAAAGATGAAGCCACCGGGGAAGGATGGCCGAGCCAGAGGATAGGAGGGGCCGGGGCCGTTGAGCCACTAGCCAGCCCTACCCTCGCACACTTAACGCCTTTGTTCTGTGCACCTGCTAAATCCTTCCTTTGTGCAAGCCGCCCTCCGAGGGATTTTTGGTTACTTGTCGCTGACTGGCTTGTGTTCCTGACTGACAAGAGTTCTCTGAGAACCCAGTGTCTTTCTACCTGGAATGAGGAAGAAGTCAAAACACAAAATATGCATGGGCACCGTCACTATTTTGAGAACAAAAGGATGTTCTCCCATTGTTTTCTCCGACTCTCCTAAGACTTGCCTGGGAGAGGAAGCAGCAATGAAGAGAAAGTAAAAGATAAAGATAAAATGGTATAAAAGTTGAATTTTTAAAATTATTTAAGGTTAGTGGAACTGTTATTAAATACTTTTTAGCTTGAAAAAAAAAAAGAAAGTCAAAATAAAGCATTGATTCACCGAGGTTCCCCCTGGATCCCTAGGCTCTCCCTAGGACCACAGGGCTGCCCCGTTCCGTGGCCTAAGTCCTAAGACGGGACATGAAGTACCTCCTCTTAGGGCTGTGGTTACGGGAGCCAGGGATATGAAATGGGTGCATCCTACAGAGCATTCCCCCATTCACCTATTCAGAGAGGCACCTCCCGGGTGCCCAGGACAGCTGGAAGGGAGACCCAGGGGGAAGCACCACGCTGGCGGCCTCCAAGCTTTGGCAGTGGCTTTGATGCTCGGCGTCGTGTATCACTAGCTTTTGGAATCGGTGACCCTGTGGGAAGGGGTATTTGCGAGAAAAAAAAAATGCCCACAAACCCTTTTAGGGTCCTGGCAAGAAGCACATGTGTGTGAAATGTGAAGTGACAGATGTAAGGCAATTAATTTGTAGTGGTGGAGTCTGTCAAACTGAAGAAGGCAAGCTGGCCTAAAGGATTAAGCCAACACTTAAAAAATACTCTGCGCCCCCAAAGCATGTGCTTGGGGGCCATCGGAAGACAGTTGAAAAGTTTGTCTTCCTTGCTGTTGGTGGGGATGGCAATGGGGCGAACTGCAGTGAAGGACGATGGGGCCTGTCTCCCTGCCCAGGAGCCCTCAAGAAGCCACTCAAGACCCTGGGCTTTCACTGGGAAAGAAGTGGTGGAAGCAAAGCCAAATGAAGTACTTTTGTTACTACAATCACATCCCTATTTTTAGAAAGATTTTAGAAATCGCTTGTTTCTATGAATATTTTGGCAGTTAGGCTGACAGGAGAGAGAGTGCATTGGTTTCAGGTGACACGTTTTCACTCAGCTTTGACCACACCTTAGGAACACGACCAGTGAACGGTACATTAATAAAGGGAATTTCAATCAACTCTGATAATAATAATGATGATGATAATAGCTGCGATAGTCATAACAGCTATGGTTTTTGAGTGATGACTGTGTGCAAGATGTTATCACGGGTGACCCCTACTTTACAGGTGAGGAAACAGGTGTGGGGGGAGTTAAAAAAATTGGCAAAGCCAGGCCGTTGAAATCTCGGAGCGTGGAATCAAAGCAAGGCTAGTTTTACTTAGGAGGAGAGGCTTCCTACCTCTTGGTGGTTCGGCCTCGGTTGAGTTGAAGAGCTTTGATACAGGGAATTCCTGTATTCCCACAAAAATCACCGGCATTTCCAGTTAACTGAGGCAGATGACTCCCCCCAACAGCCCCACAGCATGGCTGCTTGCTCGATTTGTCCAGTCTGCCAGGGTGATCAAGGCTTCCTAAGGGGCTGTTTTCCTTGAAGGGTTGGCACCCAGGAGAGGAGGGCACCCCCACCCCCCACCCCGTGTGCTGGCCCTGGTCTGGCTCTGAGGATGGGGGCCTGGGCAAATAATACCCGAGCAATTGCCCTAGGTGTAGGTCTGCTCTGGAGAACAGAAGGGGATTCCAGAAGGAAATGCACCCCCTTCCTCACTGCCCACCCCCAACACACACCTTCTGTCGACCCCCTTGGATTCCAGGGGAGGCTGAATGCTTTGAGTTCAGGCCGTGGCCGACTTCTAGGAATATAAACATACGCGGTTCCCCTGGGGCTGGAACTTGTCCTGCAGGGCCATTGTAATTTATTAATCGCAATTATTTCAAGATGAAAATGTGAGCTTGCTATTTGGCCCCCACACACATGTTACACATAAAAGACTTCAAAATATCAAAAGAGCAATTTCCTGAGGGGGAAATGGAGCATGGAGGCTCCGGCTCCAGACCCTGAGGCTGGGGCCATAGGGCCCTACTACAAACCTCCAGGATACAGCTCCGTTGGTGTTTTGGGGTTTTCGGGTGATGCTAATGGCCAAGCCCCTCTGTCCTGTGCCGCACAAGCGGCCTGTGCGGCTGGCTCAGCACGCTGGGAAATGTCTGCAGTACCCAAGAAGGTGTCAGCGAGCGCCTCCGTCACCTTCGTCACCATCCCTGGCAACATCCATCAGGGAAGGAAGACTTCTTACTGAAAGTAGGGGCCAGGGAGGGGAAGGAGCTGCCCAGGGCCTGCCCTCCCTCCCTGCCCTCCAGAAGGTTCCAACCCAGGTACAGGAGGGCAAGTGTGCTCCGATCACTCAGATCACTCACCCACCGGGGAGTAGAATTCAACATCAAAAGGAAATGGAAATGTACATTCCAATAATTAAATGTTTATTTACAAGTCAAAAATTAGTTTGGTGGATTTTTTTTTTTTTTTACTTTTATTTATTAAGTAATCCCTATGCTCCACTGTGGGGCTAGAGCTTCCAGCCCCTGAGATCAGGAGTCAGGGGCTCTGTAGACTGAGCCAGCCAGGGGCTGCAAGGTTTTCAGCTGGGGAGGGAAAAGGAGGGACACGGAATTCATGCATAGACACGTCCCCTGGGGGGCAATCCTGGGTGCCAGGGGCGCGGTGCCATGGGGGCAGCGAGTGGAGAAGCTACGAGAACCTGGACCTCAGGGCTTCCAGGGCAACTAGGATTGTCCACAGAATTGATCCGGGATGTTTCCGTGGAGACGGCTGGCCTGGAGGGATGATTGATAGGGTGGAAGGGAGAGAGGAGATGGGGAGAGGGGGGCAGAGGCGATGCGCCCCGCAGCGCAGGGGAGCCCGGAGATGCTCTGCTTTCTCCGCTCTGCACACACGGACGACTCTCCCGGGGACCAAGAAAAATGACAGCGTGCGGATGCCCTGCGTTTCCAGGGCGCAGGGAGGCGGCCACACCTGGGCCTCTCCATTAAAAAAAAAAAAAAAAAAAAATTCCAGGATCCCACTGAATGCAGATTCAAGGAGATGGGGGAAATTAGCGATGGGAGGGGTGGGGGGGCGGGAAGTGTCCCCAAGGACGTAGGGGCTGGGTCCCGAATGTGCGGCTCCGGGGTGGGGGGGTGGGGTGGCGCGGGGGTTCCCACGAGGGTGTCCCAAATGCCTGGCGGGGGCTCCGAGCATCCTCCTCGGGAGCGGCCGGCCCCTGCCCGGGGTGTGCCCCGCTGCGGCTCCCGCGGCTCCCTCTTAGGAGCTGGCGAGCGCGTCAGGCCCCGAGCGGCCCTGCACCCGGAGGAGCTGCGCGCTCCCCTCCCCGGGCATCATCAATCTTGCGCGGGCGCGGAGCTCGGGGCAGCCGGGGAGCAGGGCCCTGCTCCGCCCCCGCGACCCCGGGGCTCCGGGCCTCTCCCCTGCTGGCCGGGGGGTGGGGGGGGTGGGGTTGGGGGCTCTCCCCTGCTGGCCTGGGGGGTGGGGGTGGGGTGGGGGGCTCTACCCTGCTGGCCCGGGGGATGGGGTGGGGGTGGGGTGGAGGCCTCTCCCCAGCTCCCGGCCCCCAGAGCCGAGATTTGCATCAGTGTTTCTGCTAAAGCCTGGAAAGGGAAGAATGGGCTAGAAAGGGGCCCTTTGCCTCTGGGTCCCGGGCCTGCGGACTGTCTTCCCTACTGGCGGCCCAGGGGCGCCGTGGCTGGACGGCACCGCCCGCCCTGCAGCCCGCGGCCCACGCGTGATCGGTGACTTTCGGGGTGTGTATGCCACTGCGACGCCCCGCTCACGGAGAACCCGTGGCCCCTCTTTCTAAAATATCTCATTTGGATATTGCACTGGGTGTCCAGAGGCCCTGAGATGCCTTCCCCAGATGCACGCTCCCCCCACCCCCACATCCCCCCCAACCCTTTCCTTTCTGGAAAGAGCACCCTCCCCCCACCTTCCTCCTTCTCCCCCCTCGCACCCCCCCAAACCCTCTTCTTTCTGGAAAGAGCACCCTCCCCACCCCCGCACCCCCCCAACCCTCTTTTTTCTGGAAAGAGCGCCCTCCCCACCCCTACACCCCCAAACCCTTTTCTTTCTGGAAAGGGCACCCTCCCCACCCCCGCACCCCCCCCCAAACCCTTTTCTTTCCGGAAAGAAGCTTTAACGTGGTAACTAGCAGCATCTGGTTCTCAAGGAAAAGGCTCCACCGCTCTGTGTAGGAGGCGGAATTGATATTAGGAACCGCGGTTGCTAGTGGACCTCATTGAATACGTATCTTTCGAGTATTATATATATCACTCTATTTGTAAGTCAAATGTGCTACACATTTATTTTTCATTAGGATACCCCTAATCTGGGCCATGCAGCTTCAAGCCCTGAAAGACACTGTCAGATGAGATAATAATATCATTTTTAAATTTCATGGAATTTATTGAGGCTTACAGATCATTTTTTTAGTGGGGGGGGGCACCCACTGGCTCAATATTTAAACATTCCAATCTAACACATCATAAGGTTGTTTTCTTATTTGGGGATGGGGGAGAGAGAAGAAATTATTTTTCTGTGCCGTGACTGCTTCCAAACATTTTTTTCTTTGAATCTTGTTCTTTACTCTCATACATGCTTTTCAAAGATTTGACACTGCGCTTTGCTCAGAGAAAGGAGGAAGGTCATGAAAAATGGCTCTTTTATCCTTTGCACGGCATCTCTATGAGTGTAGCAGAATCAGATGGGGATGAAAGATTGGGCTGGCTTCCTGTGCAGTGGGAGACCCATGTCCGACTTAGCCGCTTGCGAGCTGCTTTACAGCGCTTAGATTCTGTGATTTGTTTCAATGACCTAGATCAGTCCAGAAATGCTGTTTTTAGGAATATACTAACAGCCCGAAACCAAACGGTCGCCTACGCTAACCCAGCCGGGGCTCGTCTTGGTTCTTCAGATGAGGTTCCTGAAACTGTAACACATCCCAGCCCAATGCACCAGAGGTTTGTGTGCATGCACACACGTGAATTTATGTGTGCACATGGGTGTGTACGTGCGTGTGCAGGGCAGGTATGGCTCAGATCATGAAGGCGGGCATGGAATACCAACATCTATGACCTCTAAGGGCCCGGACTAGCTCTGCTGTGGAAAATCAAAGAGAATCCTTCTTGCAGTTAAATGGGAAATTGCATTCTTTTCCTAGTTTGAGGACCACCTCTGAAACCAGAAGAAGAGGCTACTCTTTTATGGAAAAAAATTACACAGGGCAAAAAAAGTTTCCCAAGTTCCAAATTAGTTTATGGGGGGAAAAATTAGCTTCTAGAGGGTTAGCTTCCAGTGTTGGATTGAAATGTTTAGTATTTAAATAAATAAAATATTAAAAAAAGTGGGGGGCAGCCCCGGTGGCTCAGCAGTTTAGCTCCACCTTCAGCCCGGGGTGTAATCCTGGAGACCTGGGATCAAGTCCCACCTCGGGCTCCCTGCATGGAGCCTGCTTCTCCCTCTGCCTGTGTCGCTGCCTCTCCCTCTGTCTCTCGGTGTGTCTCTCATGAATAAATAAATAAATCTTAAAAAAAAATAAAAATAAATGTTTAGTCCTGATTTTTTTTTTTTTTTTTTTTTTTTTTTTTTTGCTAAGACAGGAGGAAACTTTGGTTTGTTTAGGGGAGAGGTTAGGGACCACTTCTCCCTCACCAGTTCAGACACAGTTTATTGAGATAGAATTAAAATACCAAATACTTCCCCCACTTAAAGGACACAGTTCAATGGCTTTTTACATGTTTAGAGTTGGACAACCATCACCACAATCAATTTTAGGACACTGATGACCGAGAAGGAGACCTTGCCTCCCTTGGACACTACCTCCCAAACCACCACCCCACCGCCCCCAGCCTCAGGCAAGCGCGTATCTGTTTTCTGTTCAATAAATTTGTCTATTCTGAGTATTTTACATAATTGGTCACCTCACAGGTGGCTTTGGGACTGACTCCTTTCACTTGGCACGATGTTTTCAGGGCTCAGCCGGGCGGCCACATTCGTTGGTGATCGTTCTTTTCATTGCTGGATAATAGTCCATCGTGAGGATCAGTTCAATGAGCATTTAGGGTTGCTTCCACTTTCCGGCAGTCATGAGTAAAGCTTTTGTGAACGTCCTCCTACAAGTTCCTGCGTGGATGTGTGTTCATGTGTCTTACGTACGGAACTAGGAATGGAAATGCGGGGCCCATACGACAGATCTGGGTTTAACCTTTGGACGGATTACTAGACTATTTTAACAAAGCAGCTGCACCGTTTTATCTTTCCATTCATAGTGTGTGAGGGTTCCAATTTCTCCACATCTTTGCCAATACTTGCTATTAATTATCTTTTTGATTATAGCCATCCTTGTGTGTGTGTAAAGCAGCGTCTCATTATGACTTCGATTTGCATTTCCCTGATGGCTAATGGGCCAATGCTGAGCTTTTCTCTCTCTCTCTTATTTTTTTTTTGTCCTTTTGTATATCTTCTTTAGAGAAACATCTACCCAGATCTTTTGCCTATTTTTGAACGGTATTATTTGCCTTTGTGTTACGTTTGTAGGATTCCTTTATAGGTTCTCGGCACACGTCTCTTAATCAGATACATTACTTGCAAAAATTCTCTCCCATTCTTTTCTCTTTTTTGATAGTGTCCCTCAGGCACAGGGTTTTTAATTTTGATAATGTACTTCTTTTTTCTTTTTCTTTTGCTTGTGCTTTTGGCGTCGTGATCTGCTTCATTTCTACATGACTCTTCAAAGGAACTCCTAAGCTTTCGGGTTGAGGCTGCGATAGGAGTATTGAGGGAGGGTGGTATTGGAACTGATGGCATTAAATATAGATACCAGTGAATTTAGAAAGCCAGATTACTGTGTCAGGCGTCTTTATCACCTACCAAAGTGTTACCACATATTGGTTCGAAAAATATGTTGTAAAATTTTGTCTAAATCCTTACAAGTATGTGTGATATATGAAACTCTGAGGAATGTTTAGGACTTTATATTCATCAACTCAAAAATATTATACAGTATGCTGCCACCAGGTGGTGGTAGCAGCAGCCCTGAAGGAACAGTTTCATTGTTTGAACTTCGGGAAACACTGTATATCTGAGACCTGGGTCTTCTACTCTAGCTCATCACATTTATAAGACTGACTTTCCAAGACTGTTAAAAAAATTGAACTTTATTTTTTTTTAATTTTTTTATTTATTTATGATAGTCACAGAGAGAGAGAGAGAGAGAGGCAGAGACACAGGCAGAGGGAGAAGCAGGCTCCATGCACCGGGAGCCCGACGTGGGATTCGATCCCGGGTCTCCAGGATCGCGCCCTGGGCCAAAGGCAGGCGCCAAACCGCTGCGCCACCCAGGGATCCCAAAATTGAACTTTATAGTAAAATCAAACTCTGAATGTTAAGAGCATGTATTTGGTAAGAAGAGAAAGAGAAGAAAAGAGAAAGAATAAGTATTTACTGAGCATTTACTATATGGGTTTATAGACACTATTTTATTTAATCCTCATAATATCTTTCGATGTCGATTTAATGCCTTCCTTTTAAAAGATGTGTGACCTCTTTGTCCAGGGTCACATAGCAATGACATACCCGAGTTTAGGCCGCCTGGCTATAAAGCCTGTACATCTGCTGCTATACCTATATTTTGTGGTTTCCTATCAATAAATAAAATGTCAACTCATGTTTGACTAATATTTAATAAGCACCCCCGGTACCTGGCACTATACTAGGTAATTATCATCAATGTAGGTATAATTTGGACTTCTTTTTCTGTTAATCCTAATTATTACCTAACATTGCTTAAAATAAAGTTGATCTCTCCCCGATTACATAAGTCTCTCTCTCTGCTTCTCTCACCCTTTCCTTCACCTTTTCCTTCCCGCTTTCCTTAAAACCCTTTTCTTAAAATCAGAACCCTTCATAGGCTCGCATGCGGTTTGGGGGATTTCAGCTCAGGACATTGTATCAAAAAACGCAAATTGTTCAGAAAGGAGCCTACAGCTTTCTGGTAGTTCTCAGATTCCCTGTTTCAGCCTCAGAAACACTGTTGCTTGGCTTAGTGTCCTAGACACGAACTGGGGGTGGGGGGGGCAGGGACAACCTTGCCCACGCAGATCCCACAGCTTCCCCAGGGCAGCTTGCTCTCTACCTTTAGCTCCTCAAAGTGATTTTGGTGCCTCATAAGGCTGCACAAATAATTATGTATGTGCTGACTGGGGATGCCTCCGATGCCCCCTGCCCTCCCCACCCCTTAGCTCAGCTACTCATCCCCATGATCTCATGCTTGATCCAAGCTGGGTCAATTCTCACCTGTGTTTCTGAAGTTGTGGCCAAAGTCACAGGGATGTGCAGCTTGATGGCTGGCTCTAGGCAGCTCCCTAGAGAGCAGGGGCCCTAGCTCAGGTGATTCTAGTTGCCGGTGCTCCTGGGACTTTTAGTCTGTTCCTTCCATTGTTTGAACTACTTTAGTGTACTTACAATATAGCTCCCCTCTCACCTAGCTTAGGTGGGGTTAACTTCGCCAGCATTTAAGCTTTCCCTCCCTTCCTCCCTTTTAAGCCTCCCTCCCTTCCTCCCTTCTCCTTTTCTTCCTCCTTCCTCCTCTCTTCCTCCCACACTTCCCTCCTTCCTTCCTTCCTTCCTTGCTTCATCCCTCCCTCCTCCCCCCTCCCTTCCTTTCCTTCCTTCCTTCTTTCCTTCCTTCCTTCCTTCCTTCCTTCCTTCCTTCCTTCCTTCCTTCCTTCCTTCTTCCTTCCCCCTCCCTCCTTCCTCTTCCTCCTCTTAGCCCTCCTTTTTCACCAAGGAAGCCTCTTTCTTCAGTTTTGCCAACATCCACACAATAACTCAGAGCTTCTTTATGTCCTAACATGAAGCTCTCTGAAGTTCTTCACATTCCCCTTTCCTGTTAAGTTCGAGATTCCTTTAAAGACAAGGAACTCATTTTGCCTGCCTCCGTGTCTTTCCAGGAAGATTGGTGCTCAGAGTTTTTTTTTTTTTTTTCACTTTTATATGCACTGCTTCTCTTTATTGTGGCTATTATCACTAAGTTTCAATATTTATAACCTTTCTCTATATAAGACAGATCTTCAAAATTGATTCTTAAAAGTTAGCATATGTACTAGGATGAGATTTTTATTTTCTTAAAGATTCTATTTATCTATTTGACAGAGAGACACAGAGCACAAGCAGGGGGAGCTGCAGAGGAGGAAGCAGACTCCCCATTGAGCCGGGAGCCCAATGTGGGACTTGATCCCAGAGGCCTAGGATCATGACCTGGGCCAAAGGCAGATGCTTAACCGATGGAACCACCCAGGCGCACCTTGGAGAATATTTTTTAACCAAAATTGTACAGTGTTCTGAGCAGTGGTGTGGCTCCTCTCGATTTGGAGAAGATAAACCCACATGTGTGCCAAAGCTGCCGGACTGAGACTTAGGAGAGCAGGGTGCTTCATGAAATGAGATACGGGAAGGTAGGGTTGGAGGAGACTGGGTGTGAGGACTGGCATTTCCCCAGACTCATGGAAGAGGTGCAGGTATGGCGTTGGGAGTCCTCTTCCTCACATAATGGGCACGAAAATCACCACATGTGGAGAGAGTCACATTCACAAATGGCTTTCACATCTTGAGGCAATATCTGCGCATACAAATATTTTAGCTATTTTGCCTTTAAATGCATCAGCCACTGATAACAAACAGTTAGTGGGTGAATTAAACCTGGTTGTTTCTGATAAGTTGCCAAGGAGGGAAGAAATCTAGCCTACTTCCACCTCATTTTATTACCTTCCCTCCTCCCACTTCCAAGGTTACGTGTGTCGTCAGAATGACAAGAAAATCCTGCAGGGTCTTTAAAGCTTTTGGGAGCCCAGAGCATTTACGTGGGAGTTGGTGAGAATGTGGGGCCCTGACAAGCGAGGCCTTGCTCTTTTCCAGCTATGCATCAGAAGTTTGGATCCTGATCCCGAGAACTGAGGACTGCAAGTAGGGCAGGTCTGCATGCGGAGGGGGAGCTCCAAGCAGGTAAGTGGCATCAGGAGCGATGGGCGAGGAGAGACACCAGGGCCCGGGCAGCCCTTTCGTGCCCTGAGTCACTTCCAGAAGTTTTAACAGCCTCACAAAAGAGGTGTATAGCCTCCTGGATTTCCCCAGGACAGGAAGGGTGTGCAAGGAAAGTTGAAGAATCCAGACAGGCATCTATCTATTTAATGATGTGAACTCAGGAGCTCCTGATAAGGTAATTCTGGAAATCTGGCTCATCTCTGTTAGGGGGTTTTACTAGCTCGCGAGGTATGTTCTCTGCTCCTTTAAAATGCATCACTACCAAAAGGGGGAAGAATGATCTCTAATCACCCTTCAAATCTAACAGAAATTGCCTTTCCCTACTTCTTGTAGGATGAGACACAAGGAATTCCTTCTGTTGTGTGCTCTCACGGCCCTTTGCGCAACTTCACTGTATAGTTACCCATTGATGAACATCCTTCGTCCCTCCCTCCCTTTTTTCTTCCCTTCCCTTCCCTTCCCTTCCCTTCCCTTCCCTTCCCTTCCCTTCCCTTCCCTTCTCTTCTCTTCTCTTCTCTTTTTCTTTCTCCTCCTTCCTTCTTCCCACTCTCTCCCTCATTCTCTCTCTCTTTCACATACGATCTGTGCCCCAACCACATGTCCTGCAGGGTCAGGGCAGATACACAGGTCACTGGGAGTCCCTCCCTGGTCCTTCTCGCCTCACAGCCTCAGGAAGCAAACACTCCAGTAAGGGCATGAACAGAGCCAAGTGCCAGGTGCTGCTGAACAGGCTCTGGGAGCACAGAGAGAAGGAAACTGCCGAGCTTTCGGAGAGGACTGCAGGGGAGGGTGACTGCTGGCTTCTCGTGTGTTTCGTCAGGGAAAATAGGCCCGTTCTGGAGACAAGATGCTGGTGCCCCGAGGCAGGCCAACCCGGAGCATCCTGGGAGGATCCCAGGGAGAGAAGATGAGAGCCCACAAAGAGAAGGTAGGAAGGAGCCGGGGAGAGGGGGACCCCTCCAGGAGGGGGTGTCATTTCAGGGATTTGCCCCACAGGGGCTCATTGGAAGGTCTCCCTCCAAGGTTTGGGAAAAAGAGAGAGGGTCTGGATCTGCCTGGACTCTATCCCTGGGGCACTGCTGTGTCACGGGGCAGGTGCAGGTGCACATGCCTCCCCAACGAATGAGTGAGCACAACTCATGACCTCGCTGGAAAGACCTTACCCACAAGGTTGCTCTTTGGAAATTTTTTTAAAAGATTTTATTTATTCATGAGAGACACACACAGAGAGAGAGGCAGAGACACAGGCAGAAGGAGAAGCAGGCTCTGTCCAGGGAGCCTGATGTAGGACTTGATCTCGGGTCTCCAGGATCACACCCTGGGCCCAAGGCAGACGCTCAACCGCTAAGCCACCCAGGCGTCCCCTATCTGGGAATAGGTTTTGATGAAAACAGAGAAAAAGAGTGGGGTTAATAAATACATGTTAATTCGTGGCCTTATAGTGAGGGGTAGGAAAGGCCCCTGAGTGGCTACACCGCCGCCTCTTCTGATGAGCAGCTTCTCCTACCTTGAAAGGCCGCAACACTGTCCATTGTGAGCTTAGCTTTGGAGAGGTTTGGGTGACCGTCCACACCTCTCCTCCTTCTGACCTGCCCTCCTCCCCTCAGCAGCTCACCGCCTCCTGTCAGTGCAGGGCCACCAGCCGGGCCGACCCCCTGCCCCCCACCTTCCCAATACAGCTTGTAGAAGCAAAATGCTCCCAAAGACATTTTTCATGAAGCCCAACAGCCCATAGAAAGTCCTCATTAAATGGCAGCAATCTTTCTCTCTCTCTCTCTCTCGCTCTCTCTTTTGTCTCCCCACAACTTGAGCCAGCTCATTACCTGAGATTTTCCAAGTGTCTGCTTTCAGTGGGAAAAACAAGTTCTTCCTGTGTGCAAATGACACCGGCCTTCTCGAGTCCATCTTTGTAGTTTGAATGGGGCCTCTCTGCAAATATGGTGACTTAAACCAAGCACCACTTCCAACACTGAGACTCGCAGCACCCCGCCCCCCCCACGAAGAGCAGTGGGGAGGGGTTTTGGAGCCGGGTGTGCGTTCAGGGGCCTCAGGGACGGCTCCCCACCCCGCTTGTGGGGCCAGGCCCCCCAAGACCATATCACCTTGGTTTCTGTCTCGTCGTAATGACCATCCCGAATGGCTTCAATGTGTTTTCCATGTGTGGAAATGGTTGCAGCTTTGAAAAGATGTCTTGGTGGGGGATGGTTGGGAGAAAGGGAGGGACCTGGGGCCTGAAGCAACAGGGCTGAAGGAGGCTCAGGGAGGAGCTGATGGAGGCCAAGTACAACACACTGCTGTGCCCCATGTCTGCTCCTTTTCATGCCCAGGGCTGCTTCCAGGCTCCCGGTGTGGTTATGGGATTCCAAGGCCTCATCTAGAGCCAAGTACATTTCTGTCTGTCTTTCTCCCCCTGCCCCTCCTCCATCATAATGATGGTCGCAAATACTCAAATTCCTCTTACAGGGCACAATCACTAGGAGACTTCATGTTTCTTGGGATTTTTCTTCCATTGCATGCATTTGCTCCATCAGGACTTATGCGTTATGATGTGGATACTCTTGTCATCACCCTATTTTGAAAATGGGGGTGGAGGGATTGAAGTGCAGCACCATTGAGCTACTTGCCCAAGGTCATGTACCCGGTCAATGGCTGCTTCAGTCCCACGCCACGTATGCACCAGGCAGTCCCTCTGGTACCCACGACCCGGCAGCTGCAGAGCCCTGCCTGGCACCTCCGGCAAAGCTTCCTGGAAGAAAGAACTGGGTGGTGAAAATCGAGTACCGGTTTCTCAGTCATAGAGGGAGGACATCTGCAGGGTAATAAGAGTCTCCTCATCCAAGGCACCATCAAGGCCTGGAGCCGTGAGCAGCAGGCCTGATGGGGGAAGTCACTGGAGCAAAGGGTGTGCACTGTCATGTGTGCAGAAGCTGGCAACGTAGAGAGTAGCCAGAGGAGCACAGATCCTCTTCTCCAAGCCGGGAACTGTGGACTTGATTCTGAAAGGCACGAGGAGCCCCTAGAGAGCTCAACGATTAGCAGGCTTGAATTACGCACACTCCTGCCGCAGGGGAGACCCAAGCCCCCTTTTACTGCCCCCTCCCCCCACCCTGTGTCTCCCTCCCACAGACACTAGCACTTCTGCTCATTCACTCATTCATTCATTCATTCATGCAACATTAATCCAACAACTATCTATCAAGTGCCTCTTGCATGTTAAGAAATGCACAAGGTCATCAGGTATGAATGACACCCAGGCGCTGCCCCGAGAAGGGACAGAGTGGCCTGGGGACACGGACATTATGCTTCGCCTAATTTCGAAGCAGCATGCAAAATGGCATCTAATGGACACCTTCAAAGTGCAGGAGTTGAGCAGTGGCAGAGGCAGTCGGCCTTAGCCGTCAAGAACACAGGCCCTGGAGTCACTCCACACTCTGGGTTCGAATCTCTCCTCTGCAACGTCTTAGCTGTGTGACATTTGGTCAGTCCCTCCATTTCTCTGAATCTTCGTGTCCCCGTGAACAAATGCAGATCGTAGCTTTGTTCGAAGACGGATGAGTCGACGTTGTAGAGTTACTTAGCACAGTGCAGAAGCAGAAGCCCCGAAGTGACAGTTTTCCCCAGTAGATGTCACTGCTACATAGCGAGTTGGGTGAGATATCCGAGTTCAAGTCCCCCACTTAACAATCCCTTCAGAAAATCGGCACAGAAAAGGCTTCCTTCTCAAAACACAAAATACAGCAGAGGGTTAGTAGGCTGTGAAACGTGCAGGGGTCAGGGGTGACCGCCGACTTTCAGAACACGTTCTCCTAGGTTTTCAGACCTACGTGGAAGTTTTCAGTGTTTTCCCTCCTGGCTCGCTGATAGAAGCAATTTTCTTTCTGTTTCCTGGAAATCTTGGATTGATTTCTATAGCTTAGCTGGTGTGAGGGAGCATCTCCTAATTTGCACGTTTTTCGAACCATTTCTGAGAAGGCGTGTGAATAATGGTTGTTAGAAGCCACTAAGATCTAATTTTAAAAGGAGCTCAAGATGGGGAACTGGAAGTCTTGGTGAAGTAATGAGAGGCAGCTTCCCTGTGGGCTGGCTTTATGGCAACTAAGTTTGAGCTGATTACTTTATTTTCTGTGGGCCAGGAAAGGTCGAAGTTCAGCGATTCAGGTTTTGCCCTGTGACCTCATTAGACCTCAGCTCAGACATAGCAGTGGGTGAACAAGTCTTTTTTGTTTCTTGATTCTGACACAACCAGCCCTTGAGGTCAAATAGGTAGGCTGACACCGCAGGGGCCATCGTATGCTCATCAACTTATCAGATTTCTTACAGAAAAATTCCTCTGGGCCAGGCTTGGGGTAAGGTGAGGGGATATGGAGATGACTCACACATGGCCCTTTCCCTCAAACAGTTCCCAGTCTGGATGTGAGTGGGAGAGATAGACATGCAAGCATATAGCTATAATCCAATCTTCTAAATATTTTTTTAAGAAGCGTCAACAAAGACTATAAAGATGGGGAAATTGGACCTTTGTGTTGAAGGATGAATAGGAGTTTGTCGTGTGGACAAGTGGGAGAAGCGCATTCCAGAGAGAAGGATCAATGTTCATACAACACTTTTTGTAAAGCCGAAACTCATAGCAATTGCTCTGAATTGAGGGTCTGGGCATTTGGGGTGGAAAGATGAGGCGCTGCCCCCTAATTCAAGGAGACTCTGTGATGGTGCTAACAAGACCCGAAGACCTTATAAAAGGAGTCCTAAATGCCAAAGCATTGGAATCACCCTTCTTTCCTATATGGCTCATTCTGTAACTACTGTTTCCTTGCTAGGCAATCAGCCCTCACTTCATCTCACAGAGCATGGGCTAGAAGGGTAGTTTTGGGTACACAATACAATTTGCCTTGGCCTTTGTAAAGGAAGGTCCTGGTCAAAACAATCAGCCTTGACATAGCCTAGCTAAGAGTAGTAATGATGCTGATAATGGTTAATCTTGTTGGGTGCTACCTGTCAAGCACTATATTAAATGATGTCTGTGTATTACCTCATCTGATCCCCATAAGAACCTTATGGAAAAGGCAGGATCGTGTCGTGTAGGCAGTAGAGCTCGGGCTTTGGTCATCTGGGGCCAGACTGCCTGTTCCTTATTTAATTGTGTGACCTCAGAAAATTGTTCACCTCCTCTGCGTACCCCAGCATCTCTATCTATAAAATGGGGATAGTAAGAGTACTTACCTTTTGTGAATGGATTCATTTTAGGAGAGGGCACCGGGGGTGGGGGGGCACCTGAGTGGCTCAGTCGGTTAGGGGTCTGCCTTTATTCAGGTCATGCTCTCGGGGTCCTGGGGTCAAGCCCCACATTGGGGAGTCTGCTTCTCCTTCTCCCTCTGCGCCCCCCCTTGCTGGTGCACACTTTCTCTTATTCTCGCTCAAATAAATAAATTAAAATCTTAAAAAAAAGGCGGGGGGGGCACGTGAAGAACTATGCAGGGCTGCAGGCTGCCCTTGGTGTGCTGAGCTGAGAATGATTTTAAAACCCTACTTTGTATCCAGCCAGCACCACCCATTCTTCACTCACTGTGAATGAATCTGAGAAACTCAACAGGTACAAGCAATCACCGGAAAGCTATTTGTTGTGATTGGAAAACACTCAAAGAAATGGAGTGGTTCATAGATGATTTAATATTTTAGAGGTGGCACATGCGAATGAGTAAGCTCAGAGGATATGAGTGACTTTACATTCCACAGCAAGGTTTTACTTAAATTTTACATTTTGTTTAAATGAGAAGTAAGATCAATGTAATATGGCTTAAACCTTTCTCAGAAATTTATGGCTTCTTTTAATAAACCTCATAAAAGACACTTTTAAACATATGCAGCGTTCTTAATGTAATGGTTCCATTCTTGAAATATATAGTATTTAGGTTGCATCTAAAACGCTGTAAAAGTATCACAAAGGCTGTAAAAATATTGTTAACGGGAAGAAATCTTTCAGAGGGATAAATATTTTCTTGGAAAAGGAAAACGCTGTGAACCTTTTAGGCAGGGAAATGGCTTGGTTTTGAAAAATAACAATTTGCCTTTTTTATGTCCTTTCTGTGGTTCTACTTCAGCCAATTATTAGATTAAAGCAAGCTGTTGCTACGTGCCCTAGGAACGCAGACGGATTTGATGGTGCGCCCTAAGTTTGTGAGGACAAGTTCCATTTAAAGCTTTAATGAGGTCAAGGGAACAAAGAAGGAGGCCGGCTGAGTCCTTTGTGTTATTTTAGGACTGTATCTTAGAATTATGAGGCTTGCATAATGCCATGGAAAGAACACAGGATTTAGAGTTCAAAGCCCTCAGTCTGAGGCCCAGCTCTGCCATTTACTAGCTCTGTGACCTTGGTGTGGTCACTTAAATGCTCCGAGGCTCAGTTTCTTGGGTCTAGAAAACGGGATTGTGAATAGCTGCTCTAGCTGTTTTGTGAGGATTTTGTGGAGTCACATGAGGTAATACAGGATGAAGCGCTTCGTGAGCCAGGAACGCATAAAGCGTGCATAGACTTTATTTACTTGACAAACATTTGTTGAGCACTTCTTATGCGTAGACATAGAGCAGAGGCCCCTGTGGACCCTTCCACGTGGATGAGAGTCTATTCTATCTTTAAAGAGACATAGCTATGCTCTTCTTTAGTGACCTGCTTCCTCCATCTATTAATCGCCACCTTTAGCAAGTTTCCCATTGCGTATAACGTATGACACATACAACTATGAGTAATGAAGAGAGAAGCATTCCATGCTATGGTTGGAAAGAACATGGAGTCCAACCTCTTTGCTGCACAGATGATGAAGCAAAGGTCCAGAGGGGAAGATGGTGTGTCCTGCCAAATTCAGTTTTCATCTGCTACAAGCCACAGTGCTATATACAAACAT
This sequence comes from Canis aureus, assembly GCF_053574225.1. Taxonomy (NCBI): domain Eukaryota; kingdom Metazoa; phylum Chordata; class Mammalia; order Carnivora; family Canidae; genus Canis; species Canis aureus. Next base: position 4,535,933 of record NC_135648.1, read on the forward strand.
CGGTAAAGGAAGAAAAATAATACTTCCCCTGCCTACTGCAAAGACTTATACTGAGTGAGCAGGATGATTCTGAAGGATGAAGAGAGGTAGGCTAAGGCCAGTTCAGGAGGGATTTTGGATATATGTTAAGGACTTTAGGCATCGTCCTGCAAATATGGGACTCCAGTAAAGTATTTTAAGCAAGAGAATTATAGAATTATATCTACATTTCAGAAAGAAGACCCTGGGACAAGTGTAGATAGAAAATGAGTTGGTTTTAGTCATGATGGAAGACAAGGAGATGAGTTGAAATACAGTTTTTTTAGCCTTCTTGGGAAATGATGTTGGTTTGATTGGAGGAGTGTCATTGTGGATGGGAGGAAGTGAATCTATTGGGCATGGTGGTGACTGAAGAGAACTCTCAACTTGGGAAACTGGGTGGGTGATAGTTTTCAGTGGGAAGGAAGGAAGGAAGGAAGGAAGGAAGGAAGGAATGAAGGAAGGAATGAAGGAAGGGACACAGAAAGAGAAGGAAGAGAAGGAGGAAGAGGGTGAGGAGCTGATTGGAGGGGGGAGAGGGGAGGTCTTTAGTTTAAGCTGCAAACTAAACTATTTTTTTGGATGCAAAAAATATGTAGTTGAATATGAGCCTACAACTTTGGAAGAAACTCTGTGGTAAAGACATTTATTTGTTACTTCTAATTCCTATGATGAACACAGTTGAGATTCCAGTGTAGATTGTTAGAAAGAAGACAAGATCCGGGGCAGAAAAGAATAACAATTATAATAGCTAACCTTTGTTTAGCCCTTATGTGCCAGACACAGTGTTAATTCTTTTAATGTGCTATTTCTCACGTAAAGCCAATGAGGTTAAGAATTAAACTTGTTGCACAGTTGGGGAATGAAGGGACAGAGGGATTACGATAAAATTCAAAATCATATTAAACTGTATGAGCAAGGGCTCAGAGGGGATTTGTCTGCCTTCTGAGGATTCGTGGCTTTTCTCAAGTACAAAAATATTATCAGGTCTTAGTTCTTTAAATATATGTTTTCACTAGTCCCTCTCTACTATTCTGAGATCTATTTTGGAGACTATCAGTGAATCCTCCGCATCTTTTAACTACTCTTTCATTTTAAAAAAAATGCAACCTCCATTTTAATAGGCCTTTACTACTAAATTTAATAAGGTAAAAAATATAATCTGCTGTTAGTTCCATCAAATTAATTTTCATTTTATATATTGTAGATTTGTCTCTGGAAGCTCAATTTATATCTTTTATTTTATTTTATTTTTTTGATTTTTAAAAATTTATATCTTTTAGAAAACCGTATCTCAGGTCTTAACCTACAATTTCAATATCTCTTCTAGTTTTTTAACCTACCAAAAAAAAGTTTTAAACATTGTTTTAATGACTTGTCTGCTAGTGATATCATCTGTATCATTCCTTGGTCATTTTCCATGGATTTATTTCTCTACATTACGGGTCATATTTCCCAGCTTCTTTGCATGTCAGGGAACTTTTGATTGAATGCCAGACATTGTGATGTTACTTTTTATGTGATTAGACGTTTTTGCATTCCTAAAAGTCTTCTTGAACTTTGTTTTGCAAAACAGTTTTATGATTTGAAAATAATTTAAATCTTTTGTATCTTGCTTTTAAGCTTTCTTAGGTGGGATCAGAACATGTTTAGTCTAGCCTAATTTTGCCCCGCTACAGAGACAGACTCTGAGTACTCTACCCGATGGCCCATCAATTATGAGATTTTCTACTCTGGCTGGTGGGAACAGGCAATAATCTTGGCTCTGTTTGAGGATAAGTAATTGGTTCTTCTAATCTTTCAGGTGGTTCTTTCCCTGGGTTTTGCTACTTTCCTTAAACTTTCCTTTGCTACTTTCCTTAGCCGTTGATCAGTACTAAGCTAAAAACCTAAGGAGGGGTCTCTGCAGATTTCCTGTGTTCTGTCCCCATGTAGCTTTCTCTTTTTTGAGAGTCTTCCCTGAAAAATCTACCTGCCTTAGCCTAACTGTGCTTCTAGCTTCATTTTCTTGTCTCAGAGACTGTCTAGGCTCCCTCTCCCTTTGCTGTAGTTTGCCTATGATTAGTCCCCTCCCTATACTGTAGTTCAGTCACTGTTTCCACATCTGAGAAAATCCTAGGATTTAGCTCAGGTGCTTTGGGTTTCCAAGATTTCCTACCTACTTTGTTGTCTCACATCTAATGTCTTGAACTCTGTTGTCTTATATATTTTGCATGGTATTTTATTTGTTTCAAGAGAAGGGCAAATCTAGTCCCTGTTATTCCAACTTGTCTAGAAGAGTAATTTTCACAATGCCATCTTGACCAGAACTCAGAGTGATATTGAATATACTGAAAACTGTTGAGTCATAGCATAAAGACTAAGCCAGGTGTTAAATGAGGATCATGGAGTTGAGAAAGATACTGCTGCATGGAAGAAGAGTAAGAAGAACCAAAGCGTTGAATATTCTTTTCCTACTTAAAATGTGGTCCCTGGTGACAGAGAAAAATGAGCCAATTGTAGAACCATCTAATCCACCATCAAAGTCAACTGCTAGCCAAGCCAAAGCTTTTCTTGATAAGATTGTGTTGTTCCTCTGGCTCTCTTAGAAAACTCTGAGAACCCACTGATTGTAGCTCTACATGTTTTCTATGGCTCTGGAATGCTAGAAAATCACTAGAAAAACCAGACAACATGGACCAGTCTGGGGCACTCAGAGTTAGATGGCATTAAAAACCATCGGGCAAAACAAATTTAGCTCCAGGCACTGAAACCCAAAATTTGTACTTGTTTCCTAAGGCTGCTATAGTCAGCTACCACAGACTTGGTAATTCCCACAAACGGAAACTTATTCTCTTAGAAGAACCTAGAAGTCTGAGATCAAGGTGTTGGGAAGACCATGCTCCCTCTGAAGGCTCTAGGAAAGAGTTCTTTCTTGCCTCTTCTAGTTCCTGGTGGGTCCTGGCATCCCTTGGTTTGTAGCAGCATAACTCTAATCTCTGCGTCTATCAGTATGACAGTGTGTTGCAGATGGTTGGGGTTGGCAGAGCTGAGGGAGAGGATGTTCAAGGGGGTGGGGCAAAGTTTTCAAGTCTGTAGCGATGTGAAGAATTCACCATGGTCATTAACAACCAGCTTCTAGGGAAGAAGACATCATGGAAACAGAGATTCAGACTTAATACATAAAGTACTTAGAGCAGTGCTAGGCATACAGTGTCATAGAAATGTTAGTGTTACTGGAAAAGGTCACTAGGATTCCTTGTTGACAGATGGGGATGGTCATATGGACTCATTCAGATTGCTTCCTTTCTCTGAGATGAGATACAGTGTTTTAAAAATTGTTATTTTATATATCTTGTATGTATATGGGGAGGGTAAATCCCTGGAACTTCAAGTTTTCTGGAAGCAGAAATCTCAGGGTGCTGCCTTAGTTAAAACTCAGGAAAGAGGGGTCAATCCTTGTAAGAATCCAGATATCAGTAGTATGCAGAAACAGAAGGTTAAACAGAACAGGTTCTAAACTTCTGAAAATTTCTTTGTGAACCTGCCTGGACTCAATTTTTAATTTGTTTTCAGCCAAAGCCCCAATGAATTATGGCAGTAGCACGACCTCTCTTCCAGGATGCATATAGATATCAGAGCTCACATCTCATAAACTCTCTCTTTATGCTGATCTGACATTGCACCAGAGGAACAATGAAAAATATTTTCCCAAACACTCTTTTCTCTGTAGGTACCATCACATTATTCATTCACCCATTTACTCTGGAATAAAGTCATTACAAAGAAAGTAGTAGAAAGTGGCTGAGTCCTGGATATATTTGGGAAACATTTGTATTTGACATTACATGCTAAAGAATTAAATATAGGGCACATATATAGGAAAAATAGCAACCAAGGATAATGACTGGGTTTTGTGCTTAACTAACCAGGTGGATGATGCTGTCATTCACTAAAATGAAGACTAAGGGAGGTATAGACAGGATGAGGATGGTAGGGAAGTAAGAGCTGTGTTGTGGCTATGTTATGTTTGAGATACCGTCCGTCATCTAAGAGGGGATGCCATATAAACACTTACATTTACAAACTCAATAGTGAGGTCCAGGTTGGAGACATGGCTTTGGGAATTTTGAGTGTATGTGTATGTGTATGCATATCTCTATCTGTATCTATATATCTAATCCATAAAAGGTAATATATAAATAGAAATTATATATTGTTATGTATTTTAAATATACATATTTAAATTTATATAGTATTTACAGCACCCAGAAAGATCATCCAAGCAGAAAGGTAGAGTGAGGCCAATGGCACATCCTTCAAATTCTTGGAGCCCTACAACACTTAAGGATGTTGCAGAGAAAGAGATGACAGTTAAAGGCTTGAGACGGTTAGAGGAAGATGGAGTAACTATGATATCTTAAAAGGTCACAGAAGAAGGTATTAAGAGAAAGAAGGTGTAACCCATTGAGTCAATTGCTGGGCAGAATTTGAATAAGGTGTACACAGAAACCTGCTATTGGGTTCCTACAAAATGGAAGTTATTGGTGACCTTGAAGATTCCTGATTCAGGGCGTGGGGATTTGGGCCAATGCCCAAAGGAGTGACTTGAGGAGGGGGTGGGATGTGAAGAAGTAAAGCCACTGAGCGCACAAGTCTTTTGAGTCCTTTTACTATGAATGGGAGTCAAGGAAGGAGATGGGAACTGCTAGAAATTAGGGTTAAGGGAGGTTTACTTGTTTTCGTCTTCAGACAGGTGATATAAATCATGATGTTAAAGTTTGTATCCTGGTGGTCATGATCCAGTAGAGAGGAAGAAACTGATGGTGGACGAGCAAAAGGGGGATTTGCAGGATTGAGGGAAGTAGTAGAATAAGTGAAGAAGAATGGACTCCAAGATGTGGAGAAGGAATGAGTGAATTGACCTCGGATCTGGCAAAATTGTCTTCAGTGTCACAGGCCCAAAATGTTGACCACAAAATAAAAAGAAAGCACTTGCCTGCACGTATGTGTGTGTGTGTGTTTTCCATTCGTGACGTTGAGCTGCTTCGGTGCATTTGCAGTCTAAGTGGAGAGCTGCATTTCATAGGACCGAGTTTTCACTGGGTAATATGACAGAGGCAGCCAGAGGCAAAGGAGTTAAGGATGGTTGGTGTCCCAATGTGGAACCATGCTGGTAAGTTGGGCGACAGGGACATAAGGAGGAGTGAGGAGTAATCCATTTATGATGATGGCCCAGGAAACTGCTCTGGCCCTCTGCTCTGGAGAATGCAAGGAGACAGTTCTGCTACATGTTGGTCCCTCAGGGGCAAAAGGCTTACCTCCAGCTTGTATTCCTGGAACCAGCTGTGTGGGGTGCTGTGCCTGAGACCAAGGGATGGAGATTTAAACATTAAAATGATCTTGTCTTGTCTTTGATGGTCAAGGTTTTATTCCTAAGAACACCCGATTCTCTGGGTTGCTTCTTACCTGTGCGCTTCTTTTCTGCTGTGCCTCTACTTTGCTCTTGGTAAGGGAGGCATCACTCAAAGGTGGACCCCTCCATCCGGCTCATGCCAGTGACACCAGACCCCTGTGACTACTGTGTAGGGGACTCTCAGAGGGAGGAGGGGTGGAGTGAAGGCTTGAGTAAAGCAAAAAACAAGCCCAGAAGTTAGAAGACAGGACCCTCAGTCCTGCATGTGCCCTGCAGGTGTGGCCACATCTGGTCCTTTCAGCCCCCCATACCTGTAATATAACTGGAACATAAGATCTCACTCTGACTACCCAGAGACTCATCATTAAAAATATGGAGAGGAGCTTAGAGATTTTACAACTTCTCCATTAGTGTGAGGAAGCGAAGGCCCAGAGGAAGGAGTCTAAGGCCAAGCTCACTTATTTTTGGAGCTCCAGAGCTGGGTCTGGGGGGCACACTGCTCAGACTCCTAGTCCAGTGCTTTCTATATATTTATTATTCTTTTATGAATTGTTACATATCTGCCCTCTCTAGTTTTGCTAATTCCATAATCGTCTCCCCAATTCACAGTTCTATGTCAGGCATGCTCTTCCACAGGCACCGCTTCCCTTTTCTCTCTCCTTTCCTTCTCTCTCTCATTCTCTCTCTCTCTCTCTTTCTTTCTTTCTTCTTTTTTTCTCTCTCTTTCTTAATTTTGGCCAGGAGGTGGCTCTATAATACATGCTGGGGTCAGATACCAAGGAGCACCCAGCAATACAGCTCCTGAAAAGAATCTATGATCAATACTAGTTAGGAAAGGAAAACAGATGTTCTTCTTTTGTTTATGTAGATGAGATGTTTGAATGTTCACTAACATACATATGCAAATACAGAATCAATGGATTTCTAAAACTCAGTAGCTCCAAAGGACTCTGGCAGACAATAGTCCCAATTTACCACCAGCCTGGATGCTAGGAGCAGGGGAGGCTGCTGATTTTCTGAACAAAAGAAGGGCCAAGTTTCAAGCATGACAGGCACATCTCAGAATAGGGTAAACACACAGGTGAGAAAATGGGAAGTAGGAGGGTGGGGAGATGCTCAAGGGGGCCCTGCAGCCTGATGGGACTGATGGGGGTAGGGGTGCAAACAGTAAGGGGAAGTCTGAGGCGTATTAAAAATGTGAAGAATTTATTTGAGCAAAAATTGATCTGAAGTGGGCAGCACCCAATCTAGCAGATAGGAAGGAACTCCAAGATGCTGCACAAAATGAAAGAGTTTTACAGGCAGAAGAGAACAAGAACAAGGAAGTTATATGGAGCCAAAAAGCGAGCTGGTTACAACAAGGTTGCTTTCCTTCAGAGGAGAGCAGAGGTCTCTCAGGCTGATTGCCTAAGTAGCACTGAGCAGTTGATTCCTGATTGGTGGGGTTAGGATCCCATCTCCAGGAGAGGCGATTACATCTTTGTTTGGTGACATGGGGCTTAGCATAAGTGTCTCTGTTTGGAGCCTGTTGTCTTGTTTTCAACAGAAGCACAGCAGAAACAAAGGCGGGATGACCAGCATCCACAGGAAGGGGGAAAAGCAAATTATTTTTGGACAAATGGAATCTGGCTTCCTGACTTTGCTGGTACTTCATGGGGGGTAGTCCACACTCCCTCTGTCTCCCCGACCCCCCATTACACACATACTTGGTATGTCCAAGTAACCACAACAATAGGCTTTAAACTTGTACAATGTAAGAGCAGGAAGGGCCACAGGATCATTTGATTTGACCCCTCATCTTTTCTATGTGGGGGCTCTGAGGCCTGCAGAGTCTATGTACCTGGCCTTCAAGTTAGTTTTATTTATTTTTTATTTTTTTTAAATGATTTTCATACCATTCTTTTTTTTTTTTTTAAGATTTTTTATTTATTTATTCATGATAGAGAGAGAGGCAGAGACACAGGCAGAGGGAGAAGCAGGCTCCATGCACCGGGAGCCCGATGTGGGATTCGATCCCGGGACTCCAGGATCACGCCCTGGGCCAAAGGCAGGCGCCAAACCGCTGCGCCACCCAGGGATCCCTTCAAGTTAGTTTTAAAGTGAGATGGGCTTTCAGCATCATGAGAACTTTGAATTGAGTAAAGCAAGCTTCCCGCCTACAGTACTTTCTCTCTGGGCCCAAGACGCCCTAACCCAGCACATCTTGCATGGGAGGTGGAGCAGGCTGGGTTGGAGCTGTATCTCCTGCCAGCAGCTTAGGACATTCAGATGAGACTCCAACTTTGCAAGAGAGGATCCAGTGCTCATGACCAGGAGGCTTGTTACTGGGTGGTGCTTGGTGCTCGACCCCACCTGTCCACATCTTGTGCACCTTTAAGGGGCAGATTGAGCCCACGTGCCCAAGAAGCCTATTCTAACCATCACAACCTCATAGTCTCTTCTACTGTCCTTTTTGTTTTTTTTTTTTTTTTGACCAAAATACCAATATCAACAGTTTGTAGATACCAGGCTTGGTACCCACTGTAACGGAATCCCTTGGGAGGAACCTTTCTCAGCATACCAATTCATAGCCCCGTCTCCTAGAGATTCTGACTTAGTAGGATAGAGCTGGAGGAGAGCTCAGGGCTTTGTATTTTTCTAAGACTTCAAGTAATACTGAGTGTGAGCCAAATTCTAGAAACCACTGTTTTCTATAATTATTGAAAATATAAATAAACGAATGTTTGGGGTCTATTTACTTAGCACTAGGTAATCTATGAAATCCCCCCTAATGATCCCAAGAGGGGGGGAGCATTGTATTTTGGCCAAGAACTCTCACAAGGTCACAAAGCTGTTGAGTGGCACGACTAGGCTGGAATCCTCGTCGTTATTTTCACTGTTGGACCTTGAGCAAATTTCTTTAGAGCGTACATGTTTCCGCTGGCCGATGCAGAGAGAAATGATGGGTGTTTCTGGGGGTTTTGTAGGGAATGAATCCTTGCTGAGGACACTGTGCGTGGTATTGTTCTGGATCACACGGAACAAAATTACCTCACTGAATAAGTTTTAGAAAGCCAGTTTATGGTGTAGTTAAACTATGACAGAGTCTGTACTGCCTGGACTCCGAAGGAGTCCTGTGTTCTGGAAGTGTTACTGTATAGAATGACAAAGCGCTTTCACTTGTCACTTATCATTTGCTCTTTGGGACCCTCTGGAGTTATTATTCTTCCCTGCAACTGCCAAAAATACATAAATAAAAATAGAAATTGGAGAACTTAAGTGAACCGCCCTAAGTTGGTATTTTTTATTAGGTCCACTTTCATATATCCGAGGTTCTAACCTTACACGCCCATGAATATTTTTTTTTTTGGTTGAATCCAAATCCCAAGATATTATTTATCTCAACTCTATGGCAAAACAATTTATTCCCCACTCTGCCTCTCTGACCCCTTCCTCCCTCCCCAACCTCATCTAGAAAACACTTAGGAATTGGGCAGCAAGCATTACGAGCCCCCCTCCACCCTCACAACCCTCCGGGGAGGGAGCTCCTGGTTGACTATTTAAGTTTGAAATTTTCATTTTATCCTAAGGTCAATTTACCCACCCTCAAAATGACACATCTTTGATGAAATGTCCTGGCGTAAGATGGATAGTTGGTGCGGCTAGACAGGAATAAGACATTAAAGATGGAAGGTACAGTACAAAACAGATCATTTCATTCACCCAGCCCTGACAGTGGGCCCCCAAATGATCCGTCTCCTTGGGGGCCGCTTCTCCCCTCTCCTTGGGAAAGCATCGGGGTGCTTTCTCCTGGTCTCTCATTTCTGCAGATGTTCGCCTAGGAGCTTTCCTTCTGGATCTCATCCCAGCTCTCTCAACATTTTGTTCTATTTCTCTTTTTCCAGACTAATTGAAGGACACTGCGTTTCACATTTTTGCAGCCTTTCATTCATCTTCCATAAATGTTGATATATTTCTCCTTTAATTCCTTCTAAACCTGATAGATCTTTCAGAAACGTGGCCCCTGTCGCTTTTAGGACCTCCATGGCAAAACATCCTCTTGAGCAGAACGTATTTTCGGTTGGTTGCATATGACGGTAAGACAGGTTTCCTTAATGGGGAAGCTTAAAGCGGGATCTGCATAGGTTCTGCTCCATCGCTGGAGTCGCTGACTCAGGACTTCGCTTTTGGGGGTGCATGGTGTCAGGGGCTCCCTTAGACAAGCAGACAGATCTTCCTTTGAGAATGAGAGGCCAGGGGAGGGTAGGGGGGGGGAGAGGAGAATGTAGGGAGCCCCACTGTACTCTTTGTCCAAAACACAAGGAGCATCCTGCCTCCCTGCCCCTAAGCTCTTCCCAGTTATAAGAATCTATCAAACTAATCAATTAGTATTAGAAGAATCAGAACCATGGCACCATTTTAATAAAGCTTAATTTATATGGATGTCTGGTTTAATTTAGTCAGCTCCTTTCTTCTCCTGGTCCCTCTCTGCACCTCCCCCCACACCCGCTTTGTCTCCCTGGTCCTTGGGTTCATTTCTACCGGTGGCAGTGGGTTAACCCACTGCCCTGGACTTGTAACCCCCAGCTGTTCTTTTCCCCCCACCCCTCCAACCAGGCCCCTGGGGTTCTAGTCCTGGAGCCAGTGCTCAAAGCCTGAGTCCTGCAGAGGAGTTCCCAGCATGCTCCCAGCATCTGCACACAGATCCACGGACGTTTCCATCCTTGTGATTTCATTGCTCATAAGATTCTCACTCAAACGTAAATTTGTATTTCCTCCCTGAAACCAATATAGTTGCTGTTTTGGGTTCTTTTCTTCTCTCTCTCTCTCTCTCTCTTTTTTAATTTCAAGATTTAGGCTATTCTAAAATTGCATTTCACTTCTGTGCCTGGTTGCCCAGTCTGTGTAACAGGGTTCTTTTTGTATGAGTTGTATTTTCTGTACATTGCCTCTGAGCTTATTCTTTACACTGAATTACTATGCCTCAATATGCAATCCACAGGGCTTTTCTTTTGAGACTTCTAAAATATTTTCAACATGGGATTTCCATGATATTAAAAATTTTTTATTATGAAATACATCATCCACAGAGAAGAGTATATATATAACATATATTTAGAATTTAAAGAAAAATATTGAAATGAACTCCTCTGTACCCATCAGACTGCATACCAAATAGAACAATAGCGATACCTCTTCACATCCCGCGTGCCCTTCACAGATCTTACCCCCTCTCCTTGCTTGGGCTAACCACAGTCTGGACTGGGTGTAAATCATTCTTCTTGTTGTTGCTTTCACACATACATGTCTCCCTAAGAAATATATTATTTACTTGCTTTCTGTTTTTGATCCTTACATAAATGAAATCGTACTGCATATGTTTTGCGATTTTGAATGTTTTACTAATACTGTATTTTTGAGATGCATCTACATTTTTACATATAGCTATAGACACTCATTTTTACCAATTTAGTGCTCCCTGTTTTCCATACAACACCATTTGTTTATTCCTCCTTTTTTTTTTTTCTGTTGGACATTTGTGTTGTTTTTAGTTTTTTAGATTTTTGGTTTTTTGTTTGTTTGTTTGTTTGCTATTACAAATATAACTTCTGGACATTCTGGTATGGCTCCTAGAATAGAATTGCTAGTTGGTAGGGTCTACTCTTCAATTTTCCTAGGTATATTTTTACTGATGTATTTTCCAATCGGTTGGGCCCATTTATCCTCCTGTTAGCAGAGTATCAAACTTTCCATTGCACATGCTTATCAACTTCTGGTTTGTCCAGCATGTAAATTTTTGCTGATCTGTTGATTGTGTGGTTGCACCTTACTGGGATTTTGACTTACATTTTACTGATTATTAATAAAATAAGTACCTTTTCATGTTTATTGACTATAGATATTTTCTTTTCTGGAAAATGCATGTCTTTGATTTTTGCCAATTTATTTTTGGGATTTTGTCTTTTTTCTTTTTAAATTGTAGTTGTTTTTTTTTTTTCCTGAACAGAAATCTTTCATTATTGCATGTTTCACAAAAACACGTAACATCTTATATGTTTTGCAAAGATAAATATTTTTTCTTAGTTTGTGGCTTGCCTTTTCATTTTCTTAATAGTGTCTTTTGTTCAAAGTACATTTCTAATTTTAATATAATGGATTCCATCAATTTGTTTCTTTATAATTTTTACTTTTCGTGTCTAGCTTTAGAAATCTTTTTCTGCCTTGAAGTCACAAAGATCTTCTCTTATATTTTATTCTAACAGTTTTAGTTTTGCCTTTTACATTTAGGTCATACTTCTAGCTGCAAATTGGTCTTTGCAAATAGTGGTAAATAGGTATTCAAATTTTTTTTTTCTATATGGCTAACTAATTTTCTCCTCATTATTATTAAACAGAGTCTACCTTATTCACTTTATTTACAAAATCAGTTCTGTTACATTTTAAGTTTCTGGGATCTCCATTTGATTATATTTGTCGATGTGTTTTACCATGTCCCCAAATATACAGCTTTCACCAGACTTTTTAATAATTCTCGATTACAAATTCACAATCTTATCTTTCTTCTGCATTAGTGTTTTGGTTATTCTTAAACGTTACTTCTTAGATACAAATGTTAGAATCCACCTGGAAAAAAACTAACAGAATTTTCTTTGGAATTGAATTGAATGCAAAAATGATTTTGGGAGAATTGACATCCATGAGTGAATAAGATATATCTCTCAATTTCTTTAAACTTCCTTTAAGGTATTTCAATAACATTTTATAATTTTCACCATCAACTTTTTATCATCATATCTTTGGATACATTTGTTCCTTGTACTTTTTGTCATCATAAACACACAGAGACAAATGCAAAGTGTTTTCTCATACTTTCATATGCTTTATAGCCATGCAATTGAGTTTTGCAGATTAGGATCTTATTACTGGAAACATTGCTAAATTATTTTATTAATTCTAATAATTTCTGTTTTGTTTTTCCATATAGACAATCATATCATTTGTAAATGACAGTTTAGTTTTTTTTCCCAATCTTTGTACTTATTATGCTTTTCATCTGTAGTCAGATCGAACTGTCTAGGTTCCAATACTATGTTGACTAGAAGTGATGACAGTAGGCTTTTTAAATCTTATTTCTAATTTGAAAGAGAATGCTTTTAATATTCACCATGAAATATGGAGTTGCTATAGTTTTTGGCATATACTTTTTACCAGATGAGGAAAATCACATCTATTCCAAGTTTTCTAAGATTCTATTTTTAAAAATCATGAATATCAGCTGAATTTTATCAAGTTAGTTTTCTGTATTTATTGAGATGGCCATATTTTTTCTTTTATTCTTTTAATATGGTAAGTCACTTTATTGCATTTTCTTATACTGAAACTATGTTGGAATAAGTCTAATTTGCTAATGAAGTATCATCTTTTTATACATTCCTAAATTTGATTTTCTGATAGTGTGTTCAATAATTTTAATCTAAATTTATGAATGAAATTGGCCTGTAATTTTTATATATTTATAATTTTCTTGTCTCATTTGAATTTGTAGCTAGATTATTCCTATAGAGTGAATTAGGCAATATTCCTTCTTTTTATAGTCTTTGAAAGAGTGTGTGAAAAATTGTGTGAACTTGCCAATTTTTTAAATGTAGAGCTCATCTGTAAAACCATCTGGAACTGGTTTGTTTTTGATGAGTAGATTGTTAACTGGTTATTCATTTTAATGAATGGTTGTAGGTAGGAATGACAGGTAGACTGTTTTACTAGGGATTTGGATCAGGCACTGAACTAGTCAGGCTAGATGTCAATCAGTAAACAAGACCTGGAGGTCTACTGTACCCATAATTAACCTTTAGTTGATGGATTGTAGAGAGATTTATGGGGCCCTTGGGGGAGGACCAAAGGTGGTCTAGGTGGCACTTGGGGATCAAGGTAGGGGCTCTTAGAAGCTAGCATGAAAAAAAAAGAAGCTAGTATGTAGATGTTTCAATATTTAACAATCTATAAGACTTGTGTTACATTAAAGCAATGTGTGCTGCCTGAATATAAGATTTTTCTAAATTGGCTTTTTTTATAATTTCTATTTTTCTAATACATTTCTAATAAATTGTCACAATTATCTAATATCTATTTACTCTTCGATGCATCTGTGATTCTGTTCCTCTTTCATTCTCAATATTGTGTTTTGGGGCCTTCTCTTTCTGTTCTTGTCTTTCTCACAATCTTTCTCTGTGCTCAGCTTTGCAAAACCCTTGTCAATCCTATTAGACTTTCCAAGGAACCTACTTTTTGGTTTGTTGATTCTATTGTCTGTTTGCTTCCTGTTTCATTTGTCCAAGCTCTTACCCCCCTTTTTTAAAATTAGTTAAAAGAATTAGCATTAATTTAAATTTCCCTCCAATCCAGCTTTTCCAGCATTTTCCAGATTTCACATATGCGTTTTTCATTGTGATTCTTTCCAAACGTGTTCTGAGCTGAGCAGGTATCTCCAGGTGTTTCACCTACCACATTGCTAGAGCTCAACTTATCTCTGTAAGGACTGGGAAAAAAATTATTATTTAATTTTCTAATTAGAAATTGCTTTAACTGAAGTTTTAAATCAAAAGGATCCTTTGTTTCTCTTTATGCTTGCCAAAAATGCCAGAAATGAAATAATTAAATAGAGTCACAGCTCCTTTTGACAATCTGTTAAAAATAAATAGGACAACTAATTTTTCTCTCCCCCTTGTTTTCCTGCCTCTCCCACCCCATGTATTTTTCCAGCTTTATTGAAATAGTATTGATATACAACATATGAAAGTTTAAGATGTACAAATGATGATTTGATACATGTATAGATTGCAAAAGGATTACGATGATAAGTTTAGTTATCACCTTCATCCTCTTCCATCCTGTCACATAATTACCTTTCTTTTTTGGTGTGGTGATAACATTTAAGATCTACTCTCTTAACTTTCAAGTATGTAGTACAGTATTGATAATCATAATCGCCATGGGGCACCTGGGTGGCTCAGTAGGTTAAGTGGCCTACTCTTGATTTCCGTTCAGGTCATGATCTCAGGGTCGTGGGATTGAGCCCCAGTCCCGCTCCACGCTCAGCAGGGAATCTGCTTTGGATTCTCTCTCTCTCTCCCTCTGCCCCTTCCCAAACTCTTGCTCTCTTTCTCTTAAAAAAATGAATAAATAAAGTCTTTTTGAAAATTATAATCACTAAACTACATTAGATAGCCAGAACTTACTCCTTTTATACCTGGAAGTTTGTACCTTTTGACCAACATCTCCCCTTTTCCCCTCTTTCCTGCCCATGGGAATCACCAGTCTATTCTCTATTTCTGTGAGTTAGGTTTTTCTAGGCTCCACCTGTAAGTCAGAACATACAGTATTTATTTTTCTCTGTCTCATCTGTTTCACTGAGCATAATGCCCTCAGAGTCCACCCATGTGGTACAGAAGGTAGTTTTTTTTTTTTAATTATTTATTTATTTATTTATTTAAGAGAGAGATAGTGAGAGAGCATAAGCAGGGTGGAGAGGGAGAAACAGGTGCCCTACTCAGGGATCCTGATGTGGGGCTCGATCCCAGGACCCTGGGATTGTGACCTGAGCTGAAGGCATATGCTTGACTGGCTGAGCCACCCAGGCGCCCCAAGTTTTCTTTTCTAAAAAATATGGCTGAGTAATATTCCACTGATATATATAGATATAGATATATCTAAAGTAAGAGAGAAGAAAATTGATTCATTGAGAGATAGAGGCAGAAGCTTTGAGACAGCCTTTATGAACACACAGATGCCAGATGTGCACACCCTTACACACATTCACAGAAAGAGAGAGAGAGAGAAAGGGAGAAAGAGAGAGAGAGGGAGAAATCCATGCACAAAGTGAGGCCTATTGGGGCTCAGAGACGAGAGAACAGACATAAAGAGAAAGGAGAGAGAGAAGGAAAGAAAAAGGGAAAAGCAGATTCACACAGGGAAGGAAAACCAGAATAAGAAATACTCAAAGGGAGATCAAAATTTAAAAATACAGAAACAGGTTGAAGGATACAAGTGCACACAAGTATACAAAAAGTATACACACACTATGTAGAGAGAGGGTGAGCCCTTGTGAGGGGATGTGACATTCAAGAAGAGACAGAGGCTCAGAGGGAGTGAGCGTTCGGGCTGCACGTGTAGGGGGAGAGGGGCAGAAACAGCCACATGGGGGAGAGAGATACAGAGAGGAGAGAGACAGAGAGACAGAGAGAGAGAGAGAGAGGTGAACTAGGACACACTTGGGCAGAGGGACTAGGGGCTGGAGGGCCGGGGTCAGCCAGGAGGTGGAGGATGAGACCTGTAGGAGAGGATAACAAGCAGAGAGAAAGAAAGATGGGGAGAGGCCATGAGGAGTAGCTGCAGATAGGGAGCTGCAGAGAGGCTGGAACCAGTAGCCCCTGGAATTAAATTGCAAATAAATAAAAAGAATAAATAAACAGGACAATACCAGTTAGCGAGTCAGGTGTCACCCTATCTCTTCCTTCCAGCTCTTCCCTGTGTTGAGGAACAAAGGGACAAATGCAAGCAGAGTAAGGAAGTGGGTCAACGTCTCACGATGACTGTTTTCAATAAGGTGAGAAGTATCCAGAGAACATACTTTTTTAGTTTCCCTCTAGATGTTGGCATTGGACACTAGTGGTTCAAGTCAGCACAACATCTGGAGATGAAGGTTATGTAGACACCCCAGGGACCTGGATTAATCACCTTGCCTGCTGCTCCTACAATGAATCAGCAGCAACTTCAAACAATAAAACAGCCCCGAACTGGTGATTTCTCAAGGGTTCGTTAATGATGTGGTTCTCAAAAAATATATCAATTAAGAGTACATGTTGAATGGCACAATCTATCATCACGTCACAGTGTGCTGCAGGGAAATTTTTAAGAGAACAATAACATATACTTCCAGCTTATAAGGAACTTACTATTTAGTTATGGAGATGAAACAAATAGATTAATATCTTAGGGAAAAATAACCCACTAACTTGTGAGGTGCTGAGCATTTATCCTACTTCCTACATTCATACAAATGTGTAATGTTGACTAGAAAATAAGTTCTGTGAGGACATGATTTATTTATTTTGCTCACTTTGTTCCCAGAGTCTAGAATAGTACCTGGCATATAGTAGAAACTCAATTTCTTATCAAATTCATCTAAATGGGATTTTTTTAATGGGATTTTGAGTCAGACAGATTTATCTTTTGCTATTTATCGTTTGTGTGGCCTTGGGCACATTAGTTATCTAACCTCAGTCTTACCATCTGTAAAATGGGGTGATGACAGGACCACTGCCGTAAGTAACTATGAAGTCCCAATTGGTCTGGGACATGAACAGTGGCACACTGTTAATAAATGGCATATATTATTCTTATTTATTATGTGTGCTTATTAATATATCTTCTACTTTAAAACGTTTTGCTAGCTGGGTAGAAATCACTCTAGGACTTCGAAAATTAAACTCTTACATGTTTCCAAAATATCTTATGATTCTGGTTATTAGGAATTAAGAGGGCTCTTTCCTCAACCAAAATGAGCTCGTGAATAATATTTGAATAATACTGCAAGAAATGTGATATATTGTCATTAAATCCATAGACTTTTTATTTCACTTGCTAAACTCTATCATATTTGCAGCATTATTTGCTGCGGTAATACCAGCAACTGTAACTACATATGCACAAAAGAATTCCTAGTTACCCTTCTATTTTACAGGTGTGATTCTGCGTGGATGTAAAGGGTCAGGTCCTAGAAATGCAGATGCAAGAACCAACTTAAACATTCCAGGGAATAGAAGTGACCGATATTTCCAGTCACGTCCAATTGTGCTGCTGGCATAGAAACACACAGAGTGATGATGCTAAAAAAAAAAAAAAAAAAAAAAAAAAAAAAAAGTCAGCACATTTTCAATTCAGATTGACACAATTCAAGAGATAGACATAACTGACATTTGTTCAATAATGTTCAAGTATGTCAAAGAATCTGTGAAAGAAAGTTTGATATCTCTAGTCAGCTTAAAGTCAAGTACTACACTGGGCAAATATGTTTCAGGCAGATGCAGATGTTCTCAGATGAAATGTTTCTTTAAAAACTTGACGAAGGTGTTCAACTGATGGCACACCAGAGAATCACTTAGGCTTGCCTCTTGGTAACCGGTCAGGCAATCTCTTGTCCGTGGTTCTGTGTGTGCGTGTGTGTGTGTTTTAATTGTTTGCTTGGTTGGAACTTGGTCATAGACAATGTACCGCCACAAGTGAGATCTCTATGGACATAGTCGAGACCCCAAGAATCATGAGCCTAACCTTTTCGGGCTGTATTAGTCATTCCCAGCTGATCGACAGCCATCTAGGAAATTTGATCGGCTTTTCTGGGCATCACCATGCTTTTCCTTCTGTGTGCCATGTCTCAGGAGATTTCTGCCGCATAGAATATTCTCCTATTTTCTTATTTGGTTGTTCACATCCTGCTTGTTCATTGAAATCCATCTCAAATGACACTTTTAGAGCCTTTCCTCATTCTACAATGAGATATAATTTCTCCCTTAACACAAAATGCTCAGGTTCACCACTAAATTATAAGGTCCTCCATGGCAAAATCTCTTTCCTTATATTTGTATTTCCTGTAGAAAGAAACTCAAGACTTCCCCATATAAGGTGCTCACATTAATGAATCCCCCTCCCCCCAAATTGTTCTTTTCAACAGATATCCATGACTTTGCATGTAACTTGACAGGGCCCTCCTGCTGTGGGCAGGGCATAATTATCCACGCCTGGCCTTGGGCATGCAGTTAGCTGTGGCCAATGGCACTGTTAGTAGATGCTTTAGGAGAAGAGACTTGAAAAGTGCATGTGGGCCTGGCCTCCATTTGCTCCCTTTTCTGACATTACAGGAGAAGGCCATTCACACGGTAAGGATGAGAATATGGGACAGCTAGAACAAAGCTGTTCCAGGTGAGGTGCTCCAGTCAAGACTTGCTGAGCCCTAGGCCATCCACAGAGATACAAGCAAGTTCGGTCAACATCAGCTGAGCAGCAAAGTCAGCCATGTAGTAAATAAATATCTATTGTTCCAGGCCACTGAGTTCTATAGGTATTTGTTGCACAGCAATTTTGTAACAATAGCCAAGAGTAAGATACTCAATAAATGTCTTCAAAGGAATGGCAATAAGATTATTTTCTAGATTTTACAATTGATGATTTAAGGATTAATTTACACACAGCTGAAGTGGGGATCAGTGACCTATAGGAGATATTATGCATTCCTTAAGTGCACATTATAATGAGCCTAACCACACAAACTAAAGGGATGTGGTAGTTCTAGTAAGTGTAGGTTTCAGAAAGGATGACCTGTGGAAAATGTGGAGGGATAGATGTGGCATGGCCCTTGCTTATTGGATTTAGAACTGGTACATGGGCATAGCCCCAAAGCAGTGGGGTGGCGAATGTCAATAAGGAAGATGATTTTTAAGTGGAGTGCCAGAGTTTCCCTCATCACCCATATCTGATTGGTTTGTGGCTGTTCATCGTTCTTCCTGAAGCATGAAGTCCAGAGAGGAGCCCTGTATGTGAGGGCCCTACATTAAGTGTGAAGACGTGCAAAAATATAAAGGATGCTGGGGATGGTGACGGTGCTGATGGTGACCAGTGAGATCCTTTCCAACTCTGGCTTTCTCAGATTTTATTTCACTACACTGAATTTGAACTTTAAGATTCCTGTTCTGCCTTTTTACGGGAGTCATATTAAGGTGGGAATTTTTGACATGAATACCATAGGAATAAAATAAAATGACCATAAATGTCAGACAAGAGAACAGACCATTTCTCTTTACTTTGAAAGGTAAAGGTCTGTTCTCTCGAAGCCCTAATGATAGCCTTATATTTGTGAAAAGTATGCTCACTATTGACATCTTATTTCACCCCCAACCCAGCCTTGTGAGGCAAATAAGGGTATGTATTAACATTTTCCCCCTTTCAGCAGATGGTATGGTTGCCACCAGGACAGACCAAGTTATTTTCCCCCAAGGCGATACCAGTAGTGAGTGGTAGAGCCAGGATCAGAATTCAAGTCCAATTCCCCATGGACATGAACTACTTAATAATATTGCCCCTCATAAATATATTTATCAAGCCTCTTTTAAAAATCTAATGCAAACTGAAGAAAAGCTTCCAGTCGCCACACCTACCATAACCATCATGCAAGTTGTCGTAGATAGCTGTGGTGTCAAGAGCCAAGTGCAGGGAGTTGGCCCACGTGTGTGATCTGAGTGGTGAAAGGCTTTGACTGCTGAGCTCAGGTGTCTCTGGGTTGTGAGGCTGCATCTCCTGGACAGAAATGGAGGCAGAACGAAGTGTGCATCTAAATTACTGTCACTTGTTATTGATTTACTGATGGCTTCTAAAAATGTCGCATTTGAACTGTCAGTGAATTTGCCTACTGTTGGCACAAGTGATGAAAGCAAGTGTGAACCATAATTGATTAGGCCTCATTTGCTTATCTATATTATGCTAATTAGATCTGCAATCTTTCCCTTTGTACCGTCACCCAGTGACAGAGTAAATCAGGGTGATTGGGATGCAGATAGGATTAGAGGCAAGAATGCAAGATTGAAGGGCCCCCATCTGATCAGAGAGGAAGTATCTTTCTTCACTACACTTCTCTTTAGAAATAAAGCATTCTATGACTCCCTTTCTTGGTGTCTTCTTTGGAGTGATTTTATTGAAATTAATTCTAGCTCTCTGGACCCAAAACTTGGGCACTTTTATGTAACCCCATCCACTGGCTTGTGATGGTGTATGGCCTAGGATCAGAGTGAGAAATCTTTTGGTAAGAAACTAGGACCTCATTACAGGCTCTCTGGGTCAACTCCTAATACACTGAGAGAACTGGAGTTTGTTCTCTCTGACCTCCTACCTGCTCATAGAAAGTGAAGGTTTTCTCCCATTTTGGAAGAGATTAGCTGGACTTCAAAGAATCTAACTAAACTTTAAACTTTTTAGTGCTGATACTTTTGCAGCTTTACCAAAGCACATACACCTAGGGAGCACCCAGTGCTGGCTTATGGAAATCTGTTAATCACCACGCATGTGTTGAACACTTACAAAGTGAACACTCACTTATCAGTCAACGTATGGTTGTTGGGCAATCTGTGCAACAATCTCCTAAGGTGCTTGTGAACATAGAGACTTGTAAACCCCACCCCAGCAATTTATGAGTCAACCTCTGGCATTGGCCTCTGAGGATCCACATTTTTAATGAATTCTCTAGATGATTCTCATTCATGTCAAAGTGTAAAAACTATGGTCTCAGGGTAGTTTGATAACACACACACACAGAGTATTAGAAGGAGATTCTGGTGATAATTAGCTTAACATCTAGATGGGATGATGATGATGCTGATGATGCTGATAAAATAACAAAATTAATGAATAAGATTGTTTAAAAATCTCAGGGAAGGAACATTAAAACACATCTAGTCTAGTACTTCTCAAATGAATTCTATGTATCAAATCCCATAAGGAGCCCAATAAATCAACTGTTATTGTTGAAAAGGCAGAGGGACCTGAAACCCTGTCATCTTTGTCTCTTATTTCTCATGGTGGCCTCCAGGAACACAAGGGACTTTGTGTTTCCCCCGGAAAAATAACAATTATAAAGACTAAGTTGAAGCAACCAACAAACAGTAGAAAAGATGCTCAAGCTCATTAGCAATCATAAGAATGCAAATTAAAACAACTTTATACCCTTCACATTGGCAAAAATGTAAATGAGTTGGCTAGACTACCAGGCACAGAGTACTCTTCAGTGTTGCTGGTGGAATTAAATTATTACAGTATTTTTGAAAGTTCTGACAATATACTTATTCTTTGATGCAGCAATCTCATTCCTGGGGATTTATCCGACAGGAATAAAAGCACGAGAGCATGCAGGATGTTTACTGCAGTGTTTTCTGTTGCTAAAAACTGAAGACAAGTAAATGCTTATGGATAGGGAAATGGAATTGTAGCCTACCCGTATGATGACAGGTTATGCAGTTATTAAAATGATTAAGGTAGTCCTATGCCAGTACACTTACAGAGATTATCCGCACGTATTTTTACTTGAGAACGGGTATATTTTAACAACACCAAATTTCATAATGTCATGCGAGTCCTCCATACACACATATTTTATCGTGGATGTATGTTGTTACATGAGCATGATGAAAGTTGGAGGGTTGTTCCTGTTGTTCATGTTGATTATTGGGCACAAGGAGGAAAGGAAGACAAAGGGGAAAACACTATTTAAAAGCTAAGGTCTGAAAAAAAAATAAAAAAAAATAAAAGCTAAGGTCTAGGATATGAACACGAACTATGATGTCATTTATGTAAAACTGTGTGTCTGCCTTAGGTACAAGCAAAAAGTTATATAGAAAGACGTCACCAAAATTATTAACAGTGGTGGGATTTCAGGTAAATTTTATTTCCTTCATTATTGTCTGATTTTTTTTTCTCCCCAAGACACATTGTGAAAAATAAAAGCAAAACTGATTTTGCTCAAAGCCATTCATTTGGTAAGAAATCTAATAGTCTGGGAAACCTGGGTGAGGTGATTTAGCTCTGGTCAAATAATAAGTGAATGATAGAACTTTGTTCCCCACCAGCGCTACCGATCAGCGATTTCTGTTGAGGTAGTAACATTGAATCACCACCTGGATTCAAGTCTTATGGGCGGGCACCATGTCTCACTCTTCATCT
The DNA here is from genome assembly GCF_053574225.1 of Canis aureus. Lineage (NCBI taxonomy): Eukaryota > Metazoa > Chordata > Mammalia > Carnivora > Canidae > Canis > Canis aureus. Next base: position 4,558,083 of record NC_135648.1, read on the forward strand.
GGTCACCAGTGCCCCACACACAGTAGACACACCCTCGCACAAAGTGGGAAATAAATGAACCTAGAGGTAAGAAAAATAGACCGTAAATATTATTTCAAAAAGCACACTTAAAGAAAGAGTAAAACAAATTTGTATACGTTTTATATGTATTTGCATGTATTGGTTTAACACTGGAAAATAGACTTTATTCTGTTTGTCACCTAAACTTCTATAGGATCCAAGAAACTGTGAGACCCAAGGTGAAAGTAGAGTCTGTTAACAGGGCAAACCGCTGACACGCTAAGACACAGATTTTGAATGTTAGTCTGACCTTATTTTTCTATAAAAGCTCTATTTTCTAACCATTGTTGACAATTTTTTTTTATCATGCTACACTCTTTCATAGGATTATAGTTACAAAAGTTACAAGATGTGTTTTTAAACGGTGAATATTTTATAATGCTGCCAATCTTTCTCACCAGAGGAAATAATGTTAAGAGAATAAAAAGAAATCCAAAGAAGTTCTCAAAACAATATTATCAGTTCTATTCAAAGTCATCATTTTTTTTAATCACTGCTTACTGTTTTTATGACAGTTATTATTATTCACATACAAAGAAACTAATCAAGTGATTGAGAGATAGGCCAGATTCATTATTATGGCTTTGATAATGAGAGTACGTAGCAGAAGCAGGATTCAAACCCTGGGCGGTCAGATTCTAGAACTCATACCTCCCCTAATTCCATTATATGATCATCCTGGTCACTGTTAACATCTACCAGTTCAAATTTTACTAAGCATGAAAGAGAGTCAGTTATGTGGAAATACAGTTGACTTGCTCGGCAATTCCAATCCATGAGACATTTGCATAGTTTCTCAATCCAGACACCCCCTGGCAGACCACTTGCTAGTTTTAATCGATCTTTGACAAGTTTATTACTCAAGTTCCAATTTCCTCATTTGTTTTTTAAAGATTTTATTTACTTATTTGAGAGAGAGAGAGAGAGAGCAAGAGGGAGCGAGAGAGCACAAGCAGGCCAGAGAGGAAGAAGAAGACTCCCTACCGAGCAGGGAGCCATATGTAGGGCTCCATCCCAGGACCCTGGGATCATGACCTGAGCCAAAGACAGATGCCTAACTGACTGAGCCACCTGGGTGCCCTCAATCTCCTCATTCGTAAAATGAGGACAATAATGTGACTTAATCTCACGGAGTTATAAGATAGTAATTTTGAGTTGTTTTGAATGGTGTCTGGCACATATAAAGTATCTAATAAATGCATAACTCTCATTATTATTTTTAAAGATTTTATTTATTTATTCATGAGAGATACAGAGAGAGGCAGAGACATAGGCAGAAGGAGAAGCAGGCTCCATGCAGGAAGCCTGATGCAGGACTCGATCCTGGGACTCCAGGATCACACCTTGAACCAAAGGCAGATGCCTAATTGCTGAGCCACCCAAGTGTCCCATAACTACTACTATTAAATGCATAACTTAGATGCTACCGATCAAGTGTGGCTGGTGAGGTTTCTCATGGACTTTGTCCATCTGGTCATCACAACCAACACACACCACCACCTACAATAGCATCAAGAAATGTGAGCTGTCACAGGCAATGCAGAGCTAACTTCCGCCGTTCTCATCTGGAAGGCCCTGGGGACCATGGTCTTGCTGTGATTCTTGCTGTGAGCAGGCCCAGGTAGTCCACATCGCCTTTAGGTGCATTAGAAACAAACACACCTGCCCCTGTCATGGGACACACTGATTGTGTTGGAACCAGAAAGCTGCTACGATAAATACACAGATCTATGATGTCTGTTATGTGAACAGTTCCTCCTGAGAGCCTGTGCTGTATGTGGAAGCTCTAACTATCACGTGACTCCTGAGAGCCCCAGTTTTTATAGATGGTGAAGCAATGTTTAGATGCCTTGGTATAACGTACCCACTAAACCTCTGAAGTAGGGAGTCATGTAAACCCACTTTTCCCAACAAGATTTTATTACAGGACATATGTTGGGAGAACAAAAAGAACCCCTGTTACAGGCTTTTTACTTAATCATGAAGAACATTGCTTTGTTTGAATTATATTATTCTATGCTTAATTTACCAACTATAACCAAACCTGTGGTAAAGTGATATCCTAATTACGAAGAAGTGGTTAGGCTTATTTAGCATTCCCTTCTAATGGTTATTACTGAAAGATAATGCTGGCTACTGATAATTTAAAGCTTTATGAAATCTTGGTCACACAAAAAGTTAATAATGATTATAACCTGCTACAATTGCCCAGCCTGAAAATATTTTTTGAAGTCACTCTTCCTATTACTGCTTCTGGTCCAGGCAGGTATCCCACGGTTCAGTTGAAAAATCCCTGTCCCTCACAGAATCAGTCTCACATGGCCCACTTCCACCTGATCCAAACGCCTCACCAGTTCTGCTCTCAAGCCTTGGAGATGCCAATTCTGCTTATTATTTTCTTTCAGTTCTGCTCTTGCCTCTTCTTTTGACTTTGATATATGCTGTTCTCTTTAAATGCTGAGGATCTTTTGTTTTTTTTTTTAAACATACATTTATTTATTTATTTATTTATTTATTTATTTATTTATTTATTGAGAGAAAGAGTCAAGGGAGGGGCAGAGGGAGATAATCTTCAAGTAGACTCCCCACCAAGCACTTAGCCTGACTCGGAGCTTGATCCCACAACCCACGAGATCATGACCTGAGCAGAAACCAAGAGCCAGACACTCAACTGACAGAACCACCCACACGCCCCATATATAATGAGGATCTTAGCTGCTTTTGGTGACCAGCCTGATTTTTCTTTCCAGAATCACTACGGCATCCGCTTAATGATTCCTCATTTGAATTGACCCTTTAAAGATCTTTCCACATTGGCTCTATTCTATTAGACTATGAGTTACTTGGGGAGGACAGGGACTGTGTCACATTGACACCATGTCTCCAGAGCTTATCATGTCAAATGAATAAATTTTTTGAATGTTGTTACACGAAAGTAGAATGACTTAGGAAACCAAGGTAATAGTCTCGCTCAGAGACACTGAAGTGTAAAATATGAAATAGCTCAATCTCTATGAAGCAGAAAAAAAGTAACACAAACAACAATATAGGATGGGGTGACAGACCATAGATTCCTGTCTAAGTGACTGAGGACATGCTTGGGAGAATGTCAATGACTTTGAGGGGTGTTGTGAAAGGTAAGACACTTGGTTGTGTCAAGAAGCTATTAGACCTCACTAGTAGGCATGAGCTCACTACTGAAGATTGAGAAATTATGGGGAACTTTAGAAATGGAGACCACAATGGAAGTCTAAGTATATACTTCAAAAAAGAGAGTGGATCTTGGCATTCTCCACCGATCCAACAGATCTAAGTAAAGAAACCAGAGAAGTCAGAGAGATAACTTAGCAAAAAGTCTCGTCAGGGTTAAGGGAGAGGGTTTGGTGTCTTGCCTGCTGTCAATTCCTTTGAGCCCCCATCAGCCTTTCCTGAGGACCCAAGGCAAATTTCTGTCCTCAGAGCAGGGGGATCAAAGGAGATGTTCCCATCGTATTATGGAAATGGATGGTTCCATTAATGTATGGCGTGTCCTCACAATTTCCTCATGCGAAGTGGAGCGGCATCAAGCACTATTTTTCAATCCCTTTTATTAGATGTGCCGGGTCTGACTCAGCAAACTGCAGAGCCTTGCTGGCCTCTGGACCCAGCTGATGAGGTGAACTGCGTTTATTAAGTTGATTGTGATAGGCACAATGGGACAGTGTCTCTACCCCAAACCCATATCTGTTTTGAATCTTATCTAGTCACTACAAGTCCATGGCTTAAGCAACTTTGGAGGAGGTGGTGATTTTAAAGAGGTTCTGAAAATAAAAGCATTGTAAAGTTAACTAATATATTTTTCCTCTCTTGTCATTTCCTTCCTTAAGGAAGACAGGGTGAATTATTTGGTATTGGAGAAAGGAAGCAGTTCAATAGAACAAACTCAAGGTTTGAAGTCAATGGTCTGTGTTTAAGTCGCAGTTCCAGAATAAGGCTTTATGTACAAATCATCTAAGGAACCAACTTACTGAGGTGTTTTGACCCACGGACGGTACAAACATCAAATTCTTTTTATAGTTTTTATCGTGTTACGCCATTGTCATCTCAGGGGGATCCTACTGGTTTTTTATCTCCTTCAAGATTTTTTTGTTTTTTAAGTTTCATATAGTCAGCTTAAAAACTTCTTTTTCACAGTAAATTAAATCCCATCTCCTCCCCTCCCTGGGCCACTGGACCCAGCCAGGTTTGGACTTGCAGGGCCTGAGGAGGCAGGAATGCTGTCTGCTCTGTCATTGCTTCACCCCTTCCCTCCCTTTGGAGCCTGGCCTTGTTCTGGGACCACCCCCCTCTTGCTTGTTTTTGGTATGGCTTCCCTTCTCTGGTACGGGGATCTAGAAGAAGAATAGTGTGGGAAGGGCAAATGCATTGTTTTTTAAACCTCTTTTTATTGGTTGTCATCGATCCTCTGGATTGGCACACATGGAGTCTCTGTGTAGCTGGCACCCAAACGCTGGAGTACTAGCACCCGAGTGAACTTGTGGGTGGGATCCACTTTTGGTTGGGAACTTGTGAGAGCTCCCCCCTGCCCCTAACAGAGTCATAGAGTTCCCTGAGATAAGATGAGTCTTTGGTCTGTCTTCTTGCAAACCCTCAGCTCTCATGTGTAGGAATACACTTCACAACTCTGGGCTGCCCTCCACTGGTGGCCACTAGGGTGTTAGCAAGGAAACTCAAGCAGCTTCTTTCCTTGGGTCCATTTGGTGAAGGGAAAGCTAAAAATAGCTGCTCTCTGATGCCTCCTTCACTCAATTCTTTGTCCCTCTGTTCAAGTAGGTACAGGTCACACCTCACAAATCCAACACCTGTGCAGCCATCCATCCAGACATTGAGATGTCTGATCCTCTTCCTTGTAGACATGGCTATTTTTGGAGTTTGCTTCACTTGGCTTTTGGTAGGCAAAAATATCTTTTCTTACCTCAAGGAAAGGGCAGAAAAAAGCCAGACTGACACATTTTGATTGAGTTAATTGTTGACTCTTTCTCTCTCTCTTTAAGATTATTTATTTATTTATTTATTTATTTATTTATTTATTTATTTATTTATGAGAGTGTGCACACAAGTGGGGATGGGAGGAAGGGGCAGAGGGACAAGCAGACTTTCTGCTGAGTGGGGAACCCAACGCAGGGCTCCATCCCAGGACTCCAAGACCATCAACTGAGCTGAAGTTAGACGCTTAACTGACTGAGGCACCGAGATGCCCCTGATTTTGACTCTTAAGAAGCCCTATGAGTAGTGTTTATGGCAGTTACTAGCATATTTCTATAGAATATGGGTTATTTATCATCTTTGCCCCTAGTTTGAAGCCTATTCCCTATCTCCAGGGCAAATGGAAATATCTCACTTAATATCCTTTTACATTTAACTTCAGTATGCTCAGAATTTTTTTTTTTTAAGTTCTGTGGGGAAAAAAAGTATCTTCCTTGGGTGCTGAGAAGAATTGTAACTAAATCCATTAAAATGTCAGTGCCACTCTTGGGACCATCTCTCTGGGACATCACTCTGGGGTAGATGTAAGGTATCTTCTAGATAGCCTGGACCCGTTGGCATGGCCCCTTCATCCTCGTGGCCTCTGAGTCAGACCCTGACCTCTAAAGATCACCCCATTGATGGAGAAACCTAAATCTACCACTGGCTTTCTTTGTACTTCAGTTTCTCATAATATACCATCATGTCCTTTCTTCAGAAGGGATTTCACTGGGATTCATTGTTAGGCACAAGATCAAAGAATGATATTAGTTAGTTTTGTTTGTTTCCTCACACTATGATATTAACACTAAGATTATATGCTCTGTGATATTTGCCACATTAAAGAATTAAGACCATATACAAAAAGAAGACCAGTTATGCATATAAAGTGTTAGTGGTGATTAATTAGGACACAAAGCCAGTAATAAATACTAAGTGTCAAGTAATAGACTCCAATTTATTTTTACCTTGGGCATTCTTAGAAACTGCATACATTTTTATGGAGTTGCAAAGGTGCATGGGTTGGTGTAGGTTGTGTTCAGTCCTCATGGAGCGTTCCTTTCCTTGGGATGAGAATGCAGTTTTGCCCACCACCAAAGCTAATTTTAACCCAACTTTCTGAATAACTTGAGTTCGTACTCCATTGTCAGAAAGGGTAATTAATGAACTATCATGAAACAAAGGTTGTATAGCTTCCTCTTCCTTTTTCACACGCCAAACCATTTTTCTTAATGGCAGCGTCCATGGCCTGAGTACACACACAGGCTAAATGGAGCTCATAGGAGGTGGACATTTTTATCTTTCCTGTTGGTTGCTGTGTAGGACTTCCTGGGTTTTGTGTACCGACTCAGTTTTCATTTCCTAGTCAGTGCTATTCCACATCTACTCTTCGAAGGCATTCTCTGCTTCTAGAGCTGAACAAGCTTCAAGGATGCCTTGTCCCATGACAGGACAAATAGGAACTGATTAATTCTCTAGCATCTTTATTAGCACCTTAGGGCTGCAGAGCCTCCTTCTACTTCGACGATTGCTCTGGGGCTTGCCCATGAAATAAGTAAATTAAAACAAGTGTCTCTTGTTTTTGGCCTGTAAGGTTTTGCTTGTGATGAGGGGTGGAAAGGACCATGGCAAATAGAAAATATATGAACATAAATAAAGGTGTAATAGCAGGACTTATCCTTTATTTGTCATAAGGATCCTGCTTTGAAATCCTCTCAAAATCTGTTAGAAGTTGCTATTCAGAGAAGTCAGAGAGTAGATATGATTGACACATATCAAGAAGAAGAAATACTTTACCATGTGGTGGGAACAAAACACAGAACCACAGGGTATGAGCCATTTCCTTCTCCCCTTCAAAGTGGAAATAATTTCATTTTTTAAAGATTATAGAAGTAGTCGCCACTGTGAAGATATTGGAAAATACAGAGAAGATTTTAAAAAAAGAAGAGTCAATATAATCCTAGCACATGTTTGAACAAATAGCTACCAACTCCTCATACTTCAACTTTATTCTTTATAATTACCGGTGTAGCTGTGTATTTGTGCTCCCCAATTCAATGAAAAGCCCCTGACTTGGATGACTGGGCCCACAATGCTTTTCTTTGTAGACTTTCAGTAATCAGTGCTGACTTTACTATGCATTTGCAATATGACAGACTTTATTCTAGGGACCTAACCAGGATGAGTTCATTTAATTCTGACACCACCACCCTGGGTGGAGCATTAATATCATGTCTGTTTGTAGATGAGAAAACAGAGCTCAAAGAAGCCGAGTAACTTATGCCACAAGTACCAGTTATTCACTGCTGGAGGTCGGATTGTGAATCCACGACTTTCCGAACCCACGAGCCTATAGGCATCACACTTTACTGCCTTCTCTTGTAGGGATGCTGTGAAAAGCCTCAATGATAATCTGATTCTATAAAATATATGGAGGGAGAAAAACTGGGACTATGAATAAAGTTTTCTTTTCCCTACAGGACTCTGCACACCACAAGAGTCTTCATTCTCACTTTTTTTTTTAAGGTTTATTTATTTATTTACTTGAGAGAGTGTGTGGGGAGGAGCAAGGGGAGAGAGGGAATCTCCAGCAGACTCCTCATTGAGTGCAGAGCCTGACTGGGACTCCATCTCACCACCCTGAGATCACCACCAGAGCTGAAATCACGCATCTGAGACACCCGGGTGGCCTGATTCTCATTTCTTTGGTCTAAGCTTTACTTAGATTCTCTCTTCCCCAGGTTAAGAGACTGCTGCATCGATAGTGAGGTGTGGTTTAAGTCCAGGGGCCTTGGTCATGCAGAGGACACAGGGTTCAGCAGCGTTGTCTGCTGGTAACGTTGCAAACAGTACTCTATTGATTTTGGCCCTCACCATGAGAACATGAGCAGCCACACATTATGTGCCCTTTTTGCTCAAGTGAGAGCAAAGTCTTAATCAGGCCCAGACATTTAGAATCCTATATTAAAGAGAGATATATAGATATGAATCCAATAGATGCTCGCTTCTGTCATTTTACTTTAATTGTAATTTTGCAACTTCAACAACAGAAGATCCATTAGGCTTTCCCCCTCAATCAATACGCAATATATTATCAGTCTAGACGACCAAAAACGACTTGTATAAAATATCAGCGCGTCGCATTTTCATTATGTAAATGGAACTCTGCAGGAGAATTAATTGATTATTCAGTTACTATGGATCAGTCTCAGATGTCTCAGTGAGATAAGAGAGAAACGAATCAAGCCTCTCCAGTGACTATAACTTAAAAAGGAAAAGGGTTAAAAAAAAAAAAAAAAGGAACAGGGTTTAAAAAAAAAAAAAAAGGAGAGAGAAGAGAGAGAGAGAAAGAGAGAGAGAAATGGAGAACACATTCTGCTTTCATTGACAGCCTGGGCCACACCTGTGAAATGCTGAGAGCGAGAAGAAATCCATTACCAAGTTTATCAGTGATGGACCATGGAGAGTTACTAAGGCTGGGTACTGTTTGGGGATCAACATTTTAAAACCACACAAGCAAAGCTCTGCATAAACAGTAAGAGTCTCCCCAGATGGCCTGTGCCCCAAGTAATCCACACCTACAATTACAGCAGGATTGTTTAAGTAATATATTGACCCATTTCTTTCTTCTTGCATAGGTGGGGGCTGGGGAATGAGGGAGAGATTTTATCTTTAGCTTCATGACAGAATGAAGAAGAGATATGAGAAGGCAAGTAGCTTCTTCTGTTTCCCTCCCCTTTTAGGTATCGAAGAAAAACAAATGTTCCCATTGCTACCACAGGAATATATGAGTTCGGTGGTAAATTGATGTGTTTGTTTGTTTGTTTGTTTTGATGTGTTTGGTTTTTAAGAAACATGCAACAGTATATACACTAGGTTCTCCCTCGGATAGCAGAGTCTGTACCACCCTTGTTCAGATACTACCCTTGCTCAAAAATGTTTGAGACCTTTTTTGGAGGCATTGACTGCAGGACATTCGGAGCACATTGCCTGGAGCAGTTCAACTGGTCAGTCTGTTGAGGAGTGTATTTAATTTTTGCAAATAGTCAAAGTTCTTTATATATGGAGGGAGGAGAATGAGAAGTCGGCTAAGCCAGAGGAATATTTCTCTGTTTCACAATGAGGTTTTAAAAAGCAGCAAAACTGCCTGGTTTGAACACAAAACCGTTTCTTTTATTTACTTATTTATTCTTTGCAATACTCTGAAGGCGACTTACGAAATATTGGAAACAACGACAGCTTCGAGGAGGACTATATCATGATTCCTCCAGTGACCATTCTGAAAAGCAGTCACCCTGGCTCGTTCAAAAATGGCATTTAAGACCAACCAAGCCAAATCAAACCAAATGACCTTATTTATATTTACTTTGTGTGTAAGCCAGGCATAACTGGTAGGAGGAGCTGGGGGGTGGGGATGCTTGGCCAATAGAGATTTCAAGTCTCACCTGAAATGAGTGGCACCTCTTCAGCTTAACCATGCTGTCACCCGGTAAGAAATTGGTGCTAGTACTGCCAACCGTTTTTATTTTTTTTAAAAGAAGCAGGATACGTAAATCTAATGTGAAGTGACCTGTATTTAAATGTTGGTAACCTATTCATAAGTTTAAAAACCAGGATGCAAGCCAAAATGAAATAATTTTGAGGAATGCATATAGCCCTGGGCCACTGGGCAGCTTCTGGGTTTGTTGCTGATTTTAATTACAATAGTCCTTTTTTTTAAATAAATTTATTTTTTATTGGTGTTCAATTTGCCAACATATAGAATAACACCCAGTGCTCATCCCATCAAGTGCCCCCCTCAGTGCCCGTCACCCAGTCACCCCCCCTACCTCCCCTTCCACCACCCCTAGTTCGTTTCCCAGAGTTAGGAGTCTCTCATGTTCTATCTCTCTTTCTGATATTTCCCACTCATTTTTTTCTCATTTCCCCTTTATTCCCTTTCACTATTTTTTATATTCCCATCACCCAGTCACCCCTCCCACCTCCCCTTCCACCACCCCTAGTTCGTTTCCCAGAGTTAGGAGTCTCTCATGTTCTGTCTCTCTTTCTGATATTTCCCACTCATTTTTTTCTCATTTCCCCTTTATTCCCTTTCACTATTTTTTATATTCCCCAAATTATAATAGTCCTTAAAAGAGAGGGGTTGGTGGTGTTTCTGAATGTAAAAGAGATGAGGGAATGGTGGGTAAGGGCATTTTTTGTTTCTTTGATTCCAGAGGGTTTTCCTTCTGCTCTCAGAAGCTCTCCTGCTCAATGAACACAGCTACTGAAACATTACACCATGTTTCAGTCATGTTGTGGGGAGTAGCACAGTTGATCAAGCCATGGTCCTTCCTTTCAAGAATTTCAGAACCTGATTAAGGAGACAGAAAATAAACTGAGGAAATATGCAGAAGAGAGCCATTGCTTCCAGAGTGAATACACATTCAAAGCCTCTATATAAGTCCTGGGAGCTCTGAAAGGAATAGAATAGACTGTCAGTTGGGGCAGGCGGTGGTTGGGGCAGAGCTGAGGGGGCTAGTGGATTCTACACAGGAGAGGATATATGTTCTAGGCCTTCCAAGAATAGGTAAGGTTTGGACAAGTGGAAATGACCAGGCAAATCCTCTCTCCTAGAAATTTCCCAATAGCCTTTAAAAAATGATCAAGTCTTTCCCATCAAAACAAAGACAAAACAGTATCTTTTTTGATCAAACTTCCCTGTTCAATTATTGTCTATTCTCCTTCTCCCTTTTCCAAACCAAACTTTTCCAGTGAGTTGTTACACTCTGTCTATGGTGTCTTTTTTTTTTAAAGCTACTTCTTTATCTAATCCAATCCAGCTTCTTCCCCCTTATCTTTTCTAACACAGCTCTTGGCAAATTTACCTCTGATCTTTGCTTAAAGATTTCTCTCTCAGAGAAGCCATGGCATGTCCAGACTAGCTGGTTCTGTGTATGTGTGAGAACTTTGCATACACTATCACCATTGATTGCTCTTTATCATATCATAACACATTGAGAAAGTACTCAGTAAGTGCCAGATGAATAAATGCATGCACATCTTTTGCTCTGTAAAATCCTTCCCACTGTTCATCCACTGCTGTGGCCAATCCACAAAGCTGTTGCCTAAAGAGCTTAATTTTTTTTTTTTTGCATTCAGAAGGTAAAAAATAATGATGATGAAGTAATCTGGGGGAGTAGAGGAGGTTATATATTGAAATGTTAACTCAAGGTGTGGACTTATATAATTGACTGTATATCATCCTGACTGACACCTTCTTGGACCAATTGAGACAATTCGATGCCTTGTGAAATTGGCTGAGGCAGTAAGCTTGATTGATCCAGTATAGTCAGAGGGTTTACTGGAAGCAACAGCTCGCTGCAGTGCTAGTACAGTGCTGGTGCAGCATAATGTATGGCTGCGATCCTTCTGGTGGCATACAGCTGTGTTTTCTAACTTTTTTTCTTTTTACCATCCCTCAGAGTAAGAAACACAACTTCTCTTGCAGCATGTACCCTTATACACACACCACTGAAGAGAGAATGTCATCAAATAATATTTACCCTTATTATGTGAAATACATTCTGGTATTTTCTACTATATTCTATTTCACTCTTAAAAACACTCATTGTGAGCCATTGATAGGTTTCGTCACCCATGAATGGGTCTTGACCTGCAGGTTGAAAAACACTAGCTTATAAAAAGTCCATTTAAAACATTTGCCAGTACTCACCTGTGAAGCATCCGTGGAGAAACAAGGTGGAATTGATGCTCTTACCTCCTCATGTTAGGGTTTGTAAACTCCAGCAAGAAAATCTTCCTGTTAGTAATCTTCCTTTTTCTTCTCTTGCATTAACTCTGGCCTTGCTGATATTTTCAACCTCCACTCCCTTCATGCATACCATGTTTATTTACTAATTCTTGATAAAAGTAAAAGGAAATCTTGGATTCTGATTCTGACTCTATCACCTATTAGCTTCTTTACTCATAAAATGAACGTAGATAATATGAGATTATGAGTGTACATGCCATTATAAGGTATAAGAATGAGAGATTCTCCATTTTTTAAAAAGATTTTGTTTATTTATTTATGAGGGATATATATATATATATATATATATATATATATATATATATATAGAGAGAGAGAGAGAGAGAGAGAGAGAGAGGTAGAGACACAGGCAGAGGGAGAAGCAGGTTCCCTGTGGGGAGCCCGATGTGGGACTTGATCCCAGGACCCTGGGATTACAACCTGAGCCCAAAGAAGATGCTCCACCACTGAGCCACCCAGGCATCCCAAAGATTTTTCTTCTTATTTTAGTCATCAGAGTGGGCACCTGATAGATTCAGGTATGGGCATTAGAAATGGGTACAAGGCAGACAAAGCATCGGAAATGGAATGTCAGGGACTGAGGCAACACAAGTGAAATGAAAATTTGGGCTGTGCAGTGAATCACCCTTGCATGAATTCAGATCCAACTCTGTCACTTATTATGAAGTATAACTATGTGAATTTGAGGAATTTATGTACATTTTCTGAGCTTTCTGATTTGTAGAAGGACAATAGCTACTTTATATATAGTTTTTGTGAGAATTACATGAATCAATGTGTTCAGGATACTTAGCCTGTGAAATAATGCAAATTAAAAATAAGGTTCAGAAACCCAGCGAGGCTTTGTCTAGAGCAGCACTGTCCATATATATGAGCAGAGAGTCATTTTTTGATTTTGATTTTTCTCGTAGTGACATTTAGAAACTAAGAGGAACAAGTACAATTAATTTCAGTAATCTGTTATTTAACCCAATATGCCTAAAATAAGATTACTTCAACGTATAATACAGATAAGCAGTTATTAATGAGTTATTTTACTTTTTTATTTATACAAAGCCTTAGGAATCCTGTGCATATTTTACTACAGAATATTTCATTTCCAGTGCTAAATTTTTACCATAAATATTTGAGCTCTATTTAGAGTTCATAAAATTTATAGGTGAAGAAGTAGATTCACATACCCAAGTGATTACAAACGTTCTTGAACATTTTCCAATAACTGGACTGTCAGGTCTTAAATGTACGTTAGTTAAAATTGAGTAAAATTCATTAAAATTAAGAATTTATTTCCTCTGTCCCAAGAGCCACATTTCAAGTGCTCAGAAGCCACCTGTGGCCAGTGGCCACCATATTGGACAGCACAGGCCTGGAAGGCCATCTTTCTCCAGTTCCACCAGAGCAGGATCCCCCAAGTCTTGATGGCACATTAACACAGAGGAGGTGTCCTCTAGAGGATGATGAGATTGAGAAAGGCAGAGTTTATAAAAGAGGATCCAGAAACATTATAATTCTCCATGGAGGGCCCGGAACAGAAGGCAGGGATAAACAGCAGTTCACATCCAGTCTCCTCCACTAGTCAACAAGCTGTCTTCTCCCCGTAAAAAAAAATAAAATAAGGGAGGTGGGGTGAGAAGAGGGTTACATTCTAGTCCAAGCTCCAGTGTCTCTTCCCTTGAACAGGGACACAAAGGAAGCCATGAAAAATGCGTCAGGACCTGGCTGATGAGGGGCGCTGACAGGAAACAAGTGTTTATTGAGAACAGGGCTGGAGAAGTTGAAGAGAGAATGACATATTCATTGCCTATGGAGATCATCAAAGAAGGGAAGAAAATGCTCAGAGGGGTCCAAGAGACCATGAGAAGTCGTCTAGGGATTAAGTACAGGGAAGGAAAACATCAATTAAGTACGTATAGGAAAAAAGTTCCTGCATATAGGAGCCATCAATCTGAGAAACAGAATCTCCAAGGAAGAGGTGAGAAAGCCGATACTTAAAACGTTAAAACTCAACCAGTCATAACAGTGGGGGTAAGGGATCATTCTGTTCTTCTTCTGAAGCATAAGGTGGACTAATAATGCAAAAATGGAAACACATAATTTTACATTTAGAAGAGAGCTAGTAAGTTATCTAGTCTCAGGACCTCATTTTATAAATGAGAAAATTGAATTATATTGCACCTCAAAATAGTGATGGGGCCAGGATTAGAACGTACTGCTTGAGTTGTCAGTTCCAAGCTCAAATAGTCCATGGATCTGTTATTGTTCTTATTTCCAAAAATTTTACTGACTCTTACTAGCAAATCCTAGAGAGTCAGTAGACTATGTCTTTTGTCCTTCTCTGATAAAAGAGAAAATTGTAGCCTTGTGTTAATGCGGGTTAGGGGACCTACCTATGGCTATCTAGAGCCCTGCTAACCAATATGGTGGCCACTGGCCACATGTTGCTATGGATCACTTGAAATGTAACAGTCTGACTTGAGCTTTGATGTTAAGTATAAAAAACACACCGGCTTTATTAGACCCAGCAGAAAAAAAAAATGTAATCTCATTGCAGTGATATACATTAAAACATGTTTTCATATTGACTACATGTTGAAATAATTTTTTTCTCTACTTATTTAAATAAAGTATGTTATTAATTTCATCTTTTAAAAATATTTCTAATGTGGTTACCAGAAAATTCTAAATTACATATATGGCTCTATTATATGTTTATTGGCCTGAGCTGATAGAGAAGATACTACAAATTAATAAAAGGAGACTGATGTTTTATTTCCAGCCTGCTTCCTAAAATTAAATTAAATTCTTTGGCCTTCATAAGGCTTGAGCATGTCTTTAAGAGCCCAAATTCAGATGAATAAATAGCTCATGAAAATTAGCATCTATTCGAAAACCATTAAAGAGAAAAAATAAACCTTTCCATTCGCATTGTTCTTTATTCTCATGATTGCTTCATGAATTAAGATGCCTGAAAACCCCACTGTGCTGAGCCGTGGCCACCCTCCATTTCTCCTCTACAAGAGCACTGTGTTGTAATGAAGACCATGAAAAAGCATTTCAGAAAATAGCTTCCAATACGAAGCAGCAATCAATATGCATGGTATATACGATCAAGTTAGAGAGATGTGTAGGAGAGGCCCAAATATGTTTGGCCTGCTTAAACACATGCTTTCTGCTTGCCAGCCAACAAATCGCTTCTATATATTACATAAGACTAAATTAATCCCTACACGAAGACAGTTTATTGTGGATGATGGATCATGGGTTTGTTACTCATACATCCAGAGCAGGGCCTTGGAAATCACATCATCATTGCATTCCCAGGGAAAGAAATGATTGTCACATCCAGACATGTTTATCATGGAGAGAGAGGCTGATCTGGGCCGATCTACTTGCCGAGAGAACACTGCCATCTCACATGATGAGCGCTCCGAGGGCAGAGTCGGTGTTGACTGCCAGTTGCCAGCAAGAAAACAATTTCACTGTAAGTCACCCTGGGGGTGATAAGGAATGATCTGACCATATACCAGGGCCTAGGCTGTGAGGTTTTGGGGGGCCCAAATAGGAGTGTCATTTGACCTCAACAAAAGCAACCCATGTTGCATCTACTCTACTTTGGAAAGCAACAATTACCCATGTTCCACATATTGTAATCAATGATATAATATAGATGGACCCAAAACCCAAAGGTGCAAATCCTAGCATAAATGTAGGAGGTGAATGAAGGACAGATTAAACTAAAGGGATGGGTCTCTTTGGCCTATCTCCTGACAAACTGTCTGGCTGCATCAGCAAAAGTCGAGAGCAATCAATACTTATGAAACAACAACACTGCCACAATCAGAGGCAGAGCAGGGTTGGAGTGCTATTACCATAAGTGGCTGAGTCGTTGATGTGAATGTGTATGTCATTTTGCATATCATTTGCATGTTATTTGGTATAGCCTTGCCAATAAATAAACACAATTTATCAACTTGCACAACCTACCCTGACCCTTGTAAGTACACATGGAGGAAAATAAACTAGACCTGCAATGAATTACTATTTGTTTAGCATAAAAAAAAGGGAATAGGTCAGGTCCAAGGGAGTAAGTTTCTAACTTTAACGCTGTCTTCTAGGTAAACGTGCTTCCTGTGGGCAAGTCTATGTTTTAGACCTCTTTGTTTCTAGCCCTGCTTAAAAGGCTTCGGATAGTAGGTAGGTACTTTCTGTGTATTTGTTAATGCTGAGCCAAGAAATATATGTATGCATGTTGTATACTTGTGTCTCTATCTCTCAATCACATTTATTGAGTGCATTCCATATACTACGCTTGAGTAGTAAGTGCTTTACCTAGACTCAAATCCCCAACAAAAATGGTGAATAAAGGAACAAGTCTGTGGGCATTTGGACAAACTCTTTGGGATGCAGAGGTGGTAAGCTGTAGGATCTGGATCTGAACTCAAGTCTATCTGATATGAGAGCATGAGTTCTTAGCCACTTAACACCTGTACTAGCCCTAACAGTATGTGATGACTTGATGAAGGTACTTGGAATTTATACCAAAAGACATGAATGAGCAAATTTTCCTTTATCCAGGGGTGAAACCTGAGGCATATAAAATTCTGGGGACTCTCTTGAAGAAAAACAATGCAAAATTAGGAATACGAATACGACCTTAGACATAAAAGTGAATATTTATTGAGAATGAGAAATCATAACAAATTAAAACATCACATACATAGCAAGATGCAGAATAATAATATACTTTTATTAATTAACTGAGTAAATCCCTGTGCATCTCTGTAATAATCTTTCTTTAAACATTTTGGCTGTAAACTCTTGGATCATCTCCTAACATGAAAGCAATTTTTGTAACATTTTCTGACTAGAGAATAAAACAATTCATTGTCTCCTCTGGTATGGTTGATTACAATTTGATTTGTATTATTAGAGGTAAAACATACAACTTCACCCACGGAGATATAGATGGATGAATGGATGGATCGATGGATGGATGGACGGATGAATAGATACATATTGTTTGTAGTACTGCTACAGGCTTGAGTCCTACAAAAACATAAATTCTATGGTATTTTATAATAGTGGACTCCACATAAAAATCAAGTATATTCCTGACAAGAGTAGATGTCCATCCTGACCAAGCATTGATGGAAGGATTGGATCCTTTGCTTATAATTTTATTTATTTATTTATTGCTTATAATTTTAGATATCTGATTATTGAGAAATTTTACCGAGATTGACTTCTGACGCTGTACATTCCAATTCTTGTCTCTCTTCTGATGCCCACTTGCCCCTGGTGCAGAGCCATTCATAGATTTCAACCTAAGGTTTTTGGTCTGCATCTTCATTTCATTAACAAGTGGGTCTGTGCAGAGAGCTATAGAGGTAGCCCTAGAAGCCATTCCTATGCCGTGCTGATTAGCAACACCCTAGCTACATGCAGAAGCGCCTGCAAGCTACACAAATGTGACCCACTACATCTAAACACACCCCCAGCTCAGTCTCACAAATGACTATAGCTACAGCGTTGACACCAGACTTAACTGGCTGATGTGAACTGATCGACATTTTACTTTTGTAAATCTTACAAAATCTTATCATCCCGTGACCATATTCTTAGAGCCCTTCCCAGGGCCATGGGGGGGCCTTGCAAGGGAAGGGGCCTTGCAGCTTAATTTTCATTGGCACCTTGGTATATCTGCCTCTGTAACTGTATTCTGCACAGCTTCACAGGTGGCAAGGATCTGTCCATGTTGTTCCTCACCATTCACAGAGTTGACGGGATCTATGACCAAGTATGAGCCGCATGGCCACACCCCATCACCTATTCTGAATTGCCGCATGGCACAGTCTTTGTTTGGAGCTTATTTCCTTTTAATAGCTCCATCCCATTTGAGCCACTTCCCATCTCTAGTTATTCACTCTGTGTCAACGGTTCTAAAACTTTCTGAGTATGACGACCCATCTACAGACCTAACGGAATGTTAGGGCAACTCCTTGAGTCAATACATAAAGTTACTTCATGTTCAGTTCTTCTTTATTTTTGTTATGTTTAGTATAATTAATAGGGTGAGTTATTCACTGTTATATCATATTTCAATGTTTTATTATATTGCTATAGAATATTAAGTTTACTATTAACTGTATTATTTATTACCTTTATTCACCATTATGTTAATTTAAAATAGCATCTAAATATTTGAAATGTAAGAATATGTGTATGGGGAACCTGCTTTTTATACATTCAACACACAATGCCTGGGAATTGTGTAATTACCCTCTAGACCTTCCAGCCACATTTTGGAAACCACTACTCTATGCCTTATAACGTATGAAAATACTGCTTGTTGGGCTTCTCCAAACACCCCCAGTGTTAAGTGCAGCCAAACAACCAAACCATTGTAGTAGTTTCTGTAAAATAGAATACTTTCTAGTGTATGGAAACCTCTAAATTGAATTATGTGGGATCATGAATATCTGCATGAGAAAAGAAAAAGCGGACTTTTTTTGTGATTTGAGACAGTTGGTTCAAAGGAAGGCACTGACCAATGTGAATTTAAGTTTGTGCTTCAGGCTTTGGAAAAAATGGGTTTGCACTCTCGTGGGGAGGAAATTTGTGGCCATCTTTCTTCTCCTGGCTGGCACTGTGAGTTGGCTTCATTTTAAAAATAGTGCTAGGGAGGGAGGAAAAAAATGTAATGTATTCTTAAAATGTTTATATGTCAGCAAAATCTCGAAAACCATTCAATAGATTAATCCTCCTGCTGACTTAAAAAGGATGGATTTCCAGCTATAACTGAGATTGGGAAAAATTGATTTCCATGTTCCTTATGACTGAATAAGATACAAGCCACTGCCCTGGCAAGCTTCTCTCAGCCTGTATCCCGACTTCTCGAGAGCTAGCTAATTGAAAAGTCACTTCAAATACCAGCCCTGACCCTTCCAGGAGATCTGGAGAAAGAATCAAGGGCAGGCTGTCCATTTTTCAAGAATGATTTCCAGAATGTTGTTTATTCTCACCATCACCGAACACCTGCAGTCAAAGGTGACAATACTTTCTCTCCTTTTCCTTCGAACTGATCCCCATTTCCCCTTTACCTTCTCCTCTTTCCATGTCTCTATGTTCTCTTCCTTCTTGTGAATCTGCTTGTATGTAAGGACAATTTCAAAATGACTACACCACCTGAATTAAAGCTCTCTTACTAAAGCTTTAAGAAATGCTGAGTTTCTCTCTGTGGCCTTAGTTTACCCTGTTAAAAAAGAAGACATTGCACCTGCACACGGATTTACAGTTAACAGAGCATTTCACCTAACTTTTCTCGTGTAATCTGCACATGATATGTGTGAGGGACTAATTACTATCGTTGCTACTCTAAAACCGTCTCAGATGATTGCAAATGTCATAAAGCCAGTATTGCCAAAGCTGGAACCAGATGCCGCATCTGATTCTTGGTCTGATGGGTTTCCACTGGGTCACCACTAATTCTGACATAATTAACACTTCATTCCATCACAAGCATGCAGAGTGAGATGGCTTACTCACTCGCTCAACCATTCATTCTTTCATTTCATAAATATAGATCAAGCATCTACTATGTCCTGGATACCATGAAAAATGAGACAACTGAACAACACAGGCACCATCTCTGCTAGCAAGGAGCTGCTCCGCTAGGCAGACAGCTGAGTTGAAGTGCTATGGTGAGCTTTAAATCCTTCAGGATGTAAAGAAGTCCAACTTCTCTACCATCTACACAACATTCAAAGGGCAGTTCAATTTTAAAGGAAACATGGTAAATTAAGTTTTAAAAGAGTCTGGCTTTGACATTGGTCTTATGGGTTTATGGCTGTAAGTGCTATTTAGAGGTATTTGTGTTTTTCTGATTGTTTTAACTTTGATCTTTCTCTGCCACTTCTTTCTTTCTTCCGTGCTATTTCTTTTCCTTTTCCTTTTAAATTTTACCTCCTTCCTGTTTCCTGTTTCATCAAGTACCCTCAATTTCAAGTCATTTCTATACAGAAGCAATTGGTCCTGTCATTTTGAATCAATCATAGGATGCCATTTTCCCAAACAGGATAGTTGCTGAACCATTTATTTCTGTATCCTAAAGAATTCCAGAAAGTTTTCCAAAGCACATGGCTCTGGATATTTATAGACTTATCTAAATAGGGTAAGAAATCCTCAACCAGTAGGACTACTTCTCTGAATCTTGATATACAAACAGCACAACAACACTGCAGATATTATTAAATAGCACTTTCTCCCAAGTTTTTTTTTTTTTTAACATATATTCACTAACAATGCTCAGGACAGTGTTTTAAGGTGTGTACTATTTAAGTTCCCACTTTTAGATGAGAGAACTGAGACATAGAGAGAAGTGACTTATCTGAGGTTATCAACAACTACATGGAAGAGCCCGGATTTGAAACCCCCTTCACTCCCCAGCCCCCGCCAGAAAATCATCTGTTCACAGAGTTTAGTGTCTTGACCATGTACCAGAAGGCTCTCACAAACTCAATTAGGCACCACTCCTCAACTGACATTAGCAAATGGCTTTTAAAGTCTCAGGTCAGACACCTAATCACCTGGGGCTATGGCCACCTGGTACTTTGTACAATCACCTGGTCAGGTGACACCCTTTTCCTGACTATATTAGGCTCTTACCACTTCAAGTTGCCATGGCTGGGAAAGGGAGTGGCAACCTGCATGGGCACAGCCTGGAAACATCCACCATGGAAGGATCCTCCCGTGGAGGAGTGTCACGTATTGGTGAGTTTTACTTACACGTGGTGGAAAAAGTGCAGAAGAGCAAGTATTGCGTGTGGAAGGGGGGAAATGGGGTAAAGTGGAACTTAGGGCAGTAGTTATTTGTGAGTGGGTAGCTGTGATGACAAGGTTCGCTTTTATGGCTTCTTGGTGGGTGTGATCGGTGGGGAGATGTTCCCATAATGATAGGGGTGCAGTGTGTGTGGGGTATCTGTGGGTGGGTACGTTCAGGATAAGCATGTGGCAGAGAGAAAAATCCCAGCAATACATTTTCTTCTTCTCTTCCTTATCTTCTCCCATCTCTCCTCCAAATATCCACGACGCTGCCGCAGAAATTAAAATGGCTAAAGTTGTGGAGAGGATTTTTTTTTCTTTCGAAACAGAGTGTAAAACCACACTCATAATAACCAGGTTCCCTATATAAATCTATTTTTAAGATGATTACAGGGTTTCCTTCATCATTCTAGCATCAACTGCTGGTTTTGTTTCCTCGTCGTCGGTAAACTGTTGGCAGGATAGTGCACCAGAGGTATACTTTTTAAAGGGTATAATTGCATGGCACAGAAATTATCACTTTCTCGACGATGGGTTTCATTGGCCTCTCCCTTTGAGAATCCGGTTTGGAAGCTGGGCTTGTCAGCCCCTCCAGGCACACATTGCATTGTGCGTGCTGGCCTCACAGCACATCATGCTGGCAACCATGGGCAGAGGGTAGCAATTAAACCACACAATAGGCATCAAGGGATGAGGAGAAGACACTGTGTTTAAAATAAGCGAATATGAGAAGCACAGCCAGCTTCCCTAGGAAGGCTATCTGAGCAGTGTGGCAAGCCAAGATTGAGCAGACTTTGCAAAGCAAGCTGGGAAATTCCCCATGGTGCCAAGCCATTAGCCAGCCACTGAGGGTGCATCTATCCCAAGGACCTACCATAGGACTCCTTCTCCAGGACTAACGTTCTCTGGGGTATAGAAATAGAAATAGAAATAGAAATAGAAATAGAAGCCTTGTAGAACTATATACCCTTTCTTCCACCAGAGTCCAGAGGCTATGCAAATTTAGATTGATTTGGCAGCTTTTTTAAAAAAAGACATGTTTAATAACACAGGCACAGGGACTTTGGTTCTTCCTCAGAAATAGGGAATCAGGAGAACTCAGACTCTGAAATGAAAGCTAATAAGCATCAACATAGAATAGGTAAAATTACCTATCGGCAGCAGTAACTGACTCTCAAGAGGCGATAATGATGTAATAAGTCAACATAGTCCCCAATTTCCACCTAGGGGAATCAAGAAAACTACCTAGACAAAAGACCAGAGTGTCTCTCATTCTATCAAAATGATCAGCAGGTGCCTTGGTACTAAAATGTAGCTGGTACTGAAAAACAAAAGCTGGTAAAATAATAAGCAATGATAGTAACCGTAAGTCTGAGATAATTATGTGTAGAGATTAGAATAAAGGGAGTTGCAGAGCAAGAGTAGGTTAGGTGGTAGTTTAAGTTGTACTTACCTGGGGGAAGGGCATTGGGATTCTAACAAAAATAGAAAACAGGGGCTCCTGGGTGGCTGAATCGGTTAAGCATCTGACTTTTGGTTTCAGCTCAGGTCATGATCTCATGGGTTATAGGATTGAGCCCCATGTCAGGCTCTGCTCAGTGTCTCTGCTTGGGATTCTCTCTTTCTTCTCCCTCTGCCCACCCCCTCAAATAAATAAGCCTTAAAAATTATTCAGAGAAGAGAAGGGCGCTTCAACTAGTTACCCTAAGCAGAAGAAAATAGATGTTAAAAACACGAATAATTCTTATCCTAAATCTGCATCACCAGTCAAGGCTTCTGGTCCATAACTTGGACTCTGAGCATCCTGACCCACCAAAATGGAGTCCTGAGGGTATTTGTTCATTCATTGACTTAATCAACATTTTTAAGTACCCTCAGTGTCCCAGATACTCCAGCACAAAGGTTAGAGGGATAGAATGGATGGTTAACATTTTTGAGGGGTTCACGGTCCAGTTGGACAGAGAAGTCAACATATAATCATATGTGAAGAGATAGAGTCCCTTACAGAGAAATGCAGAGCATGCATTGGGAGTATAGAGAGGAGGCATTTTACTCAGTCAGTAGTGGGGAGGAGTCAATGAGGCCATATCAAATTAGATCTGAACTTACCCTGAAAATATGAAGATTAGAAGGTAATAGAGGATTAGGATGGTAAATCAGGGTTGGCATTATGTTTATGAGAGGCAAGAGAGTGTATTCAAAGCAGACGTTGAAACCAGAGGCAGTCTTAAAAAGACTTTGGAGAGCATTATGGGTTTAGAGAAAATTGGAACATTTTTGGATGTGAGAAGAGGTATAGAAGGAGACGAGATGGAAAGAGGTTATATCAGGAATTGCCTTATTAGCAATTTGTAGGCAGAAATGAGCTATTGAAAATGTTAAGCAGGGGAGTAATATGGTTGAATTTGCAATTTAGATGATATTTCCATACAGATCTCCCACTCCAAATGAATTGATATTCTGATGTGTGGATTTGGTAAATGCAGATTTCTTACTTTGATTGAGTCCAAGAGCTTGATGACCTTTCACTGGATTGGCAAAATTGAGTTTTCAGACTTCAAACGTGAGGGCTGGACCCTGGGCCTATGGGAATCCCCACTGAGTTTTCACTTGTGAGGCCCCGCTAAAAGCTGTCATCTGATCTCTCTTTGACATCTCTCTATCTGCAGAGACTCGGGCGGAAAAGAGAAATATGCAGTTAACATTCAAAACATCATGACATGTCAGTAAGAGATTTCAGGGTGGAAATTATCCATGGGAAAGGAAGACTCTTACCAACTTGACTTTCTGCATATGAAACCCTTTCTATCTTCTGAGTTTTTAGATGGGTTCTCTGAAAATATTAAAATGTTGTTCCCTTAAAAGGAATGCTATTGGTGGTGAAGACTTTCACTCTAAATCTTTGTCAAGGCCTTTTAACAGATAGATGTCTCCCCAGTTCTGAAATTGTCTGACCTATTTTATTTATTAATAAGCTTACAAATTGTTCTTCTACGTAGGATGAATAGCATGTGATATAAAATCAAACTGAAACTTTCTGGAGAGATGTTGAACAAGATCAAACACACCCAAAGTGGGGGCTATTCAAGGGGAGACTGAAATTAAATTCTATTCTATTCAATTAAAATGGAATTTATGAAACTCTGTTCATATAAAACTAGCATAAGACACAGTACAGGAGCTAAATGCTTCAAGACAGAAGAAATCCAGAGAACAATGGAAATGGTGTATGGTCTAGGAGCATAAGGGAGGGTGACAGCAGAGGATGAAGCATGAGCTGTGGGTAGCAAATGGAAGTTACAGCAAGAGGGATGGGATGTTCCAAGTGTGGTGAGCAAACAACAAAAGCCAAGACCCAGTAGAATTATATTTTCTGAGAATTTGGATGACAGCAAGGACACTGGCCCAGGTAGAGTGGGGACTCATGATGAGATGACCACCATAACCATCAGTGTGCCACCTCACAAAGCAGGCATGATGGCAGATAGTTGTTATTAAATACAATCAATTCTGTGGGGTGTGTTTTTCAGCCTTTCCACATGGTCTCCTAGCGCTGTCTCCCCAGGCTCATCGTAGCAGGACTCTAGGCTCTTGCTTCTGAGCCATGTAGATACAGACAGCAAAGCTCACACAATGGGAGAGAAATCAGGCCCAGGTTCCCTGGGCCCAGTCTTAGACCTGCACTTTGGGTGCCAACACTCATAACTGATAAAGAGCCTCATTCACACCATGTGTTTAACTAAACCATGTTAGAGTCAGCCTTATGGAATGCCAAGTGGAAGCACAGAACTGCATAAAGCTTTAGAACCAGCAGGGACCTCAGTGGCCACTAAGTCCAGCTCTCTTAATCTAGAGTTGAGGAAATGAAGGCCCCAGAGAAGTTCAAAGATTTGCTTGAAGTCACACAACTAGTAGCAGAGCTGGAAGGAAGGCCCAGGTCACCCATGTGTCAGGTTAGTGTGCTTTTCACTAAATTATGCATCATCGTCTTCTTTTTCTTCTTTTTTTCCTTCTCCTCCTCCTCCTCCTCCTCCTCCTCCTCCTCCTCCTCCTCCTCCTCCTCCTTCTTCTTCTTCTTCTTCTTCTTCTTCTTCTTCTTCTTCTTCTTCTTGGAAAGCTCTAAGCATTCAAGATGTGATCCCTCCTTCCCTTTGTTGAAGCCACTCTTGAATGTCTGTGACTTCCTCTGAAATGTAGGTACTTTTCCTGTGAGGCCTGTTTGATTATTATGATTTTTGGCCTGTATGGAACACACATGATCTTCATTAGATTGTTTATTTGGGACAAACATACAATTCTTTTACTTATGTATAGAGTTTTGCCTCTTTCGAATGGTTTCATATACATCTCTCCCCTGGATTTTACTTTGTAGAATTCTAACAGCCATGTTCTCTTCTATTGAGCATTAGATAAAATGAAGCACAGAGAGATTTAGTGACTTTCTCTTAGTCACACACTGATGCGATGATAAAGTTGGGAGTAGAAACTGACAGTTTCTTAAACTGATAGAAGGGAACCAGTGAGAAGCAGCCATAGTTGCACATGGACTGAAAGATGTTCACTGCCTCAGAAAGTTCACATTTTGTCAAGCTTTGTTGTTGTTTCAAAGCTGTACCACGGAGATGTCCATAAGCCACAAAAGCCATATTTGAATTCCCAGACCATCCTGCTCTAACTTATACCATGCCCAAGAAGGAAAGCTCCAAGTCTGATGGAAGAGGACAAGATCTGTCAGTGCATTGATGTGACCTGGCTGAAAAAGATTCAAATAGACGTGATCTGTCTCTGGAGACAATTAGAAAACAGAGTGGGGGGCCATTTGCTACATCTCTCTCTTTGTTTCAAATGTGGCTATTTAAATTTGAGTTGAATGTGTTTGGGGATTTTCTACAAAGGGAGCCACTTGGAAGGCTGCTGTTGCTTGTTATCAGTCATGTTTTATTATTGAGAGAAGGAACACCCAAAGGAACTTCAGAGCACAGACACAGGCAAGAAAAATAAAAAAAGGGAGGGACTGATGCACAGCACTTCTTTGGTCCCATGGCATTCAAACTCATAAACGTTGTGCTCAAGGATCCATTAAAGATTCAGTACAGAAGGAGAATATTCCAGAGTACTTTGGATGGGTATCATCTTAAAGATGGAGCGAGAGTGCCAGTAAAGGGAATTAATCTACTCACAGTTTTTTAAGAACTCACCTTTGACTATTATTACTTCCTGAATTAGAAATCAGGAGAACTGGACCTCATAGTGGCTCTCAGAAAGTGTACAATTAAGTCGTACTGGTAGAAACATGCTTATATCGACTAAAACCCAAATATGTACCTCAAGCCCGTGAATTGATAAGTAAGTGGTACAGACAGGTGTTGTGAAAGTCTTTTAAAATGCACCACGTTCTATAAAATTGTGAGGAATTATTACTAATTTTCTGTGTGTAATTCTGCAAGAAGTATCCAGATTAGAGTGGGATTTGTAGTTTCAATTCGACTTGACTGCCCTGGTAAGAGATAGGCTTTATCAATTCTTTATCACAGACAGTGTGTCTTTTCACCAAGAAGAGCCCAGATTGGGCAAGGTTTAGCCAAATCTATCTAGTGATAGGTGTTAACCCTTGGAATGTGATTTTAATAGCCAATAGGTATTTATAATTAATGTGCAATAACTCAATTATGCACATGTCTTTAAATTTAATAGGCCCAGATAAGGTAAGATCATTAAGCACCCAATTGAATGTTAAACACATATATTTGAGGTTTAACGACTGTGCAGCAGATGCAGGATGGATTATGGGATTGTTAAAGGGCATTAAGAAAGTTGTTAATATTGTGGGGTATTTAATTAATGTTTTAAACAATCTATCCTTTGAAATCTGCCCAAAATGCTGTGTGAAATCTGCTCAGGGAGCAGGAGCATGCTTGACAGCATCACGGTTTAAACCCAACCACACTGAAGGAGACACAACAAAACAGCCCCTAATTAGCGTGAGAAATGACAACAACACAACAAAAACCACAGAGTGTCTCCAATGACAGGTGCAGCAAATAACAAGCCTGATGAAAGATTTTGCAATTAAAGATTCTGCTATGAAGATTAATGGAGTATTATCTTAAATTAATGTAAGGCGGGTTATCAGAGACGAGTCTGCCTTACAAGCTTTCCTCCTTTCCTACTTCCCTTCCTTTAATTCATTTCTAGGCCTGAGAGTTCTCTTTATATCGCCCAATATTCAAATGACTTTTTACTTCACAGCTTCTCTGTTCTTTTTCTGCCTGTCCATGATATATCTTCCTTTCTTTTAGGGTTTCTCTTTCTTTTTCTCTCATTTGAAAGGTCAAAAGAAGGTTCCAGTGCAGCATCAGTGTTCTATCTCTTACACCCAACATCTCATCAGGTTCTTCCACTCTACATCAAGGGGGTAGTTAAATTCCAAATTAGACTTTGTCACAAAAGTGACACTTTTTGTTGAAATTCCTTTTTTATTAGAATATTTATTTTTGTGGTCATAATCTCAACATTCATTCCTCCGTAAATACTTACTGAGTACAGAGTATTTTCTACTGTATGCCAAAAACTATTCTACACATTGGGAATATAGCAGTCAGTAAAACAGGCAGCGTCTCTATATTCATGAAGTTTACGTTTTAGTTGAGGGAACAGAAAATAAACACAAAAGCGAGAGTATGACAGATGGTGATAGATTCAGTAGAAAAAAAGGAAAGCAGATAAGTAAGAAAGGGAATGCCAGGGATAGAGGTTGCTATTTTGGAGTGATCTCACTACAAATGACATTTTAAGCAGATTATCTGAGGGAGATGAGGTGAGGAACAGTAAGGAAGAGGTCTGTTTGGCTGGAACAGAGTAAGAGAGGTAGGAGAGAAAATCAGAGAGGTCATAAGGGGTTAAATTATATAGAGGTTTAGGGGGAACTTAAGGACTTTGGCTTTTACTCTGAATAATATAGAAAGTCACTATAGAGTCTGGCCATAGGAGAGACATGAGCAAATTAAGTCTTAAAATCACTACACTAGCTGCTGTGGAGTGGGCACTGTAGTGGTCCTGGAAGGGAAGAAGTGATAGACAATAGAGGTGGGAATTGGTAGTGTTCTGAGTCTAGGTGGTTGTCAGACAGGAGGATGACAAGTGTCAGGTTCTAGATATGTTCTAGATAAAGCCAATTGCATTCATTTGCTGAAAGATTGAATGACTAAACTTTTGGGACTACACAATTAGAAGACCAAAATTGTCTTTACTGAGGATGCAAGTTTGGTAGAGATAAACAAGAATTTCTTTGTGGACAGGTTAAACTGAGCTATCACGTAGGCAACTGGGTATAGGAGTCTGGATTTCAGGGAGACTTTCTAGGATGAAGATGTACATTTAGAAATTTTTGGTATTAGAAGCTATGAGTCTGAATTAAATCACCTAGAAAGTGAGTGTAGATGGAGAAGAAAGGAAATCTGAAAACTGATCCATAATAGTTAGAGAAATGAGGAGGAAGGAAGCAAAGTAAGCAGAGAATCAGCAGCCAGTCAGAGAGGAAGGAGGCTAAGGAAAAAATGAAGCAAATGTTTCAAGTGGGAGGAAATGATTGATGGTGTCAAATGCTGCTGATGGGATGGGTAAGATGAAAACTGAGAAGTGCAAGTGAGTTTTAGTACCATCATTGGTGCCCTGGTCAGGAGCTATTTCAGTGAAGTCCTAGCTAGATTCCTGGTTAGCATGTTACTTAAGAGAGAACGGAAGAGAAGGACTGGAGATAGTGAGAATGTAAATATCTTAGGGAGATACATAAAAGAAGAGTAAATAAATGAAATGGTGTCTGGAGAGGGATGTGAGATCAAGAACAAATATACTTCTAAGGTTGGGAGAAATTGTAACATGTCTATATGCTATTAGGAGTGATCCAGAATAGAGGAGACTTTTATGATTCAGGAGAAAGAAGGGACATTGCTAGAGCATCATCAATGGGTAGGTAAGGGAGGGAGGGACCTGCTGAAAAAGCCATGGGGTTAGGTGTAGATGGGACCATGGTCATTTCATTGATAGTAACAGAGAGAAAGCAAAGGATATGGATGTAGATAAGTGCAGTTTTATAAATATGATGGTAGAGAAGTATGAATATTCCCTTCTAATTGTTTTTACTTTAAAAATGTATAATCTATATTAAATTAAAAATACAGAAAACTATATGAGAATTCACCATTTACATAAATTTTAAATGTATAGTTAAAAAATAAAATATATACTTAAATGGAAGATGAGGCCACTATGTAAGAATGAGGAAGAAGTTGGAAGTGTGAGGACTTAGGAGAAGGCAGGAAACAGAAAAGAAGGGAATTAAATAGACTGGAAATAGAGTAGGGTTGCTGAGTGATGTTCATAGTTTACTTGAAGCCAGTGGTCAGGAATTGTAAAGGGATCAAAGAGCATAGCTGTGAGTGTTTTCCCAGTAAGTGTGGGTGCAGAGTGGTGGAGCTGTGTATAACTAGGTTACACAAGAGCTGTGTATAACTAGGTTTGGGATTTTTGCAAGGTGAATAGAATAAAGAGAGGGATTGTGCAGAGGATGTCTACCACAATGTGATTAAAAATAATGGGTGATAGAATTTAAGCTAGGTGTTAGGGGTGATGAAGAACATGAAGGGAGGAAAGGACAATTAAAAGGGAGTATGACCTTTGGATTTTATGTCCCAGTGGAATGACTGATTGTTAAAGTTGGGTGTATGGGGAAGTGAGTTGGAAAATA
Organism: Canis aureus; assembly: GCF_053574225.1. NCBI lineage: Eukaryota > Metazoa > Chordata > Mammalia > Carnivora > Canidae > Canis > Canis aureus. The sequence continues at coordinate 4,587,527 of NC_135648.1, forward strand.
ATAGATGCTGGTTACATAATAAGCAAGATGTCTGAAGATGGTGAGGAGATAGATAATGGTGTGCGCTGACAGGGTACGTCTCTTCACTTACTGGTGTGGAGGAATGAGGGACATGGTAGTGAACTAGAAGCATCAAAGACATCTCCGGGGAGAGCATGTCTCCCAGCTAGTGGTACTGAAGGGGGGATAGGAAGTGCTACAACAGGAAAGGGCGACCAGGAAAGCAGCATCCTCAGGCAAGAGCTAGGTTTGAGGTAGAGAGCAAGAGGAGGACGATGTTTTTAGAAGAGCTTGGACATAGATGAAATCTTGTAGTGAAGGGTCCTAAGTTCCAGAATGTACAAAAACAAGGTATTGGGAAATAGGCAGGGTTTGGAATAGAGTCCTATAAGGGCATCCAGAGCAGTATGGACATTGGGATCAGGGGCATGAAGGTAATGAATGATAGGAAGGTCTTCTAGGAACTTCTAGGAACAGTAATAAAGGTTTGATCCTGATGGCCTCCAAGGGAAATTGTATTGAGGTTTTAGGTATTAGTGTTGGAGTAGGGGTCAAAAAGAAAGATGGAATCTTGGCATGCTCAAAATTGTGAGCCCTTGTCATCACTTCATTCCTATGCTCCATAACCTAGGGCTTGAAGAACTTCCTGTTGTGCTGAGAACCTCTGCTGCCAGCACCAGGGATCCTCCATCCCAGGATATCCTAAAGATCTTGTCCTTGAGTGTTCACAAGGTAGGAGCCAATATTGCCACCCTAGTGTCTGTAACATAAAGGAGTTGCAGCAGTAGGAAACAAACAAAAATAGAGTTAATGACCAGAGCAGCTCCTAAAGGGGCTCTGCAGGTGCTCTAGGTCCTGTTCGTTGTCAGCAGAAACAAGAGCAGATCTGTAGTAGGGAGCAGCAGTCCCAGATGCCACCAAGGAGGAGTGCTTGCCACCCAGGACCAGGCAGTCATGATGATGAAGCAGCATGGTTTCTTGGAGCTAAATACCATTGCAATAGGTTGACACCAAGTCCTGGTTATCTTCAAGGTTGATGTGACCTGGAGAAAAATGGCTTATCCATGATAAATGTAACTTAGGGCACCTGGCTCAGTTGGTTAAGCATCTGACTCTTGGTGTCAGCTCAAGTCATGATCCAGTGTCGTGGGATTGAGCCGCACATTTGAGATTCTCTCACTTCCTCTGCTCCTCACCCTCTCTAAAAAGTGTGATTCCTGTGTAATTTATATTCATATTCATATATATGTGACTATGTCATGAGAGAACAACCACTATGGACTATATGGAGAGAAAAATTCTGTGACTGGGCAAAAATAGCATGTGTTTGCCCCTGTGTGTATGAGTGTGTGCCATTGTGAACTTGCACGTTGCCAATATCTAGCTCTTATCATAGCTCAAGACAGTTCTATGATTTGTGTTTTCTTTCTGCCTTTTCCAAGATACATAGCTGGCCACCAGGAAAGAGGTCAGAGTCCCTGAGTGCCCTTTAGCCTGAGTTGAGCTGTCTCTACCAAGCTGTCACATTCATTCATCTTCAGACTCCCCCACAATATGCTGTGCTCACCCTCAATCCAGATTGCTAAAATGGCAGCATCGCATGGCCATGGAGCTCCAGTGTTTCACCAGCAATACAGGGAACATTTTTCCCCCTCGATCAAATGAGATTCAGTTACATGTGAAGGAAAACCAGCATCGGCAGCTGGTGTCATTTAATAAAACCTAAAGTTACAAGTGTCCTGAATAGTTCCCTTAGAAGCTATTTTAAGTGGACAGCCCTTCTCCAGAAGCCCCGTGAGTGCAAAATAACAGAAGTTAATTTTAGCAAGCACTTTTTAACCTACATTTGGGGACAAAAGTACCAGGAAACCTATTATATAATTGAAGTAAAAAGAAACCCTCTGGGTGTGACAAAAAGTTGTCTGTCTCAAGTTACTGCAAATGGAAAAATGATATACAGAGGAGTTTGGTATTTGAGAAGTCCAATGGTGAGAAACTTTATTTGCTGAGAAGGCAAATGAGGGTAGCCATATGTGAAAGAAAACTTTATGCTGTGGGCAGCAAGGGTGCTGGGTATTTATGCTGCTATTGGGTATTTATGGTTCCAGGCTGAATCAAATCTGCCATTAGAAACAGTATTTCCACACTGAAGTATGAAGATCAAACCCCAATTTGTTCATCTGTCAGAAACCCCGAGAGTCCTAAATCTCAGAGTTTAGAGCTCTTTACAAATTAGAGGCACCAGCAAAAAAGGGATCAAAGTTGTGCTTGTCACTTCCTTACCCCACTCAGTGTTCAAGCTGATTATCTTCCTAGATATCTGATCCACTCCCCTGCACTGACACTCTTTGTGACCTACCCCTCTTCCTTGCCTCTTGTCTGCTCAGCCCTCAAGTAGTTTTTTCAGCACAGACGTGCCATCTTGCCCACTCACTAGCTGGGCAACCTTAACGAGGTCACTGGATTTCTCTGAAACTCTTTCTCATCTCATAAATGAGTTTGAAAATATCTACTTCCCATTATTGTTGAGTAAATCAAGTAAGAAAAAGGTAAAGTCTCCAAGAAAGAAAAGGAAAATTATGTAAATATAATTCAGTCTTCTCCTTGAATATGGTTCTTCTGACTTCTTTGAAAACCACACTGACCACCAAATTCTGACCTAGTCTACTCTCTACTTGAATTCAGTAGCTAGTTTCTTCCCTGATAGAAGCGACTTTCCCTGGCAGATACTTGTTCACTTATCCCACTCCTTGGAGCTGTGATGGACACAACTTTCATTCCTTAGCTTCTTCCAACAGTCCACTCATGGTTCCTTGAAGTATTCTATAAAGGACACTAACGTTCTGTGTCCTCCTAAAAAGATTGCCCAAACCAGCAACCCATGCTACAAAAGAAGGACATGATAAAAAGTGATATAAAAATGTCTGGCAATGTATCTTAGGATCTTCCATACTATTTTATTAGTGATTCACCACAGCCTTTGAGATAGGAAGTAGTATTCCAGGGTTTTCGATGAATATTATTCCAGATTTTTAGGTGAGACCCATAGAAGTTATATGTGTTACTTACACATGCTCTTTGCTTTGGGAAGATATTTGTTGCTTGAGTCAGGAATTATAGGGTTTAGCCACCAGATTTCGGCCAAATATCAGACGGCACACACAAACTAGGTTATTGAGGGAAGCTTAATAAACGGCTTATTTACAAAGATCTGGGCATGGGCAGGGCTTAGGGAACCCAAAAAAAGATTGTGCAGTACTTCTGGGCTAGAGACAAAAGGAAGGGTAAGAGAGGAATCTGCTATAGGAAAGACTGTCTACTGAACACAGTCTTGCAGGGAACTAGCTGGAGAAATAAATTCCCTAATCTCCATTCTCCTCCTTTTCTCCTTGATCCCTTGGTGTTGCCTACCATTGCCCGAATGCTACTGGAAGCCAGAAGCCAAGAGCATGGAAACTGGATCTGGAGAGACAAATGAAAGATACACCGAGGGAAAGTGATTACACTTTCCCTGGAACCCAGATACCATACAATTTCTCTTTCTCAAATAACTTATTATTTTATTTATTTTTTAAATTTTAATTCCAATATAGTTAACACACAGTGTCCTGTTAGTTTCAAGTGTACAATATAGTGATTCAACACTTCCATACATTACCCAGTGCCCATCACAAGTGTGCTCCCTAATCCCTATCACCCATCCTCCCACCTGCCCGCTCTGGCAGCCAACAGTTTCTTGTCTGTAGTCAGGCAACTTTTATTTTAAAATAGTTTTAGATTGACAGAAAAAGAGCAAGGAGAGCACAGAGAGTTCTAATACACTTAACATTTGGTTCCCCTATTATTTATTATCTTATGTTAGTGTGATTCATTTGTCACAGCTGATGAATTAACCAGTATTGATATATTATTATTAACTAAGGTTCATAGTTTATTTGAATTTCCTTAGTTTTTATCTAATGTCCTTTTTCTGGTCTAGTATTTCACCTTGGAAACCATTTAGTAGTCAAGCCTTTTAAGATTTCTCTTGCTTATGCCCATTTCCCATGCACAATCCCTAATCCCACCACTTGACACCCATTTACTTAATTGTTCATTCCAGTGTACATGTATTAATTTCAGAATTTTAACCCATACTCTCAAGGGAGGCTTTTCAACCAGACTCTGTACTTCTGTACAGTTCCTTTTGCCTTTAGTATTACAGGCACCATTTTTTTTCAAAATTATTTAGATCAGCACATTTTCCCCCTTCAAACCCAGAATAGACAAATCCATAGAAATAATGAACTAGAATAATATTATCAGCACTAGGAGGAAGAGACAATGGGGGAATTATTGTTTAATAGATACAGACTTCCAGTTTGGGAAGATGAAGAAATTCCGGAGGTGGATAGTGATGATGGTTGTGCAATAATGTGAATGTAACTAATGCCAGCTTAAAAATTGTTAAAATGAAAAAAAAAATTGTTAAAATGATCATTTCATATTATGAATATTTTACTACAATTAAAAAAAGAAAAAGAAATTAGGTGTCCATATTTGAAGGGGTTTGTTTCTGAGTTCTCTGTTTTGTTCCATTGATTTATATGTCTTTTCTTTCACCAATAGGACTGTCTTGTTATTGGAGCTTTATAGTAAGTCTTGAAATCAGGTTGTGCTAGTTCTCCAGCTTTGTTCTTCTTTAATATCATGTTAGTTACACTAGGCCTTTATCCATTCCATATAAACTTTTTAATCAATTGGTTGCTATCTACAGAAGAGCTTGCAGAGATTTTGATTTGGACTGCTTTGAATCCCTAGATCAAGACACAAATAAATGGGAAGACATATCATGTTCATGGATTGGAAGACAATACTATAAAATGTCAATACAACCCAAAGCAATCTATAGACTCAAAGAAATCTCTATCCAACTGAAGAAGGGTCCCTCTATTCCTAGTCTGCTGAATGTTTTTTTATCATGGATGGATTTTGGATTTTGTCACATGCTTTTTCTGTGCTGATTGATAACATCATCTAATATTTGTTTTTTAAGCCTGTTGATATGTTCTATTCCATTGACTGATTTTTCAATGTAGAAGCAGTTTTGCATAGTTAGAAAAAAATTCATTTGGTTGTGGTAGATAATAATTTTTTCATTACATTGTAGTATTCAATTTGCTAATATTTTATTGGGGATTTACATCTAGATCATGAATGATATTCACTTGGAGTTTTCCTTTTTCTTAATATTTTTTATCTGCTATTGGTATGGGGAAATGCTTGCCTCATAATGATTCGAGGAATGTTATCTCTGCTTCTATCTTCTGGAAGAGATTATGGAGAATTGATATGATGTCTTTTAATGCTTAGTAGGTTTCACCATCTAATCACCAAGGCCTGGTACTTGTACTTTCTTTTTTTGGGAAGGTTGTTAACAATTAAATTTATTTAATTTAGGAGCTCTTCAATTAGCTATTTCTACTTTTTATGCATTTTGGTAGTTTGTGACTTTTTTGGAATTAGTCCATTTCATTAAATTATTGAATTTTTTTGCATAATCTTGTTTGTAGTCTTTTATCCCTTAAATGTCCATGATATCAGTAGTGATGACCCTTCTTTCATTTTTAACATGGACAATTATGTCCTTTATTTTGTTTTGGGTTAGCTTGGCTAAGAATTTATCAATTTTATTGATCTTTCAAAGAATCAACCTTTAGTTTCATTAATGTTCTTTATTCTTTTCCTGTTTTCAAATTCATTAGTTTTCTGTTCTAGTTTTTTTTTAATCATCTGTTTTATTCTGCTGCCTTTAAATTCAAACTGCTATTTTCTAATTTTGTAGATTGTGAAATTAGATTGTTGATTTTAGATTTTCTTCTTTTCTCATACATTTATCTCATGCTATGAATTTCCCTCTAAGCACTGCCTTTGCTGCATCTCACCAATTTTGATAGGTTGTATTTTCATTCTAATTTAGTTCAAAGTAATTTAAATTTCTCTTGAGACTTCTATAACAGGTGGATTATCTAGAATTGTGTTGTTTAATTCCCAAATATTTCCAGCTATATTTCTGTTATTGATTTTTAGTTTAACATCTGTTCTAAAATACACTTCATATTATTTCTATTCTTTCACATTTGTAAGGTATATTTTTTTTATTTTTTTAATTTTTATTTATTTATGATAGTCACACAAAGAGAGAGAGAGAGGCAGAGACACAGGCAGAGGGAGAAGCAGGCTCCATGCACCGGGAGCCCGACATGGGATTCGATCCCGGGTTTCCAGGATCATGACCTGGGCCAAAGGCAGGCGCTAAACCGCTGCGCCACTCAGGGATCCCTGTAAGGTATATTTTTTGATCCAGAATATGTTTTATTTTGATGACTACTCCATGGGAGCTTGAGAAGAAGATGTATTCTGCTGTTGTTGGATAGGATTTTGTACAAATGTCAATTAAATAAAATTAATAATGTTATTCCCTAACTTTTGATTTATCAATTACAGACAGGGTTGTTGAAATCTCCAACTACCATGATGGGATTTTCTATTTCTCCTTTCAATTATATCCTATTTTACCTCATGTATTTTGGTGTTCTGTAGTAGGTGCAAACAAATTTAGGATACTATGTCTTCTTCAGGAATTAACCTTATCATGATTTGGTAATGTCCCTCTTGACCCCTGATAATCTTCCCTTTTCTGTAGTTAATTTTGTCTAAAATTAAGATAGCTACTTCCGATTTTTTTTTTTTTTGGATTGGTGTTAGTGTGGCATATCTTCTCCATCCCTTTGCTTTTCATGTGTGCATTTTTCATGGTGATAAAACACATATAACATAAAACTTACCACTTTAAACATACAATTCTGTAACATTAAATAAGTTCACATTGTTCTGTAACCATATGTCTTTAGAACACTTTCATTTTCCACAACGGAATCTCTGTATCATTAAGTACTAACTCTCTATTCCTTCATTTGCTTAGACCTGGAAATCATATTTCTACTTTCTAACTCTATGAATCTGACTACTCTAGGTACCTCACCTAGGTGGAATCATACAGTATTTGTTCTTTTGTGTCTGGTTTCTTTCATGTAGCATAATATCAAGTTTCATCGTGTTGTGGCATGTTTCAGAATTTCCTTCCTTCTTAAGGCTGAATAATATTCGACTGTATGTATGTGTTACTTCTTTTTATTCATTTATCTATTGATGGACATTTGGGTTTTTCCAACTTTACTTTTAGCCAACCTGAGTCTTTTTATTTAAAGTGAGTTTCATATTAACAACATATAATGGGGTCTTGTTTTAGTTTTAGTTTTTTTAATCCACTTTGTCAATCTCTGCCTTGTAATTGGTGAACCATTCACACTTAAGTGATTCTTAAAATGTTGGATTAATATCTACTGGATTGTGACTGTTTTCTATCCAGTATATTTTTTTTCTTCCCTTTATTCCTGCTCCCTCTGGGTTTAATTGAATACTTGATATAATTTTGTTTTCTCTCTTCTCTAGCATAGAAGTTATACATCTTTTAAAAATTTAGTGGTTTTCCATAGTTTATAATGTACACTTATAACTAACTTAAGCTCATTTTAAAATAACACTGTAACACTTCATATGTAATGTGATACCTTGTAACAGAATGTTCCTAATTCCTCCCTCTAACCTCTTATGATATTGCTATAATTGCTATTACTGTTTTAAATAAAGTTATCTACATCAAATTTTTAGTAAAAAAAAATGTATGTGGTCGAATTCCTTCAACCTATCAGTTTTGTGATATAACACATCTCTCAGTTTTTAGAGATTGGTCACCATAAGGCTAGTGAGCCATATCCCTTTCTAAATTGAAACCATGCCATTTTCCACTAAAAACAAAGATGACTGATAAAATAATTTGTTTGCCAATGTTATTTTTTCAGACAACTGGACTGGTTGATTTTCCACAACTGTCCAGAGTGACCATTTGCAGATCGATGGTTAGGGTCTATTGATCCAATTTCTTCAATCCATTTCAGACATCATGTTGACTGGAATAAATGAACCATGTCTGGATAGTTTAGCAGTTATGACAAGCATATCAAATTGATCATTCAGCGATAAATCCTTTGCTATGTAAGCAGTTCCCAGCTTAGAAATGGGTGTGGTTCCAAAAGTTCATTCTAAAATAGTTGCTTGAAACTCAGACTGTATAACCAACAAAATATTAACTTAAATGGGGATTAAAACATGAATTTAATTCCTAACCTGTTTCTTCCCTCTTATGCTCTTCCATTTTAACACCTGGCTTCCAAGGTCATTAAGTTCCTCTGCCTAAAGATGGGGGGTAAGGAAGGTAGATGATAAAGGTCCAAATTGAGGAAAGAGGACAAAGTGAAACTATGTGAAAAGGTTGTCACTTACCCCCGGTGGCAATAAGCAACTGTGGTGAAAACAAACAATGAGAACATCTTGGTTTTAATATTATTTGATCTGCCAGCAGCATTTAATTCCTGATCTCTCTATACTTCTTGAAATACCATCTCTATCACACAAGACTATTGGGGTTTCCTTCCTCTTCTTTAAAAGATTTTATTTATTTATTAGTGAGAGACACAGAGAGAGAGAGGCAGAGACACAGGCAGAGGGAGAAGCGGGCTCCATGCAGGGAGCCCGATGTGGGACTCGATCCCGGGTCTCCAGGATCATGCCCTGGGCTGAAGGCAGACACTCCATTGCTGAGCCACCCAGGCATCCCTGGGGTTTCCTTCTACTTTGACTTCTTTTTTTTTGCCTTCAAGTGTTGTTGCTTTCCAAGGTTTAATTCAAGGCCCTCATCACCACTTACTCTTTATTGTTCATTAGGTGATGACATCCACATCCACATCTTCAGGTATATGCAATTATTATAGCTTCAGCTATATGCAACTGATTCACAAATTTAAATCTCCAGCCCAGAACTTCCCTCTGTATAGACTCTATTCATATAGCTACCTACTCAGATTCTCCTCTTGGAAGTCTCAAAATCCCTTTAAACTCAACATTCTCCTAGAAACCTTACTCTCCCTCACTTTCCTCCTTGTATCATGTCACCAAGTCCAGTGGATTCTAAGGACTAGAACCTTGTTACTTAAAATATGGTCTGTGGACCAGAAGTTGCTTTTGTGTGAGTCTTGCTAGTATAATGGAATTGTGGGCCTATCTGGAGGCCTTGCTGCAGACCTACCAAATCCAAATGTACATTTGGCAAGGTTTCCAGATGGTTTTTGTGTACACTAAAATATAAGAAGCCCTGTAATGAAAGATTCTGAAGTCTATCCATCTTCATCCTTATTCCCAGTCCCTTAACTACCATTGTCTCTCACCTGATTACTGCAACAGCTTCCTGTCAACTACCTTCATATACTCTTGACCCCTTTGTATTGTTTTTCTATCCAGAAGCCAAAATTCTCATTTCCAAACAAAGATAAGACCATATAACCCTCTGTTTAAAAAGCCGTATCTTAAGAAAAAGTCCAAAATCCCCAACTGACTTACTAGAATTTCCAATGTCTATACCCTGGAGACCTCTCCATCTTCATTTCACATCACCCAAGCATCTCATATTTCTTTCCATCACAGGATTTTTGCACATGATGCTATGATTCCCTTGTTCCCTTTCACTACAATTCACTCAAACTTACTCTTCAGATCTCAGTTTGGAATTCTCTGACAGTCCAGGTCAGGTTAGGTTCCTTTGCTATACATTCTTATGTATGCTTTCTCCATAGTGATTTCTCCCTCAACCTCACTCAAAGGTGTTGGGAAGGTTGTTTTCTTCTGAAGGCCTCTCCCCTTAGCTTATAGATGGCCATTTTCTCCATGTGTTTCCACATGATCTTTCCATTTGTGTGTGTCTGTGGCCTAATCTCTTTTATAAGAACATCAGTCATATTGGATTAGGACTACCTCAATGACTTTGTTTAACCTTGACAACCACTTTAGAGACATTATCTTCAAACATAGTCACATTCTTACATATTGTAGTTTAGGACTTCAACATATAGATTGAGGTGGGGACACAATTTAGCACATAACAGTGCTTCAATAGAAAAATATTGCCCAATGAAAATAGGTAAGCTAAAAATATAATTCAATTTCCTGTAGATACAGTTAAAAAAAGTAAAAAAAAAATCAGATGAAATTATTTTGAATAATATAATTTATTTAACAAAATATGTCCAGAATAGTATTTCAGTGTTTATTACAATAAACAATTAATGAGATATTTACCTTTTTTTTATTGGACTAAGTCTTTGAAATCTGGTGTGTATTTTATACTTACAACACATTTGAATCCAGACACTACATTTTCATCAGAAATACTTGATTAATATTCAGGGTTAATAAAATTTACAGTTGAAGAAGTAGATTTACATAGACATGTTACTCCAAATATCCTCTAAAACTTTTCCAATAGCTGAATCAAGTACCCATTTTTAGATATAAATTAGTTTGTGTTAAATAATATTAAGAATTTACTTCTGCATTTCATGCTCAATAGCCATATGTGCTAATAGCTATCCTATGGGATAGCACAAATCTAGAAGCTACAGGCCACATCATGTGAAACAGTAATTCTCTGAATGTCTAACCTGTCTCAATGACCACATGCTGTAATATTAACTGTGCTTTTTATGGTAAAAGCCCCATGAACAGGAAATCCACCCCCCTTGGTAAAACAAATGGATTTAAAAAAATATTTAATACTCTCCAACTGCTTCTGATTTGAAGTAGTCAAACTACCCTTTTACATCCTAATTAACTTTTCCAGCCCTTCCCAGGAGGTTTATTAAAGACCATCTCGGGGGACTTCTTAGGCTGGGCTGTGAGCCAAAGTCTTCCAAATGCTTGCTGCCTGCCCCCCACCATCCCCCACTGGGTGCTAATGAGGATTGGCACAGCTGGATATCTCACATCCTCACGGCAGGAGGCTGAGGCCTCTTCTCTTCCCAGTCCCTCAATCCCATTCAAGAAGAATTTTGGGAAGGATATTTTTGGCACAAATCAGAAAATGGCCCAGGGTCCCAGGCTTTTTGGTGAGGGCACCGAAGTTCTCAGATTCACTTGATTGCACATTTGCTCTGTGCAGCTGAGTGTATGTCTACATCCACAGGCAGGCATTTCCAGGGTATGAAGACTATTTTCCTGATTTACCCGATAGTCAGGGATCTAATACAAGAGATCATTGGAAGCCACACCATGGAAAGAGGGACAAGGTTATAGGTATATATACCCACTATTTCCTCTCCAAGCTGTCCTAGAACCCTTGGGAAGAAACTCCCGGATAAGAAGTTTTTGTTTTAATGAATGAGGTCTCTCTTCTCTTTAAACAGGAAAAGAAGTGAGGCTTCCAATTTTTTTCAGATTATGGCTTTCAAAAATCAGGGAAGCCAAAAATGCAAAACTCAGTCTTAGATTCTTCTGGCCAACCAAGCCAGCAAAAAAGTGATTTCATTACATTTACTCCCCCCACCCCTGCAAGTCTGCAGGTATTTACACACTACCTACTTTCAGCTAGATCCTATTTTGCATTAGGCTCTGCAGAAGGATAAAATGATGAACTTGAACATAGTTCCTATGCTCAAGGATTAGGTTTTTGCCTAATGGTAACATCAACATCTTATGTATATTTGTCATGAGCTCAAGAATTTTTGGGAATCCCACCTTGTATTTATTTTCATTTTTTTCTAAGAACATTTAGCAAGTATTATGTATATACTATTGTTTGCTAAAACTTTATGTTGAAAAAAATGAATGAATAAATGAATGATATGAATGTAGGATTAAAAAGATTGTTGTGCACCTAGGGCAATAGTGTGAACCATACTCTTTTCTTGGGATAATAGAAAAAAAGCAATGGATTAAGAACTATGGAATCTGAATTCTTTACCCTCTCCACTCCCTAATTTATGTGACCTTGGACTTACCTTTAATATCTTTGAACTTAAATTTCTCCATCTGTAAAATGGGGCTTGTAATTGTTGCTAAATACGACAATTATGTCTGTGAAGAGTAAATGTGAAAGTGCTTTGTAAACTCTAAAGCTCTGTACAAAGTTAAAAGATTATTATGTGTGCTAATGCATCCCTTCATTGGTGTTGCTAATTGAATATCAACTCTGCTAAAGGAAATTAAAATTAAACAGGCTGTATTGGACAATCCAATGTAGAAACTCAGCATGGCAGGGGTTTGCATTAAGCCAAACATAGGGAGAGGAGACCCTGCCGGAGAAAAGCAGTTAGATTTTGCTGCTAATTAGTACTTTTCCTTCAGGAGGTGGAATCTTCTCTCCCTTTTACAGATCAAATTACTCATGTACCCCTATAAAAAGCATGTCAAAGTCAAAAGTGCAAGCAATCCCAGTGCAATTTGCAGTGGGAATGGCTGCAGTGAGCAGTTAGCACACCATTAATTCTCAATTAAGTGCCAATTTGCACATTGCTGGGAAACAATTGCAAATTCTTTGTTTCTCCCCTTAAAGATGTCATTTGAATCCAAGAGAGCCAAAATCTAATGGCGGAGGATAAATAAAGACAACTAGAGATAAAATCAGATTGTGCCAAATATCAGGAAGGGATCTCCCACATTACCAACTTGCTGAGTCCTTTCCTGTCAGCATGCAGTCTAAAAAGACACAGGGATAGGGTTGATATCTATCATAATCCAGATTGGCAAGAGAAAAACTCATTTCTAAACTAGGAGTTTGCAGTGGAGAAATTCTCTGATCAACCTGAAGCAAGAAATCGGGAAGTTCTATTGCAGAGAAGAATGCATTCTTTTCTGACGTGGAATAATCCTCTGCATAAATCCCAGTGCTTCAGCTGCACCATCATCCAGCATTGGAGCCTATAAATCAATCAGATTATTTGTTTTTTGTGGCAAAGCACCCAGGAGCAGCAACATCCCCGTGGATATTGCCAATAGGACCTGGATCTCTGCACACATTCAGGAAAGCTGAACATGATGGGTACAACTAGGTTCCCAAATTAGTGTAACTCATTCTCACCCAAAATGCCTTAGACATGAGGTTTTGTCATAATTTTTTATTTATTTGTAATTTATTACATCTCTGGTTTGGACATAGGATGGAAGGGGTAGACAGGTCCACTTTCCAATAACTTAGGACTTCAACGGACAGAAAACACACAGCGGCATGATGCACTTGGATCTCTGGCAAGGCAACACTTCTTTCATTCGAGTGTTGGGTGGTGCCTGTAAGATGTGCAGGACAGAAGCTGTGGGCCAGTGCTAAGCCTCATGTGACCAGCCTAGAAATGGAGGGAAGAAGTCACACGGAATTGTCCAATGGCTTAGTGCCTGACTCCCTCCCACTATCTCCTGTCAATCTATTTTCCTGGGCATTCATGGCAACTCTCACCTTCTCTTGTCATATTCTAGTGAACTACTGATATGGGACATTTGGGTTCTTTTCTCATGCTTCATGCTATCTACTTGCTTCCTAGATGGAATACCAATATTGCTTCCCGATTCTTTTCCTTCTCACTGAATTCCTTGTGTGGATTTGACCTTGTATGGAGCTGAACACCACATTCTGGAAATATTTTTGTTCCTTAATAACTTAGGTTAGAAGTAGCAGCCAGGGCCAGGTACTGGCACAAAGCGGTTAAGTTCCCCCTCGAAGTTACTTGGGACATTTTAAGACAGCTCTTGTGTTTTCTCGGGGTGAAAACAGGGAATAGCATCTACTTTTTTTCTCGTTATTCTGAGACCACATTGCTTCCCCCTTCCTTTTATTGGGAAGTCATGCAAAGAATACTCTGATTCTCTCGCAGTCCCGACCAGCTGGATATTTTATACACCAAGCACACTCCTCCTCCTCTTGGGACAGGTAAGCATGTCTAACCTGCCTCTAGAAAAAAACATATAGTGAAAGGACTCAGATACAGTGAAGCAATGAACAGACTTGAGAATTTTTGCTCAGCTATTTATCTTAGTTTTGCTGAAGCTATGGGGTCTGTGACAGGTCAGTAGGCATGGATGCAGGATAAAAACACATATCCAGTTTCTCCAAAACTACTGGATGATTGATTAAAACAAAGTCATCTCTTAAGTCAATGGGTTCTAATTGTGATGTGTTGTTTACACATTCCTGTGTACTCAGGTGAGACTGTCTGCTATTGTGGTGGGATAAGCACGTGACCTGCTGGTATGATTTGGTGGGCTCCAGGAAAGGCCTGAGATTATCTCTTGTCATGGCCTGATATCACCTGTATTAGTAAGTGATGCTCACATTAGACTTTATCATACCATATACCTTTCAATGTTCAATGTTCACAACCATCAGAAGAAGTAGGTATTGTTATAATTCTGATTTTACAGATGGAAAATTAGGCATCAGAAATATCAATAACTAGCAAATATCAAAACCTCTATACACCTTATGTTTGTTGGTGCAAATCTCATGTTATGTGCCTTGCCCCATTTTCCTGTTTCAGTGGAGGACCCTTTGGGGTAACATTTGAAACAATGATACAACAGTGATTAAGTAGCATTTAGAGCTTCTTGTACTCAGCTTTCTTAGATTAATGTTATCTCAAGGTGCCAAGATGAAGGGTTAAGCTGAAGAAAAAAAAAAAAGTAAACCCTGAGGATACGGAAAGTGGGATATACAGAGGGAAACACACTCAGTCTAGGGCTTGTTAAGAAAGTCATGGAGAGAATAGTAAAGAGGGGTTAACACTTCAAGAAGCATGAGTAAGATGGGTACCATTTCTCCATTATCAAGTCTCCTTTCCTACTGTTAGACCAATATGTCCCTGTTTGAGGTTCAGAAAATGTGGTTGCCATATGTGTGTTTGATAATGACCATTCTAAGCCATTGCTAGGATCAAAAGTGCTCTGGGAAGTTTCACGAGCAGTGGCCATGGTTTGGGTGAGCTGTGCATCAATCTTGCCCAGTTTCCTTGAAGCCAAATAGTCTTTGCAAAAACGCTGGCTGTTGTCAGAAGAGCTAAATTATTAGAAATGAGAATTATCTGCATCTCCAGAAATTCAAATGCCTGAGGTGGTTGCTAATTAGAAGCTTCTAAGTTATGAGCTTGGGCAGGGGTTAGAGCAAGTTTCTTCTTAAATGCATGCAGGCCTAGAGGGACGTAAAGGGACCCAGTCTGCACTGTGGCCGCCTCTGGTGATTTTGGTTCATCAGGAAGGGTGAGCTCTTCCCATAGAGGAAAATATGTGGTTCTGTCTGATGAAGGAGACAAAAATCAAAGAAAATCATTCACTTACCTCTGAGCTCTGAAACCCTCAAGTTGTTATACCCAGGTGGAAACCTGAGGCTGGACTAAGGAGTCCAGATGTCAGGCTACCCGGCTCATTACACTTATGACCCACTTCTGGCCACTGAAGGGCATTTCCAGCAGGGACTGGCAACTGTGCACACCACCAAGTCCTCTCTAATTACTCACTGTTTTTTTCCTGCTTTTTTTTTCTTTTTAAGTTCATCTCATACATTCTTTTATTTTTTCTTTGTGCTCCCCACCCCTCCCCAACCTTATCATCTTTTTTCTATCTGGAGGCCTCTACTAGCACAGTTTCTGCTGTGACAGCAATTCACATCACTCACTACTCTGGTGCCGCCTCATCTTTGCTCTCTGGGGTTGATAAATATGTAGTTCTAGCATGAAAGAGACTGGGTGTAATCACTGGAGGCTTCTAGAGTGGAAACATCAGCGCTCTTTGCACACATTGCCTAACTGAGAACAGCTTGAGAAAATAAGTTCTATGAAAAGAACGGAGGGGAAGGTGGTTGGCAAAATGGGAGGAATAAGAGAAATACGGGGGGAAATCTATTTTAGGGAAAGTGGGACAAACCCACCAACATTCATTGTTTAAAAAACCCTCCTGGAACAGAGAGACTTTTTCCATGCTAAGTACACAGTTGATGAACAGAGGCATCCTAAAACCTGGCTCTGTAGAGATTTATTTTCTCCATATTTATGGGGGGGGATGGGGAAAGGGATTTATAAAGCTGAGACCATAAAGGGGATTATCCAGCAGCTTTTACAGCCTATTTAGGAGACTAATTCTTATTTTTTAGACAGACACAGTGTTTAATCATAGTTTTACTTAGTTATAATTAAATCTTGTCTATTAATAAAAATCTAAGAAAGAATATATTTTTAGGGAAAAAACTCCTTAACATTCTGTGAGCAAGTTATCCTAATAGTACATGTATTCAAATGCAGCAAGACTGAGTTTTCCATAAAATATACTATTATTCAGAATTTTCTATAATTTAGCCCTTATTTGAAGTTGGTTTGACTCTGTGATCTTTCATTTTGCCAGAAACTGAGCAATAGCTCACATACTACAGTGGAAATTAGCTCATCTCTTGAGAGCCACAGGGTAAAAGCTGTCATAGTATCTCATCCAAAAGATTTTGGATATTCAGGTTCACTGTCTTCCTACGAGAGGATTTTTTTCTTTTTTTTCTTTTTTTAAAAGATTTTATTTATTTATTCATGATAGACATAGAGAGAGAGAGGCAGAGACACAGGCAAAGGGAGAAGCAGGCTCCATGCAGGGAGCCCGACGCAGAACTCGATCCCGGGTCTCCAGGATCCCGCCCTGGGCCAAAGGCAGGTGCCAAACTGCGGAGCCACCCAGGGATCCCCCAAGAGGATTTCTAAGTAACGATTTGATATCTGTGAGTGTTCTTCCCCTAAATACTGTCCCCTTACCTACACATCCTCTCACTCCCTCACCACCTGACTTTGTCGTAAGGTGATCTCTGAGATCACCTGGTCCATTTCATCAGTGATTGACCAGTAAGCTTAGCAGAGAATTAGTCAGTTGAAAGAAGTCCACAAATAAGAGATTGAAAAAAAAAGTAAAATTCAACAAATAAGTAAATCTTTTGTGAAGAGCATTTACAACTTAAGAATTCCGTGACACTGCTTGATTTTCCATCAGCTCCCATGTCCTTTCCTCTTCAATCCCCTAATGAAGTACTGATCAAAGGTTTTCGCACTTCCACATCTTCTTACAAGTTGGCACTTTTTCAGTTCCCTTTTTCTGCTGAAAGCTTTCATGCTTCGTAATCTTTTTTGTTCCAAAGACCTCTGCCTTTTTGGTGGAGGACATTTGGCCATGAATCCCTGGGAGGCTGAAATTCATAGCCAGCAGGAAGAAGCAACCACTGCTCACACTTATGCATCAGTAGGCACATTGGTGCTTATTCTTGCAAGGAAGATGAAAATTCCTAATATTCTACACAGTGGGATCTCCTAGGCACAGAGGACAGCATTCTAATGTACTGGCAAAGCAAGGGGCCCTACTTTTTCTTTCAATAGTTTGAGGTTTTGGAAAGTGAAAAAGATATCTCAGGAGTTAGGGGTTTGTGAATCCTCCATCATTGGAGAGATCTACTAAGAAGTTCTATGGTCCCTTCTCAGGGCTTTATAGATACATATGCTTTCATGGAATACCTCTAAACCCATTTATGGCTCTGTGATGTTGAATTCTTTTGTAAGGTATGGTACCAAGTATTGTTTGGAACCTTTTTAGGTCTCTTCAGTCCTCATTCCAAACATTATTATTATTACCTCATTTGCTAGTTCTAGTTCTCTCAAACTCAATTCAATGAGTGTTTTTGAGCACCTACTTGGTACCATGCCTTGTCTTGGCATCTGTAATTATTTTCATAAGCCTGCTTGCTTGCTGCTTTTTCTTTCTTTCTTTCTTTCTTTCTTTCTTTCTTTCTTTCTTTCTTTCGTGAGGTTAATGATAAGTAAGATATTATAGGTATGGTGGCAAATCTTGAATATAAGACTAAAAAGGCTAAACACGACTCAATTGACAGTAGAGACAAATTAGAAATTCTTAAATAACAGGATGCTATGCTTCACACTAATGGTGACAGTTGTTTCATATAAAGAGTTTTAGATTCATTTTGAATCTCTATCCACACCTAGGACTATGGTTTTAGTCAAGTTACTTCATGTTATTTTTCTTTTTTTTTAAAGTAGGTTCTACACCCACTGTGGAGCCCAAACTGGGATTCAAACTCATGACTCTAAAGATCAAGACCTGAGCTGAGATCAAGAGTTGGACGCCTAACTGACTGAACCACCAAGGTGCCCCAAGTTACTTTGTGTCCTTAAAACTCAATACCCCATCTATAAAATCAAGACAATACCATTATTAAAATATAAAGGTTAAATAATAAATTCAAATCCCCTAGTGCCCAGATTATATAAAGTTCCGGATAGACACATTAATTGTCTTCCCTTAACTTGTGGTAGTCCAAAAAAAAGTTGGAAAAAGGAAAGCTTTTTTCCATCCTGGTTGGAGCATCTATAGTCTTTGTTATTGACTTTTGTGGTTCCTGGTTGAGTGAACAGAGAATGAAAAGTTCCCACCTCCACTATCACAATGCTATGGCCAAAGCAAGGTGTGTGCTCTGATTCCCAAAGCAGGAGATAATTTTAAAGACAGGGCTGGGTGCTGCCCTGGGCCACTTTTCTACAAATTCCAAGCACCAAATCCTGGTCCTGAGTAACCCAGGGCATGGTTACTCCACCCAGGACTCTGCCTACCTGCTCTGGGTACAGCTTTCCTGTACCTTCAGTCAGATCTTTCCATCTGTAGGCTATTTAGCCCACTCCACCCAAAATTTTGGCACTAGATTTTCAATGATGGCTTTTTTTTTATTAGACTCATCTTTCTATAAGTCAATGCCTTTTCTTTAGGACTTATGTTCTGGAATAAAAAATACAAAACAATTGTGAGTTTGATATTGTTAGCCTGGGTAAAATACGATTATAGAAGTAAAGTTTCGGAAAAAAAAGAAGCACTAAAACTACTAGTATGATTAGAGGTACCTGAGAAAGTACATAGAACATTGTTTAATATGCATTAGGGCTTAATAAGTATTAGCTGTAACCTACTAGAAACTAGCCACTGTGTAGGTATTGTGTAAATATACTTTCGGATTAGCCTCAGACCAATTCTCTAAGTTATACATTGTCAAACCTATTTTACAGATGAGGAAACAGGAATGGAGGGATAGAATAACATGTTCAAAATCACAAAGCCAGGAAGTTAGAGTCAGGATTTGAACTCAGAATGGTCTGGTTTCACAGATGGCTAGCTCCCTCAATCAAATTTGCAAGACACACAAACCTGCAAGTCACATATGGCATATTTAATAACAATCAAGCAAGGAATTATTGATGTACCTATTCACTTCTCCTCCCTGCCAGGAGAACCACTGCCAGGTTTGGACATCACTTGTCTGCTGGGTGAAATTTGATCCTCTTGTATGTGATGCCTTCCCAGGTGCTTTGAGACTGTGGTAAGCCACATGGCTTTTCAGTTGATGTGGCCCTGAGCCCTAACTCTTCTTGATGGTATGCCTCAGCTCAGCCTCTGGAAGGAGAGTGACAAAAGAGGAAGGGCCATGGCCTCAGGTTGCTCACATAAGGTATAAAACCATGGGGTCACCTTTGTCTGAGGTGAGAGCCTTAGCCCCGTGTTCTGCCTGAAATTCTAATCAAGTCCAAGGTATGTCCTTGCATTTTCCCTGTGCTCTCAGCCAAATGCCAGAACATATTTTGGTTCTCATCTCAGAAGGTCTGGAGTAGTCTTTGCAGATACTTTGATACTGAGAGTGCATTTCAAAGGAAGAGAGCAATGGAAACTCTAGCCCTGCAATGTAAGTACTGAGCACAGATCATTGTTCAGAATATCCACACTTATTCTAATGAAAATTAGGAATCATGTGCTGGAATCTTTCTTCTTTTCAACCAAAATATTGACAGGTGGCGAGCAGGTGGAGCCACGCAGCGCTTGTCAGGGATGTGTCTGAGTGGTAGGCGGAAGAGGGGTGAAGATATGAGTGAGCGATAGTGGCACAGCCGCTCCTTTCCTGTTGTTGTTGAGTGACACTTGGATATATCACTAAACATATAAAAATAGAAGCTCTGTGTCAGCCTTCTTGTGCAGGGTGCTGTGCTGCAGCGTTTAAATCTGGATGTCAGTATGCCACTATCGTTATTTATAGAGGAGACCCGTATTAACATTTTGAGAGCGACAGAGGAGGAGAGAGAAAGAGAAAAGCACATGTTGGAGGGAAGGCGCTCTGAAAAGTGCCTTGCATTAGTTGAACATTTAACTTTATCCCATTTAAATAGTAATTCATGTCTGTTTAGGAGCATACGTTTTATAGGGCACATTCACATACACCACCATGCTGGTGTCTCATAGAGACTCTGTGGTACAAAGGAGGAGCATTTCTCTACCTACAGAAGCTCAGGGAGCCCTCCCCTTCCACCATGTTGTTCAGTTGGTTGGTGGTAGAAATGGGTCTCAATTCTGCATCTTCGAGATGTGGTTATGCCTTCCTCCTATGAAGCATATACAGTATTAATGTCCCCCCGTATAACAGATGAGGAAATCGAGCCACAGAGTGGTAAATTAAAAATAAAAAACAGAAACTAAAGCATGATATAAGTCTGGGGCATGGCAGGAGAAGCATTCTTTTGGGCACAGGGGAAGCAGTAGTGGGAAAAAAAAAAGCAAACCATAAAAATCCTTGCCTTTGTAAAGTCAACATCCCAGGGGTTGTACTAGATGACTTTTATGATTCTATAAGCCCACAGTGTAATTTGAAGTGCTAAGCTAGCTCTGCCCTTTTTAATCATCATTTGGAAATAATAAACAGCTTAAAAAGTCATCAAATGATGAAACACTTGGTACTTTGAAATATTCAGCTAAGTGAATATTCAGAAACATTTAGTTGTCTCTCTGAATTTGACTATTGTGCGGTTTCTGTCATATGATGGTATAGTTCATATTCTGTTCAAGTCAACACTATATCATAGGACATTTCTGTATGTGCTCAATGAAATGGAATGGGACCTACAGGATCCCTATGGACACGTAGGGAAAAATCTCAATAGATTCCTGCTAGCATGGCTCACATTGAACCAATAGCTAGGGCAGTCACCTCCAAACTTCTCTGCACCTCAGAATCACCCAGGAACCTTCAAAAATACTGATTTCTCTGTCTTACCTTTGTGATTGTGATACAAATAATCTAGCATGTGACCGGAATGTTTATTTTTTTTATTTTTTATTTTTATTTATTTATGATAGTCACACAGGGAGAGAGAGAGAGGGGGGCAGAGACATAGGCAGAGGGAGAAGTAGGCTCCATGCACCGGGAGCCTGATGTGGGATTCGATCCTGGGTCTCCAGGATCGCGCCCTGGGCCAAAGGCAGGCGCCAAGCTGCTGCGCCACCCAGGGATCCCTGTGACCGGAATGTTTAAAAGGTGATTCTGATATTGTGACAAGTTTAGGAATCACTAAACTAAGGTATGGCTAATGGAATACTAGCAGACGGTTGCTTGCCTCCGCAACAGCCATTCCCAGTCACATTCTTCCTTACAAACAGAACCTCCGTTTTGTTCAGGTGTTAAATGACCATGTACATAAAAACGCAGGGACTCCCCAAGTTCAAGGAGGTGATTCATAATTGCTCTAAGCCAACCATGGTAATTGCATTCTCTCTCTGGCAATAATGAGTTTGGGAGTAGTTACAGACCCTAGATCTAGCCAACAGGATAAGAAAAATATGTATGGGGGGGGGTGGCTCTGGGGAAAGTTTATTTGCTATTAACCAAAGAGGCCTCTGAGAGCAAATAGTCGTTTTCTTCTCTACCTCTGGACATAACTATATTGAAGAGATGCCAGAGCCTCCTGGGATATTTTTGATGCCAGGTTGTAGGGAGCAAGTGGTAAGTTGTCCTTTACTCTGTGTCCCAACAACTAGAAAGAAGAGTCAAAGAGAAAGGTAAGTGGAGGTGACTTAGGGTTCAATCTATGTCTAGGGGCAATAGTCAGGGAGGCCCCTGTGATGTCACATCCTGTTTTTCCTGTAAGGGTTCTGTGATGCCAGTTTTCTGTTTCCCTATAGGATTTTATAAAAAAAAATGAAGATGTTAATAATCATAAATAACATTTGTTGAACACTCACCATGTCCCATCCATCATGGCGAGCTTTTCACATGCATCATCTCAAATGGTTCTTGCCACTGACCTTTGAGGACCCCGGGGCTTGTGGAGTTTAAGTGCCTTGTGAACGGGCACATGGGCTGTACAACACATGAGTGTATAGAAGAGATGAGATAGAAGCCAAGCCTGTGCTATCAGCAATAGCACAATATCATCCTGTATCCACTGTGGAAAGTTGTGGAAAGAATGCAAACACTAGAGTCTAGCTCTGCCGTTTACTGCCTTTGGCCTTCTTCACCAGGTTCCTGTGAAGACTGAATTATGTTCTTTGTAAACTGGAAGCCCTGTCCAGATGTAACAGATTATTCCAGTATCTTGAACTTTAAGATTTGTTCAATGGACACTGCTAGAGTCCCTACTATGTGCCAGATGCCCTGCCACCTTCTGGGAGTACATGATATGCAAGTTGAGAGAATTCTTTCCACATCCCTCCTGGGCCCTTGGCAGTAGAGAGAGGCTATACCTCCCTTTCCAGACAGGCCTGGGGCTGCCCCAGCTCTGGCTGTGTGTCGCTGAGCCATGCTAGTAAAAGCCTGTCGAGATTTGATGCCAACAGCTCCCCAGCTGCCTCATGTTAATGTAATCAGCAAGAAGCCTGCACACCTGACGGTAGTTCAGAATATGAGGTGAATGATTAAAGTTTAAAAGGTCGTATACCATTGTAATACTGAAAAGAAACTTTATGATTCATCATTCCTGATGTAATGTCATCTGTTTAATAAAGCCGTATTTCACTCACAGCTCATTTTTAATGGGCCTATTTAAGTAATGGCATTGGGGTTGGGTTTTTTCCCTTCCTTTTCAAGCTAAGAGAGTTTGTATAGAGTATACTTGGAAAAAAAAAACACAGTAGTTTAGGACTTGGATATTTACAATATCGTTCAGCCTTCAGCTGACTGGGTATTATTTATGCCAAAGCGCTGTACTTGGACTGAAATATCAAGCAAAGGCAAACAAGCAGCTGGATATGCTAATACACAAATAAACCATGTCTCCCTTAATTGTATGGATGGGAATTTATATCACCAGCAAATATTGTTATCTATAAACTACTTTGATGAGCAGTGGTCAGAGGGCATGATGCCCAGGGTGACATTTCATTCAAGCAAGGAAATGGAATCCATTGGGCCTGTTTGTCTTAGATCAGTGGTTCTCCACTGGAGACAATTTTGTCTACCCAGGGACTTTGGCAATGTTTCTGAGTCATCACAACTGGAGAGGATGAAAAGGGTGTTGCTACTAGAATCTAGTGAGTAGAAGCTAGAAATGCCACCAAACATTCTATAGAACACAGCACACCTCCTCACTCCATAACAGAGGATTATTTGGCTCAAATAATGGTAAGGTTGAGAAAACTTGTCTTTAATGGTTGGATGTAGAGTGGAAGATTGAGGGTCAGAAGCAATCAGATCTTACAGTACATGGCTGATGTCTCTTATTGGAAATCCAAGAAAAAACTTTGGGAGAAAACAATATATGAGTTTTGAACTCATAGGGTAAGAGGACTCTAACGTTGAAAGAAGAGTTTTTGTGACCTCTTTCGGTAGGGAGGGTGGATCTAATCTCATTTACCTAGACTTAGTTTTTGTTGATATCATTCCCTTCTTCCTATCTGAATGCTTTGAAGACGTTCCTCTTCCTCTATGTACATGCATCTTCCTGCAGGAGAGACTCATTCTGTGAGGGGAAGATGTTAGTGTGGGAGTGGCTGTCATTCAGAATTTATAAAAATGTTGAAGTTGGAAACATTATAAAAGGTTATCTAGTCCAGACCTGCTTTTAGCAGAGAAGCTAGAGCTTCAAAAAAGAAAAGAAAAGAAAAGAAAAGAAAAGAAAAGAAAAGAAAAGAAAAGAAAAGAAAGAAAAGAAAAGAAAGAAAAGAAAAGAAAAGAAAAGAAAAGAAAGAAAAGGAAAGAAAGAAAGAAAGAAAGAAAAGAAAAGAAAAGAAAAGAAAAGAAAAGAAGAAAAGAAAAGAAAGAAAAGAAGTTTTGAAGGTAACCAACTAATCCCGACACCATACAGTTGAAGACTGTTTATTTTACTATCTTTGTTCTGAATGTGAGAACAATAGATTCTCACTCACACGTCACTCTACTTTCTAATTGCAGCACGTAAATTAACATCTTCTACTCTAATCCTCCTTTTGTTTTTCTTTTTCCTAGCTTGACTTGCCCACACTAAGATCCGTTTCCAAGTATAATGCCACCAAGACAAAATAGCTCTCTGCTATTTTTCATTAATTTTCTCAACAAATTTAACTTTTGGCATCTTATTGCTAGAGGCAATTTTATTTCTGCTTTGTGGCTTTCTTATTTTCTCTTTGCATTCTTAACTGTTTTTCCTCTAGTTGCTTGTTAAGGTTGGTTATCATGGCATGACCTTCAATTCACAAGGATCTCTTAGGGTCATGAGGTGGATCAGCTATGAGGAAGGGTGCTGTGTGCTCTCCCGTGACTCACTGAATTTGCAGAAACTGAACTCTTGATTTTGGCCTCTTCAAATTTTGCTCAGGGCAAAATCCTCGGAGGCATTTGTAATTCTTTCTTCTTTTAATTCCCACATCCAAACCAGTGATAAATCCTACTGGATCCACCTTCAAAAGAAATCCATAGACCAACCACAAGCCAACCATTTTTTTTTTTTTTTAAATCGTGTCTACTGCTTGTTAAGCCAAATCTAAACCACCATCAGCTCTCACTTGGAATATTACAGTAACTTCTAAGCTGGTCTTCCTCCTTCTATCTGCATCCTTGCAGTGAACTCAACCAGAGTAATCTTTTTATGGTATTAGTACCTAACTTAAAATGTCTCCTTTTCTCAATAAAAATAAAGCAGAAAAAAAAAAATTAAAAAAATAAAAATAAAGCAGAAATCCCTACCAAAACCTACAGGACAGTATTTACTTTGCATCTGTCTGCTTCTCTGATCTCAGCTCTCAGGATTTTTCCTTTTGTTCCCCCTACACTTTGCTTTCTGTTCCCCAAATGTCAAGTATACTCTCATTTCAGGACCTCTGCACTTTCTGTTTCTTCTGCATGGAACATCCTTCCACTATTCAAATGCCATGTCATTGAAAGGCCTTCCCTCATCTTCTGTCTAAAGTAATTCTGTTCCCCATGCCTCCATTATTCTGTATCATGTTATTCCACTTTACCCCTTGATGCTTATGGTCTCCTGACGTGTGTGTGTGTGTGTGTGTGTGTGTGTGACAGACAGAAGTGTGTGTGTGTGTGAGAGAGATGTGTGTGTATATGAGACAGAGAGAGAAGTGTGTGTTAGAGAGGTGTGTGTGTGAGAGAGATGGAGGTGTGTGTATATGAGACAGAGAGAGAGAAGTATGTGTGTATGTGAGAGAGTGAGAGTGAGAAAGAGAGAGAGAGAGAGAGGAAAAGAGCACTTAAGTGTGTGTGTGTGTGTGTGTGTGTGTGTGAGAGAGAGAGAGAGAACATTATGAGGCCATGAATGTAGGATCTGTGCCTGTTTCTTTGCTACTGTAACCTCAGTACTTATAATGGTGACGAGCACATGGCAGGTATCCAGTAAATACTTTTTGAATGAATGAATGAATGAATACATGAATATATGAATAAATGAATCAGTGACTCTTTTATTGTTTAGCTGCCAGTCTGCCATGTTCCAGTTCTTCAGCTTCAAAACTGGGAGAAGGATGAGCTGCACCCAAAGTTTTATATTCAGTAGTAGTAACTTTAACTTCCAATTCAATATTTTTGGTGTTCAGTTCTTCCTGGGACTCTGAAACTTGGAAGAGCTGCTTCAGTGGTGAAACTTGGCCTTCATATATTTGCATTGTCATTTGGCTTTTATTTAATTTCTTTTTCTTGTTTGCCTGAACTTTCTTGAGGTTTTATTATAGATTTGAGTACCATCCACATATTTGCTTTGATTTGATGACCTTAGTGCCATCAATTCAAGGTCATTTATGACATTACTTGATAAACTTAGAGGTGCTTCGTCCTCACTCAGACTCCTCGCCTTGCCATTTATCATAGCTCTTTCTTTGGTCTACATGGAAACATTCAAGCCCATTTGAATTGGCAAAGGCTGATATAAAATAGCTTTGCCACTCACATTTTGTGAGAGATCCTGTCGCAAGTGTTTTGCTGAAAGGCAGAGATATAAGATCTCTTGCCTTTCTTTCATCTGCTAATTTGAAATTTATGTTGTAAAAGGCTATGAAGTTTGTCGGGTGGGATTTGTTCTTTAAATGCCCTTGCTGCTTAATCTTCATGAAATCCTTATTAGGATGCTGAATGAGCCTTAAACGGGGATTTTTTTTAAAAAGGCACAGAAAGAGGACATGTGACAACAACATGTCTGATGAGCAGATTGACAGGTATTTGGGATAAGCAGATACGCAGGTTGGTGGAGGACTCCAGTAAACTACTAGAGTTCATCTCCGGTTGTTGACCTCGATTAAAGTCCAGTTTTAGATGGGCAGATGTAGAAGGGTCTCCTGATATTGATTTGGGCAGCAGCAAAAATAATAGAAATATCTCACAGAGTCAGTCATTTTTCTTATTTGGAAGTCCCAAGAATTTACATCGGTTGCCTTTTTCATCTTTACAATATGTCTGTCCCTTCTGGTGTGATGCAAGAAATAGGCCACTAGATCAAGATTCAGACCTTTATTCTAATCCTGCCTCTACTACTAGTTAGTTGTGTGGTTTTAGCTTAGCAGTCAGCAGACTTCTTCTGTAAAGGACCAGAAAGTTAATGTTTTAGGTTTTGAGGGTCATATGGTCCCTCCATTTTGCTATTCTAGGAAGAAAGCAGCCAGAGACAACGTGTAAGTGAATGAGTATGGCTCTTTTCTAATAAAATCTTCTTTAGGAAAAGAGACAGTAGGCCAGATTTGGCTCATGAGCCAGAGTTTGCCAATTCCTACTTTTGGTCATCTATTCAACTTCTTTGGGCCTCATTTTCTTTGCTTACCAAATATGGATGTTAAGCTAAAAAGTTACATGTTACAAAGTTATTTGATTCTACATCTATCAGTTGTTCCAATTCTTGAAAATATGATATTATTGCCTGGTATTTCTCATTTTGGTTTGAACTCAATCAGGGAACACATCTTGAGCAAGAAGCTTTTTTTTGAAATCCAAAGACACAGTGGACTGGGTCCCCATATAAGTGTGCCACAAGTTTTAAGAGGCCAAACATGCTACTTCACCATAAGTTGAAGATTTTCAGGAAGTCTCAAGGGTTGGGGCAAAAGGAAAATACCCTTTTCTCCTACCCAACATCTCTTTCTTATTTGATTCTGACCCAACCCCCATGCTATCACTTGGTTAAGCTTCATCAATCTCTAATCAAAAGGATCACCTTGAACCAAGTCTTTATATACTCAAAGAAGAAATCCTTTGGAGACTTCTCTAAAGGCTAGATTATGAGTACAAAGCCATTGCTCAAACTTTTTCCTCTGTGAGAAGATGGTGAGAGAGTATGGCAGGAGATTTTGTCACCTGTCATTCATTTGGAACATAAATATCTCTGAAAACCAAAAGCCCATAATGAGTTCTAACCCCTAAAAATGATACATTTGTTATTCTTCTCTAATATGTTGTTTTAGTGAAGTGGCCACCTGGGGAACAGTCCTACTGAGACACTTTGAGGAAATGTATTTATTACAGTCAAAACCATGTTAAGCAACCAAATGCTACTTCCATTCAAATTATGTCACATTTTTCAGTTTTCCAGACTTTTTCAGTTAGGGAAAAAATGTTTATGAAACCCTTCCATGAATGAAGAAGTTATAATCTCTAGAGTAAGCCTAGTTTTGATCATATAGGACTTTGCTAGAGAAGAAGAGGGTTAATGGAGGTACCTGAATATAGAATATAAATTGCTATTACTTAAACATTTACCTTGTGCTAGGTGCATTGCCCGCACCCTTGTTTAATTTTATGCTGATGAAATGGTTGCTATTTTTCCATATTAAAGATGGACAAACTAAGCCTTGGTTATTATTTAATGTCACAAAGATTTTAAACAATAAGGTGAGTTTTTAATCCTAAATCTGTCTAAACCCAATGCCCTTAAACAATTGTTTAGACTGTTAATGTTTCTAAAATGATTCTAATGGTGGCTAATCCGATTTTTGAGAATCTGGTTTTCCAATGGATGCCTATTGCATAATGGATGGCATTTTTGGTGGGAGGGATCTCAGTGACAGAAATGTTAACAGTTTAATTAGTGTAGATGGTGACTTTAATCTTCCCATAAATAGTATCCTAGAATGGGCTCACAGCACAAGTATTTTAACGGCAATTTTTAAAATTTTGAAGCCATTAAAATTTTAAACTGAGTGAGTTAAGTGAGCAATCTCCAGTACTCACTGTGACTAAACTTGTGAAAATCAGGAAGCTGATCTACATGGACCTGCTGCTATGGGGTCGAATCAGGATTGGACCCAAATATTTTGATTCAAAATCCCAGTGTTCCTTCTTCTGAACCCTAAGTACCTATTGCTGGCATAGGGATGAGAGAGAATGTTTGGAAAGCAAAGAAACCACGATAGAGCAGTGCAACTTTCTAAAGGTCAGAAGAGAGCACAACACAACCAGGAATAGAACAGCCTTGCCCTGAGAGGCAGAAAGCCAGACAATAATTCAAATTCACTTTCACCTGGTTCTATGAATTGGACCTCTTTATGCTTCAGTTCTTTCTTTATTTTTGGTTTAGTTAAATCTTCAGTAAATTTTAAGAGTTAGATTAAGGATTGCAGACTGGTTACCTACAAACCAAATTAGGTTCACAAATGAGTTTTATTTAGACTATACAATGTTTTACCTTTTTTTCAGCTTTTTTTGGAGATATAATTGACATGTAACATTTTATAAGTTTTAGGAGTGTAACATGATTTGATATACATATATATAGTGAAGTGATTACCATAATAGGGTTAGTTAACACCTTCATCACTTCACATAATTTCTTTCTTTCTTTCTTTCTTTCTTTCTTTCTTTCTTTCTTTCTTTCTTTCTTTTTTTTTTTTTTTTGGAAGATGAGAAATTTAAGATCTACTCCCTTAGTAACTTTCAAGTATATAATACAGTGTTGTTAGCTATGGTCACCATGCCGTACATTGGATCCCCAGAATTTATTTTTCTTGTAACTGGAAGTGTGTACCCTTTGCCCTATATCTCCTGATTTCCCCCACTCCCCCAACCTCTGGTGAACACTATTCTGCTCTCTGTTTCTATGATTTTGGCCTTTTCAGACTCCACATATATGTGAGATTATACAGTATTTGTCTTCCTTTGTCTGACTTATTTCACTTAGCATAATGCCCTCAAGAAAGGGCAAATGGCAAGAGTTCCTTCTTTATCATGGCTAAATAATATTCCATCACACATACAGAGAGACTTACACACAACACATCTTTATCCATTTATCCAGACAGACACTTCATTTTTTCCATATCTTGGCTATTATAAATTGCAAAATGTTGCAATAAACGTGGGAGTGTAGATATTTCTTTGAGAACCTGATTTCATTTCCTTTGAATATATACTCAGAAGTAAGATTGCTGAATCTTATGGTAGTTCTATTTATACATTTTTGAGGAAACTCCAGCATAGCAAAAGAAAAAAAAATCCCAAAATGAAAAGGCAATCTGCAGAATGGGAGGAAATATTTGCACACCATCTATATGATTAGGAGTTAACATCCAAAATGTAGGAAAAACTTCTATAACTCAGTAGCATAAGAAAAAAAATCTGATTAAAAAAATGGGCAGAGGATCTAATAGATATCTTTCCAAAATAGACATACAAATGGCCAACAGGTACACAAAAACATGTTCACCACCACTGGTCATCCGAGAAATGCAAATCAAAACCACAATGAGATATCACCTCACACTGGTTAAAATGGCTATCATCAAAAAGACAAGAGATAACAGGTGCTAGCAGGGTTGTGGAGAATAAGGAACTCCTGGAGCAATGTTTTACTTCCTAGAAAGATGGGTGAGTTTAGATGTGCAATGCACACTCTAGCCTTTATTCTTTTCACTTGTCTTAAACCCACCAGTCACTTCACACCTCTATACCTGCTCAGCCACTAGTAATCCTTTGTCAGTGACCATGGCTTTCCAAACAGCTATAATGGTCTATCATTCTCTAAATTACCTGGTTAGCGAGAAAAGATCTTGGGGCTAGCTTCTAAGAATAAGCTACTTGGAAGTTGGTCTCACAAGAAAAATGTCCTCATTAGGAAACGGGGAAAATCCACTCTGCACATGCAAAAATGTAGTCATATATTCTCCTGCTAGTGGCAATTTCCAAGACAGGAAGGGAAGGACGATGCTCCCAGTGAAGTGGAAGCCAGGAACTAATTGGAAGCTAGGAGCTCCTCATTGGATGGGGAACCAAATGGAATTATCCCAGCTGGAATTCGGCCAAGATTGAAGGCTGCCACCTGTACAAGTTAGGGTCACTAGACCAAGAAACCAGTTGCAATTTCCTCTGATAAATGAACCTCCCAAAAGCTCAGTAATCTGGAGTCCATGCTGGGCGGATTGGATGGAATACTTTCCTATGAGCAGTATCACTTGGCAAATATCCTCTTGAGAGAAGTTTCATCTTCATGAGTCAGGTCTGCTGACTTGGAGGCAGTGGGTGACTTTAATTTTCATTAGCTTTCTGTCACTGCCCCCAAAATTTGGTGCTGCTCCAAATTCTTGGGGGTCAGAGGGCTTGTGGATCTTTCATATTTCCTTTCTTATGTTTGTGTAGCTTTCAGATGCATAATCTCATTCAACACTCCCAGCAAGCTAATGAGGTGGGCAGGAAGCAGCTTTCATCTCCAGTGTAAAAGGGAGTAAATTGGGACTCAGATAGTTTCAGAGCAAAACCTCAATCCAGGTTTCCAAACTCCCTGCCTATGATGTTTCCATTGTACTTTGGCACAGGTGAGTGGTGGTGTTCCAAGGTTCGTGGCAACAGGACAAGCTGTATATACTTGAAGCCAAGGCAACTGGGATAATCTGGGTAAACAAACACAGTTCAGTTGGTTACTGGGATTAGTAAGCACTGCCCTAATATTATGGCCTCTAGGTGACTGGTATCATGACCTCCTTCCTTTCTTTCCTTTGCCCTATGCGAGTGAACTGTGCTATTAATTACCCAACCATTAGTGCCAGAAACCTGGACATCATCATCCACTTTCCTTCTGGCCCTGCATCTTGGGGGTCCCTGAGTTCTGGGACATCACCTCCCTCTTACATTTTAATGCTTCTGCTTGCTCTCCCCTCCAGACCCGTTTTTCTCCCAAAGGCCATTGGGATAGCAACTCAACTGGCCTATGTGGCTCTCAGCTTATACCTCTTCTGAAAATGTTTCTTTCATTCATGACATCTTTCTTGATCCTTTCTACCTCTCCTCAGTAGAGTGGACCCCTACTTAATTCCCTCACAGATTTCCGCACACCCAGACAACATCTATAATATGTTAGTACGTGTGTTATTTGTGTATATCTATCTCTTCGTAAGACTATAAACAACTTGAGGATCGGGGCCCTAACTTATTCCTCATTGTATCCTCATCGGCTGGCTCTTGACCTGATGACAATAGGCGCTCAGACAACATTTGATAAATAAACAAGCCAATATTTAAGACCCCTCCCCCCACTATATTTCAGGCACTTTGGGAGATGCAAAGGATAAAGTCACTGCCCGTGTGGAGTTTATAGTCAACTGCTGACATTTAAGCTGATAACCATGATAAAGTTTGATAAGTGCTTTACCAGTAGTATGACATGCATTCTGGGGGAACACGGGTCAGGGGCTGGAGACTTTCTTGCTTCCAACTGTTTGTCCAGATGGAGGAAACCTGAAGGACCTTCTTGGCCATCCTGTGGCTGCCTTTTCTCTCCCCACTCTCCTGCTTTATCAAGCATGATCTGAGACATATCTCTAACAAGTTAAGCAGAAGCATTTCTCTGGAACGCTGGCATCTACTTTGCTGAAACCCATTAATTCTAAGCTTTAACACCCTTGGTCAGAAATAGCTCAGAACCTTATGGGGAAATAAGAAAAGCAGACTGTCTGGCCACAGTCACGGGACAGATATTAATATCTCCCTTCATGGATAGCCCTCTGTCTCTACATCCTTTCTCCCACAGCTTGCACCCCACCCCCACCACCAAAATAAATGTTTTCCAAGAATCTACGACAAGAGATTTGAAAGTAAATCAAAACCTGAACAGAGGGTCAACGAAAAAGGATAAAGCTGCCACTTATATGTGTCTAAGGCAGTAAAAGGGGCAGCTTGTTATATTATTTACAGTCTCCATAAAGACGAGGCCCTCCTTGCTCACAAAAAGCCCTGAGCTTATTAATTGCCAGCCAGGCCTGTCCCTCTCTTGGATTTTGTACCTCAGAAGGGGAAGGCAGGGACAGGGTTAACTCTCTCTTTCCTTTCACTTTCTCCCTCGCTTTTCTTTCTTTCTTTTTTTTTTTTCCAAGAGAGCTTTTGGGGCATGAGGAAAGGTTTGTTAAACCTCCAGATTTCTCTGCATTATGTCCAGGTGGCATGACGTGTGAACAGACGAAAGATTAAAATCACCGAGGAAATCGCTCTGTCTGAGCCCAGATCACGACGCCTTCCAGTGACCCAGCGACCCAAATGCTATCTGTCAACTTGTCCTTCCAGCGACTTTTCACCCCATGCTCTGTGACTGCTACTCCAGGAAAAAAAAAAAAAAAAGAAAGAAAGAAAGAAAGAAATTAGGATTTGGAAGGGAGAGGGAGGGAGAGAGAGAGGAAGCTGGGATAAAATACTGCCTTATTACTAAGGACTCTGCAATGTAGGTCAACTGTGGGGCGCGGGAGCCTTTTAACAAACCAAATATTTTTTCCAGACCCTCATTCGCACTCTTTTCTGACTTTCTACTGAAACTTGCAGCTCACTCAGGAAATGTCACACCAAGTCTCAAAACCTGGTCCTTCAACAAAAACTAGGTTCTAGGGAGTCCACCAAGGTTGGAGATTTTCCTAATTTTCAAAAAATTTTCCACAAAACCTGTTTTGCCTTGTCTTAGATTCTGGATGAGTTAGATGTTGTCAACAAGCACCTTTTGGACCCCAGACATTGCCAGAGTTAGATGCTGATTTTGGGGTGGGAGGTGGGATTGAGTGGGATGGAAGAAGGAGTGGAAACAGGGATGTAGATAGTTCCACAGGGCTGGCCACTCAGATTAAGAGCCTGCTCACTAGGAGCCTCTGGGTTGGCTGCAGAGCCAGATATCCCAAACAACACAAACACCAGGCCGTCCATTCTTTAAAGGCACTGGATGAAACCATATGAAGTTATAGTTGTCTTTTTAAGATCAAAAGCAGTCAAATACTGGCAGTTCCCTATGGTCCAAACTTAAGTCCAGATCTAAATAGCACTTTTTCTAAAAAGTTAGAAAAATACCAAATATCATCTTCTTTCAAAGAAATAGCTTTGTGCCCTATGTAGCCAGTGTTTCAAACATGTGCTTTGTCTACCAACGGTGTACAGCACTGGGGGGGGGGGGGGCTGATTCTACATTAAAATGTAACAGAAAATCAAAACCATTCAGCACATCTTTTTTCATAGACCACCAATTTTTTTCTGAAAGACTTTGACAAGGGCATTTAAAAACTAGAGCATTTTAAGTAGGGATTGTATGAAAACTCGGGGCTTTCAGATGCTGAGGAGTTTGCATAGAAGTAATTGTATGTTCTTTTATTTGATGCCATTTTCTGTCCTGAGATGTCATACAAGACCTCACAGTATATCTACTTGTCATGTCTCCTTAGGCTCCTCTTGACTGTGACATTTTCTCAGACTTTTCCTGTTTTTGATGACCTTGACAGTTTTGAGAAGGACTATTGGTCCAGCACTCTGTAGACTCTACATACCATTTTGTATATTTTACATTTACATAATGTAAGAGACATTTCTTTAAGTCTTCGCTTGCTTTTTTCAGAAGTGTTATTTTCAATGACGGCGTGCTATAACTCTGATAACTGTGACATTTAGATGTTTTCCTCAAGAAAATAAAATAGGTTTCTGGCTGTGTTTCTTTGATGCTGACCGGAGATTAACATGGAAGGGACGGCATTCACCAGTGAAAAATATGCACTTAATCATTT